>NC_054740.1:600000-1200000 GCF_018143015.1 Lytechinus variegatus | reverse complement strand
ATTTGATTTCATTTAAATTTGTTGGATTTGTGATATATTTCTTGTATAGATTATTCTTTTTAATACATAATTTTCTAAGTTCCCTAGTCATCCATGGTTTTTTATTCCTTTTCTTTATGGAATAGCTTCTTATGGGGAAGCAGTCATTGTAATGACGTAAAAATATACCTAAAAATGATTGTACTTTGTTTCAACATTGTTACTTGAACTAACATCAAATTGAGAGTTAGACAACTTGATAAAAAAGTTCTGTAACGATTAGTCATCAAAGCTTCTCTTAGTGTAATGAGTATAAGCAGGTTTTTCATTATAATAGGAGATTGAAGGTAACAAAAGAAATACTGGAAGATGATCACTTACATCTGCCACTAAAATTCCAGAATTAATGAAATCAGTGGAATTCGTGAAAATATTATCAAGTAGGGTCGCTGAAGAATTAGTGACTCTGGTGGGTATGAAAATGGCTGCACGTAAAGAAAAAAAAGGCATCAGATTCATAAAATCTTCAATACTGTTGGAGTTGTTATTAATCAAATTCCAATTAAAATCTCCCATTATAAAACAGGAGTTAGAGCTAACATTCGATTTGTTCAAAATATTAGATAATTCAACTCGAAATTCCTCTATTGATTGTCCTGGAGGGCGGTATGTTACACCAATGATCTTGTGTTTATGTTTGCATAGTATTTCTACAAATAAAGTTTCTATGGTTTTTTAACACATGTCAGATCATTTCGCAATCTAAATGGTAGAGACTTATGAATATATAATGCAGTTCCGCCACCTCGTCCATAATCACATGGATTGTTTATGAATTCATAATCAGGAATGTTGTAAAGATTACTTGCTGAAGAATTGGTAAGCCATGTTTCAGTGAGGCCAATGATTTTGAATTTATGATTTATATTATCAAGAAACATGTCAATTTTTTTTGAATGCTTCTACAGTTGAAATGAACGATTGAGAAACTACTCGATAAAGAATCTGCATCATATTGTTTATTAAATTCATATACAGAATATTAAGTGTGTTCGGAAGTTCCAGAACTATTCTCAATGAGAGACTGAAATAAATTACTGCTTTCCACATTGTGAACTGAGGAACTGTCATTATTATCTAGGAAGAGATTGCTCATGACATGATCGGAAATTGTGTTGAAAGGAAACACATTGCCGATGCAGTTGATACAGTCAAAACAAAAATTATCATGTTTGTAACACTCATCCAGCATTAAATGATGGTGGATACTGGCTTAGTATAAATACACGGCTTTCATTGGACAGTATGTATGTGCAATTGGTAGAGAAAAGAAAATAATTGTTGTAAACAACAATATGTATGTAGTAAAATTCAAAAGTCGACAAGGTACGCAAAACTATACGCAGAGAAAAAGCAAAACGAACAAAACCTACTAACAATGCTCGATAACGATAAAAATAAGGAATTATAAAAAATTAAAAAACGGGTTAAAAAAGTTGGTGTGTATGATGTGTAATGTTAGGAGTAGTTTAGGTGTTTTTATATTTAATATTTGTTTTATTTATACGTAGTTTTGAATACTAAAAAAATATGAACAATAATCACAATGACACTGTCAACTGGCGTTCACTGTCATATATTATATAAATAGTGTACAATCTATTGTACAATATACCGAGGCCGAAGGCCGAGGTGAAATAAGCTCGAGGGATAATTTTATATTTGGAGTTCAAATAGTCCAGTAATATTGTATAATAGAACGTTCACTATTTATTATAGTAAATAGATCCCTCAATCTACTAAGCCCCCCATCATGGATTTTACCATAGTCTAGATCTAGATGGCATACGTTCTTCTTACCTTATATTTGTGAAATTCCAATTGAACACGATGAACTCCTCATTACATGTAGCAACAAATGAACTCCAAACAGTCGATGAACTTGCAGCATCTTTACAGATATCGAATTAACAGTGCTTCGAAAAGTGACGCTGCAAACCGTACCGAAGAGTGATCATCGACCTCTTCGCATAAGACTCCCCGTTACCTTGGCGGAGCTCGGCGTAGAAAGACTGTAGAAAATCGTTCAGTTCTGGGGCACTGCATCACTCGGTTAGTACTGCAAAATCCACTTCTTTCTGCCTACAATACGACGTCACGATGTTCAAAGAGTAGCTTATTACACCTTTTTTCTGCGTGGAATCCTTGTCATCCATAATGGAAGCAAGATCCTCTTCCGTAAGAGAAGGAAATCGGCAATTATTATCCATTTTGCAGTTCTTCGCGAAATTGTTCGCCGGTGAAGAATTGACAGAAAAAGTGTCCGATAATTTTCACCTACGATAGGCATGATAGCTTTCGATACTCAAAATTTGTCGTCTGCTGCAAAGGGTTAAACCACGTAAATTTGTATTTCTATCTGCGATCGGAAAATTATAAAAATGCTACTTTGTGAAATCGATATACAAATATATCGATTTAAAACAAATTAATCGATATTCTCCCCATTCATTTAACACGGGTTTTGCCATCCAAAAATCGAAAGTTATATTGTACATATGTACAATATAACTTTTTGAAGGGAGGTCACGTGGTACCAATCCAGGCAATCACAGCTCGTATTTTACTACCACTATTTACTATATATATGTGTTGTGTAATGAATATTTTGTTAATCAGTTTTAGTCATGTATCAATATGTAGTTCATACTTTTGTGTATATCATTTTTAATGTTAATGTACTAATGTACATTTTGTAAAGTTGTAAATTCGAGTAAAGTTGCATAATTGTAAAGTTTCGATTAGGAGGCTTACAAATTAATAGTTTATTTTCTTGCTGTTGTATGTAAAATATTCAAGATGTGTTTTTATGTAACTAGACCGGAGCTACATGTAGCAACACCTAGTGACAGTGTCAATACCAGTATAGAACAAAATTAGATTTGCTGCCACATTCTTGTAAGTACTCTATCATTTATGTAAATATTTGTTCAATATTAATGTGTACATATAAAGAAGTTTAAAAAGAAAAAAAAATAGCTTAAGAAGTTTCTAAGACTTAACAATGCGCAGTTACTTCATTATGCTTTTCTTTTCTTTTCATTGTTAGTTTCTTAGTCCTGTATTTTTGGGTTTAATTTTATGTAGAAATGTTTAGATGTATGTGTATGTATGTGCCTAAGCAAGGAATAATTGAGCGACAATCTTATAACAATAAAGAACAAGATTTGTTGCTTTTAGCCAGTACTACCTCCATACATGTATACATGTTGATATGACATATTTTCACAAGAGTTGATTATGTGTTGGAGTTTATATGAAAATAAGAATCAAAACTACATGTATATTTGTATGCACATTTGTTAACAGCGTATTCATTGTGGCAGTCTGCCAATAATACAGAAAAGATATGTATAATTGCTTTACTTGAGTAGTTAGATAAGTATAAGAGTTGAAATGTGTACAATAGAGAAATGTACTTCTCAACTCAGTATGCACAAATTGTTCCTACTAGAATGCCTTCAAACTTTCAGAATAAAAGCACTTAAATATGTAAAGAAGAAAAATTAAACATTGAGGCAGTATCTGCTTGTACCAACAAAGATGCAGTCGCTAAAAACTATATCATCAGCTGTTCAGTCCTTTCTAGGTATGAAAATATGTAATTCCAAGCACTTTGGCACCTTGTCAGTGCATGTAAGTTTTAGGATCACTTGGGCAGTCAGGAAGGTTGTGATAGTGACACTGGCCATAAAAAATAGTTCATTATCATGTATTCGTGAACGGTCGGTTAAGTTTTTTTAGGTCTTCATCGTTTGCAATTAGTTTATTTAATGACTTGCCACCTAATGACATTAAGGAAACAATGATTCGACCTTCAGATGACCATGCTGAATTCACTGCGGGAATTTTCCGAGCTTTATTCAAAAGCATCTGTTTCTTCATCGTGAGGTCTTCTACGATTGAAATCCCAGAACCCTATAATTTTCTTCTGTTAAGGAGAATTTCACGCCTCTTTCGATGGGATGATAGCTTAACAATGATGCCGCGCGGGCGTCTATCAGGTCCAGATTCGTCTTCAGCGGAGCTCCCTGTAGCTGACTGGAAATGGTTGATACTTGGTTGGTTGATTCTTCCGACCCGATGTGATCGCTCGTTGTCTTTTTTGGCTTCGAATGAGATCCCCAGATTCCTAGAAACTATGTCTGCAACTAATGAATCAGTGTTCTCACCAGTTTTTTCAGCAATGCCGAATATTCTGATATTGCAACCCCGAGAATATTGTTCCAGCTTGTCGATGGCGAACTGAAGACCACGGAATTCTTCTTCTCGACATTTCATGGAATGCTTGAGATTGTTGATTTCCTGAACTTTTATTTCAAGTTAGTTCTGGAGATCAAATATGTCTCCCTGCACGATCTGTAGTCTACCTAACACTTCATCCATTCTTTTATCAATGGCATTGCTAATTGCATTGTTAAGAAGTTCGATAAATTCAGTGTTCTTCAAAAGATCCTTAATAACTTGGCACGTTACCGCCGCTGTTTGCCGTGTTGAGTTTGCCATGATTGGTGAATGAAATATTTCACTCGCATAGAACGTGTAGAAAGTTAACTTTAGTCTTTATATTTATGTACCGGTAGTAGAGTCGGAAATACTAGATTTAGATCTAACAAAGTTACACATTTGACTAGTCGACTCAGGCCTCAGTCTCATGTGACAAAACACAAAACAACATGACAAGTCTTGGATATAATAAGTAGGATGTAGCAGCGGCAGACAAGTAACACCGTTTAAACTCAATTCTTAGCTCCAGTAAACAAATGTTTAGTACTCCCGTACGCTTTGCAGCTAGTAGTGTATGAAGAGAGTTTTGCTGCAGAAGAAATGCAATTGATATGATCACAACAATTATTTTTGAATGATAATCATAATGAGGATGACTCTGATGGCAATAACATTAAAGGGAATAAAGGAAAATATTCATATCTTTGTACGTAGAGTAGAGTTCACTGAGCAAAATGCTGAAAATTTCATCAAAATCGGATAACAAATTATAAAGTTATTGAAATTTAAAATTTAGTAATCTTTTGTGAAAAAGGGTCGTCATGAATATTCATTAGGTGTGTTAATGATGTCACACCCTCACTTTCCGTTTTCTTATGTTATTACATAAAATCGTAATTATTTCATTATTTCATACTTGTGTGAATAATATGTCTCCCTTATACTGAAATAAGTTGCAACAATGAATATATAATGCATTAAAACAGTTGTTTAATTCAATTTTTCTAGTGCTTGGAGGAAAAAAGATTGAATAAACCTAATTTCATATAATAAAATACAAAAGGACAAGTGGAGATGTGACATCATCAGCGCACCTAATGAATATTCATGACGACTGTTTTCAACAAATATTGCTAAACTTTAAAATTCAATAATTTTTTTATTTTGTTATCCGATTTTGATGGAATTTTTCAGTATTTTGCTCAGTGAATTATGCTCTATTAATAAAAACTATAAATACTTTCAGCCCCGACAATCCCTTTAATAATGGAAAAAAGAAGGTAAAGGAGAAGAATAATGATAATTATAATAACAATAACAATAATAATAATGATAATAATGATTACGATAATAGTAATACTAATAATGATAATAACAATAATTAATGAATAAATAAATAAATATTTAAATAATAAATAAAATAATGAGTGTGATTATTGCAGTGCACAGACAAGAGTTGGGAATGACAGACTTCTTTACTCATATATTTATAACGAGAACAATTTTTTAAGAATGCTGATAACAAAGTATAAGACCTTCCCCACCCCCTCCCCCCAAAAAAAATCCCCCTCCCCAACCGTGCACATTTGCAGGAAGAAAAAAACCTTGAGACAAGAATCCTACCATACCGGCCTGCAAAAGACCGGTTCGATAGCTCATGAATATTCATGTAACAAGAGCGAATGGGCGAGTAGTGTTGCGTGAGGAACATCTTACCGCTTTGTAATTGGCCAATTCCGAGCTTTATGCCTTCACACATTCGCCTTTGATCTACCCATAGAAATACGTGTATTGCTACACACAACCGTTATATCACACGTGTCTATAGACCAATTTCACGGCCGGTTTATGTATTTAGCCCTCTATCGGCGACGCCATTGCTGCGGAGGGCAAGTGCGCTGACCGCGATTGTCTCTGTGTACAAATTCAATGAAAGATTACAGATAAGCTCTGATATTGTGTCATTAAATTCATCATAAAACAATAAAATAAAGCATAGACACCTGGGTAGACGATGTAAGACAATGGCCATATCTGACCGATGAAGGTTTGATGAATTTTTGCGCTTTGGCTACTGTTTCCCCTTAGTTTTGTCAGTAAAAGTGAGTTGACGATGACCAAGAATCGCTGTTGGTTTTCATCAGGGAGCTCACTTCTTGTTGCTAGTAAATTGTGTTAGAGTAGGGGGAGAGGAAACGAGATTTAGAGTGAGAGAGAGGGGAGAGGGGGAGAAAGTATGTGTGAGAGGAGGGGGATAGGGAGAGGGGAATAGTGAGAAAGGGGGGGGGGGGGTAGTGAGAGAAAGAGAGAGAGAGAGGGGGGGGGGCTAGCGAGAGAGTGTGTGAGAGAGGGATAGTGTAATACAGAGAAGGGGATTAAGTGAGAGGGAGAGAGAGAGGGATAGTGTGAGATAGAGAGGGAGAGAGAGAGAGGGACTGATATTTCCATGTAAGTCCTTTCTGTTGATGTTTTTTTTATCCACTGGCGACGCATTCCTTCATCACGGCCTGGAAACCAATGCAGGGACTATGGCTTCACACACAAACAGACTTCATGAGTCCAAGGCGAGTGAATTTCACATTTACTTTGCTTCCAATCCTGAAGCTTTCTCCAATTGTTGTGGCGATTGAACACAGCACAGCTGCGACCTGAACTTCTCCGATTAATGCTCATTGTGAATCTTAAAGAAATCTGCTCAATTGGTCCAAAATAAAAAAAAATTGAACGAATGTACCAAATACCCTATTGACTTGTGTACTATAAAAGTTGATTCGCCCACCGCAGCATGGCGACCAGTCTGCTGCCCTCTCACGTTGTGAAATTGGTCTATAGGGGAAATCTTGATTTAGATCGTGGCAATATCCGAAATCAAATCTTCAAAATAATGATGCAAAAAACAATTTTACTCAAAAAATGTCTGTGTAAACCATAATTTATTTATATGATAAATTGAGTTATGAATTAATTGCCAGTATAACAACATAAAAACACAAAATATAGTGTTGACTTTTGGGGTTACACTTCGTAATTCCAAAACACGCAAATTGCCTATACCTCCATGTTCGTTAATCCGAAAACGAAAAAGGGTTCGTTAATCCGAGCATTTTTGGCGTTATTCCGAAAACGAAACAAAGTTCGTTGTTCCGAAGGTTCGTTAATCCGAAAACAAAATGAGGTTCGTAATTCTGAAGGTTCGTTAATCCCAAAACGAAATAAGGTGCGTTATTCCGAAGGTTTGTTAGTCTAAAAACGAAATAAGGTTCGTTAATCCGAAAATTGAATAAGGTTCGTATTTCCGAAAATGAAATTAATTCATTTTGGTAACAAAACGGTGTTGTCCTTGCAAGATAACATGATATTATGCAATACAAGTAATATGATACATGTGTGTGTTGTGGCCAAAGCATGTATTATTTTAAGAATAGGCGCCCGGATCAAGCATAGGCCTACGCTTAATTTCGATTTTATCTGAGCAATTGCTGCCAAAGCAAATGGTTTGAATATGTAGGAGATTAAGTGTGTTGGTCGCGGGCGAGTAACCTCCAGATAATAGGATTTGTATTGGAGGGGATGCTATTTGTATTAAGAGCTTCTCCTGAAAATTAGTCTAAAATGTATTCTTTAAAAAGAGTATTTGTTTTGAAAAAAAATAACCATTTTGGTTGTTATACATTTTGGGGGTGCAAGTGCCCCCTGTCCCCCCGGCGGATCCAACTTTCGCCAATAGGTGTGGGAGGGGGGCAAATTTTTTCACCCATATTTCCCCGACCAGCAACTTAAAGTTGCTATTTGTTTGTTTGTTTCTTTGAAAGGGTAGTCCTAATAGCCAATAATCAGCTTTATTCTTATAATTAAGTAAATGTGTAAGGATATCATAAGCCCTTTTTAGATAATGCGAGAATAATAAATAAAAATTAAATAATGTTGAAAATATGATGGGCAATATGTTTGTGATCTTAAAAACAAGATGGCTATGTAACTACATTAGATAACAGCTGCGAGCAAGAAGCGCGAGCAGAAATTTTAATTATAAGCTCTGACATGATCCAAAAGGGACATGTTAAGGGATTTTTGCAGTTAGCCATGAAGATGATACATGTTTCAACCAAGGGTGGCGGAACGTATTTTCCTGTGGGGGGGGGCACTTATGTGCCAAAGCGGACATTTTGGTGCAAACGGATATTTTCACCATGGGATTATCATCTTTGTAAACTTGTGTGTTTTGTAGTAATTAAGTTGAGCAAAGTTTTTATTGATAAGATATATATTTAGGTTTAGGTTTTATTTTTTGTGAGCAAGCGTAGCGAGCAAGTGGGTTGGAAAAAAAAAATCGATTTTTTTTTTTTTTTTTTTTTCTTTTGTCAATTATGGACCTAAGTACTGTTAAAAGGGTATTCTTGTAAGATATTGCGAGCGAATCACGAGCCCAAACTTTGGAAATTTCATGTAGGTCAATAAGACATGATGATAACAATAATAATAATGATAATAATAATGGTATTATTTACCAAGGGAAGCCACTTCAGTTCTGAAAACTGTTCTCCTAGTGGGCTCTGCTATTATTATACCACGACTTTCGATGCCTAGGCGCCCAAAGGAAGGCATTTAATCAATTTCTTCATACCGGGTACCTATTCACCTCACCCGGGTTGAGTGCAGCACAGTGTGGATAAATTTCTTGTTCAAGGAACCTACGACCCTCTGTTTAATAGTCACAAGACAATTCCACTGGGCCACAACGCCCCACATAAAATGTAAACATTCCGAGCATTTTTTTTTAATCATGAAAAACAGATTAACATTGTTAACACTGGGCGTAACGTTCAATAAAATTTTATTAAAGGGGAAGTTCACCCTGATGAAAACTTTGCTGTAAAAATAGCATAAAAAATTGTAAAAAAATATTGGTGAAGGTTTGAGGAAAATCCGTTAAAAAGTAAGAAAGTTATTAGAGTTCAAAAAATTGGATTTGTGACGTCATAAACGAGTGTCTTCATTTTTGGCAGATTTTCACAAGTCAAGTTGTAAGTTGAATTATACCCATACATTTCTTCCACTTTAATTGAAAGATAGACAGGTTAGAGAGTAATAATACAAATGCTGTTTGAAATGTGTATTCTGAATATTGAAATCTTAATTCACTGAATTATCTTTACTTTGTCCTTATTTGCAGTGGATAAAATATCTTGCATTTAAAATGCATTAGGAATAATAATTACAACGGTATGATAAGTGATATTCTGTTGTGTTGTGATGAATACTGACATTTATAAAAGGAATGGTTACTGTTGCACGCATGCATTGGTTATGATTTACAGGTAGCTCTTATTACTGAGGATATTGTCTCAACTTCGGCCACGCCCTTTGAGTCTTGGCTTGACACCGGAGACGCCTTTGTGAGGCCCCTTTGTGGCAGCAACATTAGACATTGGAATTTGATCGCCTGCTACCTCGGTGAAACGGCAGGGGACTTACGCTCCTTCGTTGTGGATGTACTTAGTGAGACTTGGTGACAGTTGCTAACGCCTGGGCCAGCGCTCCAAACTTGAAAGCCAACTGTGCGATCTGCAAGACCGTGTTCTGTTGTATATCATAGCCGAACCCTACTGATTCTTCAGTCATCAGTCCTGATCAACGCCTACCGTAGGTTTGATGAAAGCGTATAAGGTGACGTATGCTTCTGATAGTTTCCATCAACATCTTTATAGACAAACCTTATGGAGTTGGTGACAACCGTTTATTTCTGAACTTGCACTTCCAATCTAAGTTTGAACCACATGTACATGAACGAATCTTTTGGTACATTGCAACTGAATTTAACTGACACTCATGAATACAATTGAATTTATCTTCTAAATGGGGTATATTGGCCAATATGCATGTAGGCATTAGTAATGTTTGTCATTTTTTGCACTGTGATACTTGATTAATTTGAAATCTGTTTTTCGAGCAAGTTGATGCACTTATTAATGTGTTATTCATTAGTTGAACAATTTGATCCATTGGAAGTTTGTATAATTTGATATTGAATTGATTGGATATTCGGTGTGCAACCAATGTGAGATTGTTTATTGTTGGATTGACTGGATAAGTGGTAAACGTGATGAGATTCCACAAGTCCTTGATTAAAAAGGGAAGTTAAAAGTATATTTCAGTGATCTATAAGTTTCTTTTGTTGAAGTTCTTGGCTCAAACTTGCCCCATGTGTTATGCAATATAAAATGCATGAATTTCAAATTTTTATATGGTTCCCGATGACTTAATTTTGTTTTCTATTCATGAGCGGGTGTAAAATGATTTGTCTATTGATATCCAAAAGGTACAGTGAAAACCATTTTCAATTTTCTGAGAAAATGACATTTCTTTGATTCGCTATGTATGAATGCTGCTCGCATATCGGCCGTCACATGGCAAAACGATGTATCTGAAAATTTTGACTTTTTCAGGTTTTGACATTTGGGGGGGGGGGTTTCAGGGAGCTCTTTTCATTTATCTTACTCTCATAATTACAGGTATTTTCATTTTCAAGATAGCATGGGCTATCTGCAGTACTTTTTTCAAATTTGCCAACTCGTTTGATGGTAGAATGATGTATCTTACAGATACACTCCAAAAATGCCGCAGTAGAGCGCAATGTTTTTCGGTAAAAAGGTGTATCTGTTAGTTACACTTTTCTGCCATCAAATGAGTGAGCGCACCCCAGCTTCGTGAAATATGGCAAAAGGGTGCATCTGCAACATACATCTTTTTACCATAATCGGTGAGCCACGAACTTCATAGACTAGTTTATGGCAAAATAGTGTATCTGCAACATACATCTTTTTCCACAAATTGTGCGCCACGAAAGTCAGAGACTAGTTTATGGCAAAATAGTGTATCTGCAACATACATCTTTTTCCACAAATTGTGCGCCCCGAAAGTCAGAGATAGTTTATGGTAAAAGACTGCAGGCACGGATCCATGGGGGGCCTTGCCCCCCCCCCCCTTCGGCGAAAAACAAAGAGAGAGGGAAAGAAAGAGAAAAAGAGGGGAAGAGGGGAAAGAAAAGAAGAAAAAGAAGAAAGGAAGAAAAAAGAGAGGAAAAGGAGGGAAAGAAAAAAGGAAAAGAGAGAGAGAAGAGGGGGAAAAGAGGAGGGGGAAAGAGAGAGGAAAGGGGGAAAGAAAAGAAAAAGGGAAGAGGGGGAAGGAAGGGAAGGAAAAGAGAGAGGAAAAGGGGAAAGAAAGAGAAGGAAAAAGAGAGGGAAAGGAAAAGGAAAAAAAAGAGAGAGGGAAAGAGGGGAAAGAATCGAAGAGAAGAAAAAGAGAGAGAGGAAAAAGAGGAAAGAAAAGGAGGAAGAGAAGAAAAGAAAGGGAGAGGGAGGGAGGAAAGAAGAGAAGAAAAAAGAGAGGGGAAAGAAAAGAAGAAGGGAAAGAAAAAAGAGGGGAAAGAAAGAGAAAAAAGAGGAAGAGGGGGAAGGAAGAGAAGAAAAGGGAGGGGGAGAAGAAAAAAAGAGGAAGAGGGGGAAGAGAGAGGAAAAGGAGAAAAAAGGAAAGAGAGGAAGAGGGAAGAAAGAAGAGGAAAAAAGAGAGAGAAGGGGGAAGAAAAGGGGAAAGGAAGAGAAGAAAAGGGAGGGGGAGAGGGGGAAAAGAGGTAGAGGGGAAAGAAAAGGAGAGAGAGGAGGAGGGAGGAAAGAAGAGAAGAAAAAAGAGAATGAGGAGGAAAGAAGAGAAGAAAAGGGGAAGGACGAGAAGAAAAAAAAGAGGAAGAGGAGGAAAGAAATGATGTTCGAACAAAAAGGGCGCTGAAATGATGTTCGAAGGAATGTCAAAATGTTGTTCGAACTGGGGGCCGAATTTATGTTCGAACGGGGGGGCGAATTGATGATCGACCTACATGTAGGGGCGCCAAATTAATATTCAATTAGGGGCGCCAAATTGATGTTAGACCTACATGTAGGGGCGCCGAATTGATATTCGAACTAGGAGGGCGCCAAAATGATGTTCGAAGTGGGGGCGCCAAATTGATACTCAAACTAGGGAGGGGGTCGAATCGATGTTCGAGGTAGGGGGGCGCCAAATTGATACTCAAACTAGGGGGGCAAAATGATATTCGAACTAGGGAAGGCAAATTGAGTTCGAAGGAATGCCAAAATGATGTTCGAACTGGGGGCCGTGGTAATGTTGGAACGGAGGGGGGGGGGGCAAATTGATGATCGACCTACATGTAGGGGCGCCGAACTGATATTCGAACTAGGAGGGCGCTGAAATGATGTTCGAAGTGGGGGCGCCAAATTGATACTCAAACTAGGGAGGGGGGCCGAATCGATGTTCGAGGTAGGGGGCGCCAAATTGATACTCAAACTAGGGGGCGCCGAATTGATGTTCAAACTAGGGGGCGCAAAATTGATACTCGAGCTAGGGGGCGAAATGATATTCGAACTAGGGAAGGCAAATTTAGTTCGAAGGGATGCAAAAATTATGTTCGAAGGGGGGGGGGGCAAATTGATGATCGACCTACATGTAGGGCCGCCGAACTGATATTCGAACTGCCGCCTTGTCGTTGGCTCATTGTTCCATATATTGAAAGTTTGAAATGCCTTGGCCTTGAGGTTTTAGGCATGGCCTTGGGGATTGAAGCCTTGGTCTTGGGTATTAAAGCCTTGGCCTTGGAGGTTTGAGCCTTGACTACAACACTGATGGATATATTGATAAATATTATTTACAGAAATTTTAAAGTTTATTTTCACACACTAAGAAATAAATGTTCAAAATTGAACCCCGAAAGGTTGATGCAAAATCAGCACCCTATGGGTTAAAAAATTGAACCCTGCGGTTGGGGTTCATTTTTGCACCCTGCAGGTTCAAAACTGCACCCCTAAATTTCAAATTGAACCCCTAGGAGAATATGCAGAATATATAATTTAGTTATTGCACAACCAGTTTTCATACGCGGCGATACAGGGGCGTCATCCCCGTAAGATTTTTCAACCCCTGAACCATAAAAAAGAAAAGAAAAAAATAATGGGAGTACCCACAAGAACGAAGAATGCCTACAATGCAAGAGAGGTTTCTGTGAGAAGTAACTGAACTAGACATTACCCATTCGGCAATGGGAGTCAATATTTCGGAACGATTATTACTTGACTTGAAATTAGGGCCCCCTAAGAAATCCTGGATCCGCGCCTCACTGGCGGCACCTGGCTCCCGCTCACATAATTCTAGCAGGGCCTACTCTGACGAAATTGAAAGCATCAAATGGTTAAAATAGAAATCGCTCGAGTTTCCCGCTCGCATTGATTATTTTTAAAGTGATATTACATTTATTCATGAACACATCATTATAAAACCATTATTCAATTGCCTCTTCTTCATGCATAGGCGGATCCAGGTGGGGACCCGAGGGGTCCGAACCCCCCTATTGGTAGAGCAAAAAAAAGGGGAAGAAAGAAAAAGGAAGGAAAAGAAAAGAGAAAAAAGAAAAGGAGGGAGACGAATGAATAAAATAAGATGAGAGGAAGACTTGGAAAAAATATTTTATGTCACTATATAAAATTTTCGCTCGCGCTTCGCGCTCGCATTGCCTGTTAAGTGATCCACATATCTTGTTCAACATGGAGCTTAAATATCAAGTTTGGAAGTCAGTATACAAAACATATTTCTCCTTGGAAATCGAACTTTCATAAATTTTTGTGATTTACATATTGATTTTTAAAAAGTGCTCTGTAAAAATGTCAGTTTTATGGTCTGAATATTAACATTTCCAATTGCGCTGCGCGTTCGCGAATTTTGATTTATCAGGTACCTATTATTTTCATGTAGGACTATTCCATAAAGTTTTCAAAATATCCCTTTTCAGGTCTGATTGTCAAAACGCATCAGCTAGCGCTGCTATGCTTGCATTTTTGATTGGCGGGTTATGTATGTCTCAATATTGATTATATAACAAACTACTTAAAATCCCCTTTTCATGACAGTTTCGACAATTTCGGCTCGCGATTTGCGCTCGCATTAATGGTTAAAAATATATCAACTAATTAATGATGCATCCTATTCATGAATAAAAAGGTGCTTGAAATGTTCAGTGTTCAGGCCATAATATCATCAGATTCCGCGCCCTCATTATGCATTAATACTAAGATATCAATTTAATAATTAAATTGTCACTTTTGTTTTATCTCGCGCTTAGCAAGATGAATAGGAAGATATATAGTCATCATATTCAAATGATTACATGGATGTCAAGGTCCTATGTCTCAAAATTAAAGTAATAATGAAACATATCAGCTCTTTATCAAGTGCGATTTATATCCACCTTACAAGTTTCCTACAAACATGACAAAGTGTTTGAAATATCAGATCGGAATATCAAATATTTTAAGCTCGCGCTTCGCGCTCGCTTTTTTTTTCATGATAAAAGATTGTTTAGAATGCCTAGATTCTAGGTCTAAATCTGAAACACGCGCGCGCATTTTCATTCAGTTATCCAGTTTCAGATTACAATATCAAAAAAAAATCTGCTTGCCCTTTGTGCTCGTATTATTAATGCAGGAAGATCCCCTTTCTCATCCCTTTCATGATTTACAAAACACGAATAGAGTATCCCGTTCAAGTTCGAAATCTCGATTTTTTTATGCTCGCGCTTCGCGCGCGCATTTATTTGATTGTGAAATTTAATGTCTTCATGGCTAAATGCAAGCAGTCCTTAAAAGGCACTTTTCAATCAGTTCAAAACGTGTACAAACATTTTCTGCTCGCGCTTTGCGCTCGCATTATTAATGTAGGAAGATCCCCTCTTACTCATCTTTTTCATAATTTAGGAAACATGAATAGTGTCCCGTTCTAGTCTAAATCTAGAATTTTTCTCATTTATACGTCTTGTCCTGGGCATTCTATTGTGATGTGTTGTGTACTGATATTTATTTTGTATTGTAATGTATTATGTATTTCTATGTTGTTTATATACGACAGTAAAGTGATGATTAAAGAAAATGTTCTTATTTGTACACTTATTGCACGTTCTAAATTTGACATGAATTATATAAAACATCTCCATTGCTTTAAACGATAATTAATTTCGTCAAATTATTCTAATTTAATCATTTTTTCATTGAAGAATTTGCCTAATTAATGAAGTTTATTGAAATCAATGAATCAAATGAATGATCATTCCTTCAGTATTTTGAATATATGTATAGAATGATTATTTACAAGGTTTCCAAATAAATAGAATTAAGGCATTTTAAAGCTCGTGTCTTATTTTTTTCAATTTGTACCAATATTATGAGATATGACGTGAGCGATATGATACTGTTGTTTGAAAATAGGTTACAATTATGTAGAATTGTAGACCAAAGAGAAGAAATGCATTTCGCAACATATCACCTGGGTTTCTCTTAGACCAATCGAAACGTTACGAATCAAACACAGAGGCACACACCAACACGCACACACACCCCAAAAGCACACAAACGCATTAATTCATACAATGAATACATATCAAAACAATAATTATCTGATAAAGAAAATGCTTTTATTTCATTGAGATTACTGATCAATTTGGACTAATTACAGAATTTGATACAGTCCTTAATCCCAATCATGAACAAATGATCTATACATCATCACTTTGCCATAGTTCGTCCAAAATGAACGAATGGTGTTTCTGCAGATACACCCTTTTACCATGATTTGACCATGAAAACCAATTGGTGTATCTGCAGATACATCCTTTTGCCGTGATTTGACCATAAACACCAAATGGTGTATCTGCAGATACATCATTTTGCCATGATTCGACCACAGAAACTAATCAATGTATCTGCAGATACACCTTTTTGCCATGATATCGCCGTAGAAACTGTATGATGTAACTTCAGATACACCATTTTGCCATAATCGTAGGACTAATATGGACAGTTGGATATTTTGGCTAAATGCTGTATCTACATAAAAACAGTTATTTTGATGAAAATAACAAGTTAAATATGATGAAAACTATTAAGGAAGATGATTTAAATGACATTGTAATGAATCTAACTAAATTCAATACAGGGAAATTTTCTTTTGAAGAAAGACAAAAGCTGTAACTTCAAAGTGATTTTTCTACGAATGTGCATTTTGCAGATACATCGTTTTGCCATGTAACGGCCGATATGACGTCACAAATCAAATAATTGAAATTCTAATGATTTTTTTATAAATTGATGAGTTTTTCTCAGACCTTCGGCAATATCTTTTATTATTTTCTGCTATTTTTAAAATAAACTTTTTGTCAGGGTGAACTTCCCCTTTAACATATTTATTCTTTACCACCATTTTATATATGACCATCGTTTGGGATTAATATAATCATCATTAGTATTATTTTTAGTTTTATTACCAGCAGAAGCTCTTAAAACTGACATCCCCTCCAATATATTATTTGGAGGTTACTCGCACGCGACCAACACATTTAGACGGCTTGTCAAAGGTGTGCGTGCGTCTTTACCTTTATATTCGAACCCGCTCAGCGTGCCAATGTCATTTTTTTTTTCTTTCCTACGGGTCAGTGCTCTTGCCATTCAAGACGCCAGCGTTCCCTTTTGCAGCGAAAACGGAAGCGTGCGCTTTTATCTCCTACTTTTGACACCACCAGGTTGGCTCTCCGATAAGATATTTCTTCATGAGCGCCCTCTATCTCCATGATTTCGGCGTTTTAGGCAAACTATTAAACGCCCGATCTCTAGTCATTGATCTGAATATCGTTGTGTCCTTGTATCGGTGTGTGTAGTAGGGGAGGGGGGGGTATATATATATTCTCAAATGTTCCGCTTTCACATTATTTTTTTAATAATTTTTCGTTTCGGGTTTCAGTATATGACAAAATTCAATTACATTTAGATTTAATTTCTTTAATAGAACAATTAAGCTTTTGCCCTTTATCACGAGCATGTTGTTTTATTTTGAAGAACATACCGTTAAGACATTGAATTTCTGAAAGTAAGTGTTCAGGCGAGGGTAGGATTCTTTTTTTTTGTCACACTGAGCCCACAGAGTCAGCATTGTCGGGTGAAAAGGAAAAATATGGAATTGTCCTTAACATCTTTGTAAACGAAATGCAAAACCCACGCAAAAGATGCAATATAAATCATACCTGGGTCCAAACATGATGGCATATAAAGTAATACATTGAAACGCTACTGTGACAAAAAATAACAATAAATACATAAAATGCAAAGGTTTTTTTTGTGGAAAAAAGGCTGAAAACTAAGGGCAGCGTTTAATTCAAATTTGAGCTTAACATAGGCCTATGTTTAATTTAGCCCTCTTACTATACGTATGTTTACTAGCGTACCTACGGGGGCAGACTCCCCCCTCCCAATCCATGCAAGGGACCTATCCCTCCCCCCCCCACCTGATGAGAAGTTTAAGACCTTTTTTTTTGTTTTTGCTGTGAATTGTCCTTTATATCCTGTTGAGGACTCTCTTTTAGGCGACCCCCCCCCCTGTGGAAAATCCTTTGTACGCCACTGCATTTCTTTAAACATTTAAATTCTAGAAACTTATATATTCACACATAATACAGATGCCGTGCAAAAACAAACGAATAAAATATCATTAATTTGAACTTTAAAAAAATAAATTGGATGCTCAAGCTGTCATATCGGTCATTGTAGCTTAAGTGCACAGTTCTTGAATTTCATTGCCCGAAATTCAGAACAAAAAGTACTTTCGTTACTTTTTAAGACTATTACAAACATCTTTACCTTCGAACAAAATCAAAAGCACTTAAAAATAAATATTGAAATTACCAAAGTTGAGGTAGTCTTGACCATGAATAGAGTTGAGTGAGTGTTTATAATGGAATCATAGCGTCTTCTATTCATTGGCGTGCCGTGGGTCACGGCATTGGGGGGGAGGGGCACCAGCAAAAATGTTAAGTTACTTAGTGAGCGCGCGAAGTGCGCCCAGTTGTCAGGTATACTGACCTAAAAGAGACATTTAAAGAACAGTGCCATTAAACGGATATGTATCTCACTTGTCGAATAATGCGAGCGCGAAGTGCGAGCTTAAAATTTTTGATATTCAGACCTAAAAGGGACATCATATCAATCTTATGTATTCATGATACGTACCTGTTTCGCTAAATAATGCGAGCGCGAAGCGCGAGCTAAAATTTCTGTAAATATTGACCCCGAAACAGGTGGATTTTAATGACTATATTTTAGGAATCTAATAAGAGTATACACATATCACCATAGTCACTCAATGCGACTGCCAATAAGCGCTTGCTGGTTTTGTTAGATTTAAATATAAACATGCACATAAAGCACTTGTAGTCATGATTAACATACCCATCTCAATAATCAAATCTTGCGAGCGCGAAGCGTGAGCTGAAAAGTTCAGACCTGAAGAGGGGCAGAGGAAATTCAGACCTGAAGAGGGGCATTTTTAATCTTGTTTGTAGGAATTCACAAAGACCTTACGTAGTTCACTAACCAAATGATGCATGCGCTAAACTCGAGCTAACAATTTAGGAAATTCAGACCTGAAGAGGTGCATTTTAAGGCTTGTTTGTAGGAATTCAAGAAGACCATACGTAGTTCACTAACGAAATGATGAGAGCGCGAAGGGCGAGCTGAAATTTTTGTTATTCAGATCAGAAAAGGACATTTTAAGGACTGATTCTAGGAATTCACGGAGAGCAGGCATATTTACCCAATACACTACTGCGAACGTAATCACGGATGGGAAATATTTTATATTAAGACCTTAAAATGGGGCAATCACTTTGAGTAGTCATGAAATATACTATTGTACATAAAACAATAATAACTCGAAGTGCGAGGAAATATATTTAGCAGTTTGGTGTATATTGACTTGAAAACGGGAGGATCTAGTATAACAGGATTATATATATCGGTAAACAGACGATGCAAGCACTAGGAACAATGAAGACATATGCCCTGAGCAAATTATGTTTCATTAAGTTATGACAAAAATTATGTAATATAAAACAACATCATTATGATATAGCATTATAATAAACAATGATGTCTTCTTTCCCACTACGTTTCTCTATCTCCCTCTTTTCCCTTCTCCCGTTTTTTTTTTGGTCAGCCGATGGGGGGAGGCACGTGCCCCCCATGCCCCCCCCCCGTAGTTACGCCACTGATTCTATTAATCCCATTCTAAACTTTGAATGACCGATGAAAAATATCGCGTGAATTAAAGTGCAAATTAACACATTTAAGTGACTCCGACATGATATTGGACAAGAAAACCTACATCATCTTTTTTTTTTTACTTGGGATCCGTCTTTATTCTCTTATATAAATTTCCCCTGTGATGTAGAGTGCTCTGTGACCTAGTGTTCTTGATTACCATCCCGGAGCCACAGAACCGAAGGGAGTCTGGGGCTGAGGTCTCCACTAGTACCATGATTTTATGCATGGTGACCCCACCCCTTCAAACCAGTCTGCTGGGGGGGGGGAGGATACTTAATTATTTTTTTTCAATTTTCCTGTTCTACTTACGATATTCAATTTTGTCAACTTAATTCTGATGGTTCTTTTTTTTCATCAAACTTCATTTCTTCCTTTGAATTTTTCTAGTTTTTTTTATACCTATTTTTTTAACCTTCACGTTTCACTTGAACAATACGTGTATATTGCCGTTGATTTCTTATTCCTATCAAATATCTGAATTAATGCAATGTGTGTGTGTGAAATTATTGCAAATTAGATTCACAGTGTCTAAGGTAAACATAATTTACCGACGTAAAGTTAGTAATACGAAAGCCTCTTTGGTCTAGTTTCCCTTTCAACTTTGTACTTCACCTCTTAATCGTATAGCTACATTCTGTATAGCTTGCATGTTTAATATGCACCAAAAATAAATTAACGTACAGGAAATGGTAATACCTCGGTCACATTTGCTCTACGGCGGCCATACAGCGAGTCGAAAACAGCCGTTTTATACATTTTATTCAAACCTCGTATATTTAGCTGGTACAAAAACTGTTAAAATGACTGTTTTCTTCTCGCCTTAGAACAAATGTGACCGAGGTATTTAGCGTACTAGATCAACAAGGATGGAGTGCATGCTGGTGCGGATCCTGCCGGAGTAACACAATACAATCCAATAAGCGCCGTATTTATTTTGAACAATAGTTGGGCTCTCAAAAGTATTGTGGCCTATTTAGTCTGGTAAGGAGATAGGGTTCCCATGCACCCGAATGTTATATTTTTTTGACCTTCATTTTTGTAATCCTTAAGATGTCTAGAAAATGACTTTTGATGTTCCCAAAACAAAATATTTTCCCATGGGGTTCAAATCCAAGATGGCGTCCAAAATGGCCGCCTTATTCATGGAATTTGGATTTTCGTACATAGATTCCGACACAAACAACCATTTGCCACAAAATTAGTGTCATATAAAAGATAAATAAATTTTCTACAAGTTGATATTATTCATGGGTGATGAAAAGGTAATTCGGCTGAGATTTTAATAAGAAAAGTGAAATTTTGAGATTTTTCCCCAAAATATGAAAATTTGTTAAATACATGATTTACCATAAAACTAAAGAGAATAAGGGGTTTGCTTCGGAAATTTCTAGAAAACTTTCCTAATATACAACTATTTAGTGAACAAAATTCAAAATCGATATTTGTAGTCACAAACTTATAGGCCCGAATTCACAAAGGTGGTTTCTGTAGAAACCATGGTTTCAACTGTGGGTTTTGCTGATTTTCGTATTCACAAAGATGGTTTCAACCGTGGGCTTTCGGCATGATTTTGAGTCAACTGTTTTAGGTGGTTTCAAACCGTGGGTTTTAGGAAAACCATGGTTTTTAGGCACATTGACAAATCACAGATAAGTATTTCGGTACATTTCTAAGCTAGATAGCTGAGCAAGTGCATAGACGATAAATAGCTTTGCACGAAATGAAAAGGAGCGAAGCTCTTAATATCAGTATTTGCCGAGCTGTGAGAACATCGTAAGTTATTTTCCATTTTATAGCGACAATGAATATTTTCTTCTACGTCTGCATGTATTTGTTTGTGAAGAAATATTATAATTAATGCTGTAAATGCATGCAAAGTTAAGAGCAGAACGGTGTTCTTGGGATGGAAAAAGCATTATCGCACGGAAGTTATTTTCCAATCCCACGCGTAAAGTTTTGTGTCCTGTCAAAATATAACGAAGAGCTGTCCCACCGACTCGCTCTGGAGAAGGCATAACCCAGGGGGCTCCCGGCCGCGTAGCGGTCGGGAGCCCAGGATCGTACGTGCAATTTGGCATACTCACCTGACAAGCGTGAAGTATGGTCAAATTAATTCTCCGAATAAATAGCTAAAACAGAAATCAAGCACTTACCACGATTATATGGATGATGGTCTAACGAGTGGCAGTTTTTCTGACATCTGGGCACAGACTGGAACCTCAGAAAACGATAAGTTCTTTCCTTCTACCCCCGTCTTGATCGGCCATTTTCGTTACTAACGAGTGGCAGTTTTTCTGACATCTGGGCACAGACAGGAACCTCAGAAAACTAAAAGTTCTCTCCTTCTTACCCCGGTCCCAATCGGCCATTGTTGTTAAGTAACAAAAATGGCCGATCGGGACGGGGGTAGAAGGAGAGAACTTTTCGTTTTCTGAAGTTCCAGTCTGTGCCCAGATGTCAGAAAAACTGCCACTCGTTAGACCATCATCCATATAATCGTGGTAAGTGCTTGATTTCTGTTTTAACTATTTATTCGGAGAATTATTTTGACCATACTTCACGCTTGTCAGGTGAGTATGCCAAAGTGCACGTACGATCCTGGGCTGGAGAAGGCATTGTCATTATGATATTATCTTGCTGCATAGCGATAACATGACAAAGCCGCCAAAGTAGTAAGACTTTCAACCACAAAAGTGCAAAATTCAAGAAAATTTTGTTCTTAATTAATTTGTACCTTTATCTTAGTAGTCTAATTAAAGTAATTGCACAAAATTGCAGAATTAATAATGATAACTAAACAGCATAGAAAATATTTTGGGTCAATTTTTAGTGAATGGGAAAACACTAACCGTGTCTACCTTAGATCCTGTCTCCAAGTAGTCTAGTGATCACAAAAAATATTTTTCAACATTCACTTATTCAGATCCAACTTGAGATCTAGCCTCGCGCCCCTCGAAGACTCTGATATTTTCATAATTTTTTATCAAGAAGCCGTAGCCCAAGTTAGACACACTTGTCTAGGCCTTGGGTAGGCCCTAGGGCTATGTCAGTGTGTGTCGAAGCTGGTAAACAATTAATAATGGAATCCCCTTCAATATCCACATCACTGCAAATTGGTTAAATACACTAAATTTAAGTTTTATACCTGTCTTACACCTTATATAATAAAAGGAATAAATATTCTAGGGCCTAAATAATCAGATCGATCTGGTGTGGTGGCCATTTTTTTGCAAAATCTTTCCATCCCTTGCTGCGCACTGCGTAATACATTAGGCTTGACTCGCTTTGTTTACATGATGTAGCTACAATACGATGAGCTACGTTATGAAGCACCGTTCTGTAGAACAATTAATTGAATGGGTTATTTTAACATATCACCCCAAATGATAATAAGAATTTACATTTTGGTTGGAAATCTGGCAGGTTTGAAGAGATGTTGAATTATGTTTCGTGTTCATTAGATATAAAGCTTAATTTAATGTAGATCTATATGTACTCTGTTTATTTCCGCGGTAAATTTTTAAATGGATGAAAACATCTTACAACATGCACAGGCTGTCCTGAGAGACTATTAAAGGAGGATTGTAAGGCATGGCAAAGTTAGAGATACGTAGTTTTGCCTGATAAAACTTTGCCACGCGGCCGCGTACCTTGTGACATACGTAGTTTTGCCTGATAAAACTTTGCCACGCGGCCGCGTACCTTGTGACATACGTAGTTTTGCCTGATAAGTTAAAACATACGTAGTTTTGCCTGATAAAAAGCTCGGAGTGTGTCATCGATTTTATCAGGCAAAAGTGTGTATGTTTTAAAAAAGAGACCGGTAAAATGCAGAATTTGGGAGATACGTAGTTTTGCCTGATAAATCACCTTCTTCTTTTGCGGCTATTGTTCTGGCAAAACTACGTAAGTAGACCTACATAGTTTTGCCTTTTAATTATCGTCAAAGCTTGAAAAACTACTTTTGTAAGTCGACTTTCGTAGTTCTGCCTTTTAAATTTAGTGATTTAAAAAAAAATTACAAAAAATGGGTTTCGAATCTCCCAAAATAATTGGAGTTAGAATTTGAAAATTTGACAGATGAAAGAGCGTATTCAATATTATAAGAAACACTAAAAAACTGAAACACGCCAAAAAATGACTTACGTAGTTTTGCCAGATCACGGCAGAAGAGAGGTATGTTCATTTTTGTTGTCATTTCTATGTGGACTTTTGTCTATTTTCTAAATATTTTCTTTGTCACCTTCTAAAACGTTTTATCATAAAATTTGTTTTCATGATAAAGAACCACTTATTTTGATCAATTTCAATCTTGGTTGATGTACACATCTGACAGTGACTGAATTGATCTAAATTCCGTGTCACATGGTCATAGAGTATAATGCCTAAATGTCAAATATTTGTAGATCCAGTTGATCAATTTAAATTTAACTCTATGAGAATGGCAATCTGATTAGGTTGTGGGCAAAAAAAAGTCATTTGACCAAATATATGCAGATTTAAAAGGTAGGCCTATTAATTTTGACAGTACGCAGTAAAGGTGGTTAAGAATACATATTTTTGTTTTCAATGTTTAAATATTTTCTTTTGCTTCTCACTCTAACTCAATAGGAATATGCCAACAAGAACTGCAATGAGGAGTCGTTGACAGGAGGAAACTTTTTAAAAGAGACCACACACTACCTCATCAACATGCTTGAAGATGATCTGAGCCTGAAGAGGGACAAAGGGCCTAGTGATAGACTACCTTTCTGCAAGTATTGACAATTCTGCTTATGTATGGTGTAAGTATTTTTTTAATAAGAAAGTTATATGACAATAACATCTCAAGACAAGCCTAGTGTATGCAATTATTAGTGATATTCTTGTAAGAAGGAAGACTCAATGTAAAAAGTGATAATAAATTTTGGCAACTGCCTGTTTTTAATTTACAATGAACTGTGCATATGATAATACAATCAGAAATGTAAATTAGAACTATATGTTTTGTCATCCATTGTGGACAGATTCTTCCAAAATCCCTAATTTACATTTAGGAAAATAATATGAGAGGTTGCATCATGATCTTGGTTATTTGAAAAAAAGTATTGCATTGGCTATGCTCAATGTATGTTTGTCACACAAATGTTTATGGGATACGGATAGGTTTAGCCTTTAGACCAGTAAAGTAATTTTCAAAGGATTCCATTTTTTTTAATCTTACAATGTAAAGACAATAGAATAGTTTTGTTTTCTCTTTGTCATCTTAAAAAATAAAAATAAAAACGCAGAGTAAGATGCAACTTCTGGCAAAATATCTTCATTTATAGGATAATTTCAGGGAATACGTGGTGATGAGGCTTCAGTGTTGCAATTATCCGTTTTTGAGTGATCAAAGATGTTTCGCAAGCCATAGCAAGAAAAAAAAAGAGGTTTTGTGAGAACTTCAACAACCAGAGATGAGATTGAGACTACCCAACAACAACTCTGTGAGTGATCGATGGGACCCATGTCTATACAAGAATTCCTGGAGGGAAACAAGCCTTGTACTTTCCTGAAGGGCAAGTCCACCCCAACAAAAAGTTTCTTTGATATAATACAGAAAAGTCCAATGAGCATAACACTAAACATTTCATCAAAATTTGATGTAAAATGAGAAAGTGTTGACATTTTGAATTTTGGCTTATTTTCACAAAACAGACATCCTGGTCAGTATGCAAATGAGTGACAAAGTGACGTTCTCCACTCAGTGTTTCTTTTTGTAATATACTAGTGTCATGATTTTTTCCCCTCATAATGTGTATAAAGTACATGTGAGATATGGTTTGATCCTCTGAAACTTTTGTAAAAAGCCATTGTGGCAACCTATACTCAATTCGATGAAGAGTTTTCTCATAATTGTGAATTCTGTAAAAAAAATAAAGCATTATAATATATTCCTACAGAAGAAAGAGTGAGTGAGTGTGTGACATAGACTTGTTTGCATATCACCTGTTTTATCACTTGATTAATTTCTTATTTTACATCCTATTTTGACGTTTTCCGTGTCATGCATGTTTTATTTATCTCTATTCCATTCACATTAACTTTTTTTGTACAGTGGACTTGCTCTAGAACAGGTATTTTTTGTAATGTACAAGTAAGAATTTCATTATTTATTTGTGTCTTCTTTTTTAACCCTTTTTTACAGGGGTGGGGGGGGGGGTTAAATCAACCTCCCTTGAGATCTCTGCCAATGATCACATTAACTCCTTGAAAATTGGTATGATAATAGTGGGGGATGTCATGTGCAATGCTGTTTGGTTAATTTTTCCGAAATCGTCAGATCTTTAACATTAATTAATTATGCTAATTTTTGCATAAATCATACTTTTATACAATTGCTCACAATCAAAATGAAAAAAAAACCTAGATTGAAAATTAATTTCTTATGTATTTAATTGTTTTATGAATGTCTTATGTATATCTTAGTTTTTCAAACTTGTTTTTTGCCAAAATTATGGCAGGACATTTTTTTGAAGCATAATTATGCTGAAATCAAGTAATTTCACCTGTGAAAGTAAAAATAATCATGTCCATATGAAGAAGATGAGAAAATTCAACATTGACTTTGTACACAAAATCACGTTTTGGAGCAATTTTGGGTCTGACATGCACTTATGTAAAGTTGAGTAATTTTCCGAAAGCATGCCCATGCATCGTAAATTTGATCTCAAAAGATGTGCATGACTTCAAAGTAAAAAGTCGGCGAGTAGAATGGTCGTGAAATTTCGCAGTGGAATAGTAGTGGAATATGTTGAGGAAGGGGGTTAATTCACCCTACCCCCCCCCCATAGTTCTATGCCCCCTGGGGGTTTTACATGTAGGGTTAAAAGAGCACATTATTACTAAGAATTTCACATGAATACAAGTATTTGAAATGAACTTTTATCAGATTTAGTTTCTTTCAGACTACATGTATCTTCAATTATTTTTTCATTAAAAAACGCTATTTAATCAGGACGCATCAAATGCAAATTCCTCATTTACTTTTCATGTGAAATATTTCTCACATAATTTAGATTGTCTATTTCAGATGCTTAAGATTAAAACTTTGATTGCTCACAGAAAGTTTATTGCATGCCCCAAAATACACGTATGTGTCCATGGGGGTCATCGATTCTAATTGCTCTTTCTTGTTTTTGCATCAGTTGTGTTTACACTTTGTATAGATAACCATTGGGGATTAAATACCATATGCATGTCCAAGAGGATAAATAAGGTCAAAAGATCATATAGCATACACTTCAGTTTGATTGTGATATCAGGCGAGACTGGTGGTTCACCTTTTTTTTGTTGAAATGAATTCTTTTCAAGTGTCCCCAGGGCAACAGCCTAGCTAGGGCAACCAGGTAGCCTTATGAGTAGAGCTCAACTCTGGCAAACAGGAAAACGCTAGCTTGGCCTGGCACATGCACATTTATGGAGCATGAATTGAAACAAATTAAAAGGCTAATTAATGCATTTTCTTGGAAAAAAATATAATTTCCATTGACCCCAAAAGATAACCTGATAGCCTAGTTTGGGAAACCAGGTAGCCAAACAAGTAGAGCTTGACTCAGGCAACCAGAAAAATACCAGCTAATAATTAACAATAATAACTACTCATTTGGGCCATTATTGTATTGTAATACAAGAATGATGTGGCAATATATCAAAATTAAGACCTTATCATTTCACAAATGTTTGTAATTTTGCAATGTTTTTAAAATGCCAAATGATTATTAGATTTTCAGTGTGATATATTTTCATGTAATTTCCTGGTGTGATTTTCCAAGGTGCAAGATGGTTTCATGCATATTAAAGATATACAGAAATGATAAAAGAAGAGTAGTCTTTTGCCTTTTTTCTGATTTGGACGAAATAATCATGCAGATGATCAAGATGACTTTGGTGGTGATGAGGATGATGGTGATGATAATGAGGTTGATGACAATAAAGATGATGGCAATGGTGATGTTAGTGTTGATAATGATGGTAATGTTGATGATGATAGTAATGATCATCCCCCTTTCATCTTCATCACTCCTCTTATTTATATGTATCCCTCTCATCTACATCTCTCCTCTAATCATCTCCCTTATCATCTCCATTCCTCGTCTCACCATCTCCATCACTCTATCCTTTCATCTCTCATCTCCGTCCTCAGTTCCCCTCTATCCCTCATCTCCATCACCCTCATCACCTTCATTCCTTCCATTATCTCCATCACCCTCATCAACTCTATTCCTCTCATTTCCATCCCTCTCAACATATCCATTTTTGTCATATCTCCATTCATCTCAGGAAAATGCATATACACAAGATAGAATTCAATAGTAAAAATACTTGTTTTGAAATATAATATCCCTCTGTGAAGTGGATAATATTATTTGCCATATGAAATTGAATAATTACATAGTAAACACTGTATACTTAACCAAACTTGAATTTTTAAAAGAGAAACTGAAAGTCTCATGCACATTTTCAGTGGATATAAAATTTTTCAGTAAAATTAAATTTTCAAAAATTCAAGGGGGGGGGGCGGGGGCAACTGCTGCGTAGAGCAATGCTTTTGAAAATTTTGGGGGCTTGGATTATATCGTCCCAATTAAGCTGGACCCCCATGTATATTTTCTCTTAATACATTTTTGGGGCCGGGGCAAAAAACGCCCGAGCCCCCCCCCCCCCCCTGCAGCGCCTGTGCATGTGTACTATACATGCAATATTAGCCTGAATGATGAATCGAACATCTACAAGTCAAGAAATTGAAGCCTATGACCACTTAGAACCAAGCTACACACCATGGAAAATACATATATATATTTTAAAAAAGTAGAAGGGCAGATCCTACGATGTAAAGCTTCATCTAATTTTGTCTGAAGAAGAGCAACAATAGACATTCTTCTTTGATTGATGAATTGACAGGCTTAGTCCTACAACATCGTTGGAGTAAACTAAACTCAGCCAAGCTCGGACCTTTGACTGTACACACACACTTTCATTGGGGATATCTTCGGGTCTGAAGTGCCCCGGCAGATACGGGGGCTGAGCTACTAATATTGCCACGAAAAGCAACGAATCTTTAATCCGTTTTTCACTACTCACGATCAGAGAGAAAGTTGACAAACCTCAACAAATCAGGCATCTACACTAAGTTTTAATCAATCTATGAAGACATTGAGTGAAGGGAATACAAGAGAGTCTATCTTCTGCGACAAAAGTGATGAAAATAAATTATGATCACAAAATTAATTCAGTTGTTGCGGGGTTGTTGAGCGGGGTCCCGGGGCCAAGTCGATCACCAAATACAGTACAGCAGCCAATACATCTGTACCTGGAAATCGCAAGATACTAGTAGCTAGAAGCGCATAAAATTACACTTTTTTCAATTTTTTATATCACAACGAAAAAAAGTTGTAGTAATTGAAGAATCAGACCATATTGCCACTTATGCCAGTGCTAGCTGTAGAATGTAAGTTTTCAATGAAACTGGGCATGCTCAGTACGCGCTAAAAAGGGGAAATCCCTGGTTTTTAGGTAAAACCCATGGTTTAAACGATGGTTTCATTTGAGTCCACTGTTAAAACCATGGTTTCATTTGAGACCACTGTTGAAACCGTGGTTTTAGAGACCATCGTTTGTGAATACCAAATTTTAGAAACCATGGTTTTTCAAAAACCATGGTTTCTAAAACCCACGGTTTCTAAAAACCATGGTTTCAAACGAAACCACCTTTGTGAATTCGGGCCATAATGTCTCAAACTTGAAAATTCAATTTTCAGAAATTTAGCTTTTTTACCACATATCAGAGACTTGGATATACTAATGTATGTTGTCACATTTTCAACCCAGAAAATGGAAATAGGCCTTAATAAAATGCGAAATCATCTATTATTATGTTTGAAGAAGTTACTACAATCCTTTTATTCTTCGATTTAAAGTTGGTTGATATAGTTTTGGAAAGAATTAAGACTTTTGGCCAAAATTTGTAAGTTTTTGGTAAAAAAAATGCTCATGCACTGTTATTGATGAGTCTTAGTATGAATATCAGTAATAAATGCACAATCTCAACATTCGATATGGAAAAGGATTTATTAACGAGAATATTGGCATGCTTCCTGCCACCGTAAGTATCTTCATTTGCTTCTGCTGGAAGAAAATTATGCTGAATGTATTAAGCGATTTTGGGCTAAAGTAAAGCCAAAAAGCAACATCAGTGTGGCAGTCACACCCATGAAAACGTAACAAAGTGATTAATGATAAGTCATTCAAATAATACAATAGCTTTGATCAACCTCTCGCATCGATTGTGTTGGTATGACTAACACACCGTAATGTACAGTATAGAATGTGCATGGTAATAGAAATGTATCTGATTCAGAAGGATGCAAAGAAAAAATTTGTTTCTGTTACAGAAGAAATGTATTTAATGAAGTTTCTTGGAAACAATTATAAGATACACCAGCAGTGTAGGTAATAGGGATGAAGTTTTGACACATCAATACACAACTGAAAGGAACATGTCAAAGCTACCCCACCTTATCTGTGTCTTGAAACTATGACCTGTATTCCGAAATCAGGTTTATTTTCCTATACGGTCGACGAGTAACTTCTAAATTTATGGAGAGCCAAAATTTGAAAATTCTGTTTATTATATATTTCTTACAGTGGCATATCGTGGGTCACGGCATGGGGGGGGGGCACCAGCAGAAAAATGAGTCACTCTTCGAGCGCACAAAGCGCTTCTTTCCCGCTACGTTTCTTTCTTCTCCCTGTTTTTCTCCCTTTTCTCCCTTTTTTTTCGCCAGCCGATGGGGGGGGGGGGGGCGTGCCCCGCGTAGTAACGCCAACGATCTCTTCTGTTTACAACTCTGTTCCTTTTTCTTTCATAATGAAGGGGGAAACCATCAATTATCATTCTTAGACAACTATGAACCATTTGGGGATAATATGAATGGAATTGGCTCTCCACAGTGAGAGGTCATTGGGGGTAATTCTGTCGTCAATCAAAAAATTATCATAGTCGATGACCGAAGATCTGACATGGTATCATCGTTTACCAAAACAAAAAATATCACGATCAAAAGCAAAAGGTCGAAAGAACTAACCGATCAGCGAAATGGACACAGCACACGATGCTATCACAGATCATGATTATCAGTCTAAAGGCAGTCTAGCTAACTTTGCATAACTTGACACAATACACGCCAATGGGCCACACACAATTCAGAAGGTACAGTAGCATTTGCTAACATTGAAATATGTCCACAGTGTCGGTCAACATACAGTCAGGGAAACTCCCGGATTTCCGAGATCGTTTGAAAAGTCCCTTTTTCGAGATAGTTGCGGTCACCGAAGCGTGAATCACCGCTAAAAACCTTCGCCCTGTCTAGTCTTTCTCGGCTGTTTTCAGACTCAAATGTACGTGTGCGAAACACTCGGTAAGAGCGGTGAAAATGTGTACGCGTGCCTCTCTCTCCCCCTCTCTCTTATTTATTGTCAAGCATTCAATTTGATTTTCGTTCATCACTTACCCTTAATCCGGACGTTAAATGTGCCGGAATTAGACCATATTTTTTATCCACCGTCATTTATATCTGTAATATCCAACTTTCATGTTAATTCCACCTGAGCATTCATTTTCAGCTTATGATCTGCTGCACAATCCATAATCAATACATTATAATATTATTTTCACTCCTAGTCAGTAATGCCGGCGGAAGTCATGGAAATTATTAAGTTGATATGCAATTTCAAAACATGCCAAATACAGGTCTGTCCTAAAACAATCATTGGCTGGTTTACGAAGCCAACGAATTGGAAAAAAGTATACTGTATTCACCTTTAAAACAAACATACTGCAAAGTATTGGGACTAGCGGTCACCAAATCAAGTGCATTATAAAAGTCTGCCTGTCAGCTCGATCCATGTCCAAACTTCCCTCAAACGTCCAGCCCAGATGAGTTAAAAGCAATATCATGATGTCATTATGATCATGACCATTCTCCATTCGACATGATCCATGCTAGAAGTGAACAGGTGTGAGATCAATGGTTTAGATTATGAACTTTATCGAGAACTGCATGTCCATTTTCCATAGCACTAAACCGCCGGAGAGCTGGTTAGATGTTATTACCATAGGAACGAATATATTTTCCAAGTCTTTCTTATCATATATTACGCAATGCCGTACCCAAAATAACTTTCAGCATGATCATGGTAGGTCCATGGTAGTACCATACATAGCTCTATGCACACTTTGTACACACAGTACACACACACACACGTGCTACAACATGCAGCGGAGTATCGCGGCACAAAGGCTGAACTCAGAGACTAACCTCCTCTTACGAGAACTTTTGCTTGCATTTTATCATCATAAATGTGTCTTCTTTCTTCAATAGCATCTAAGCACCACGGTGGCGAATTCTCTTTTTTCGAATATAGATGAAAAATTTAGTTTTCTTTAACATATTTGAAAATAAAAATCCGCCACCGTGGTGCTTTTTTATATGAATTTCTTAGTGAGTGTATGTCCAAAAAAAAAACATTCACTTTGTACAGGAAAGCTATTCGGTAAGATCCTAAAAGATTACGTCATGCGACCACAAATCCCTGTTATTCGAGATTCTGTCGCTCTCGCAAAAGCGGGAGTTTCCTTGACTGACATAGGGTAAACCTAAGAGTTGACTCAAGTGCAAGTACTAACACTATCCTAGTACGTACGCCAAGGAAATATAAAGTTCAAAGTGGGAATGAAACAAAGACTTGTAAAACTTGAAGCTTATGGTGAGATTCCAATTGCATGTAAAGGTACACTATACATAATGTTACAGTCCAAAAATGATCAACACAGTCTTTGTATGTACCAGATGTCAAGGTTTCAGCTATCCTTGGGTTAGTAGGTTGCACTGACCTTGGAATTATCACAATTCACTCAATGCACAATTATGACACACCTACACCTAATCCTAAACATAAACAAACGCCTGTCACTAGTGATTGGGAAGAGTTGTTGATTTAATTCACATTAATGTGAATTACGATAACTTGTACATAAAGTAAACACTATTCTAAATTTCTAAGCCAATTGAAACAACAGAAAGAAAATGGTTTGACAAAGTAAACTACATAAAATAATCAATGCTTCTCAGTGAGTACCCCCCCCCCTCTTTCCTCATTTAATATATGATGGCAACAGTTTGTTGCTTGTTATAGTCCAGCAGCCCAGGAGGTTTATTCAACCGAAAGCCGGACAAGCAAATGACCCCATAGCTGGATGGCATGGACCTTGAAGTTTACAAAAATGCATTGCTGCCGGGTTCTATGCGTGGTCTTCCCTCCGAAATGACGTAATATATGACGTCACTACAAAATGGCCCTATTTTACCATTTTGCAGACATTGTACACATAGCATGAAGTCAAGGGAGAATATCTCAGCCAAATCATGCTTGTTTTGTATGAAACTTTCAAAATATATTGTTCAAGTAGTGCACAAGAGATTTGCAAAATTTCACGAACAGAAATTATTGTTTACATATGCAAATTACGTAATGAAATTTGCATATCATTAGTTTTTGAGATTTCTTGCATAAAAAATTGTCAAAAATCGATTCAGAAATTTATTTTCTTTTTTAGTGTACTTTATTTAATATTTTTTCTCTCAAGCCAAGCATAACATCATTGTCTACATCTATATCTCTAATTTAATAAAATATATAACAGTAATTGAAAAAGACATTATAGACTGTGATTTCAGCCCCCTTTCCAATATGGTGCGCACGTAGAAATCGTGCGTTTTTGGCCTATTTTCACCATATGGCTGAGGTGTGCGAACGATATGCCTACTTTATTGATGTTTCCTGCATTTTGCATGATATTAAATCTTCCAAACAACATATTTTCTTCTTCATTATGTCTCTGGTGATCAATCAATGATTTCAGCAAAAATTGATTGCCCACTGGGCAGTCTATAGGCTACGTTTTCAGCCTAGTTTTCAACAACGAACCTATATCATGTATGACTGCATCGTTGTAGTCGAGTCGGATAAGGGGGTTTCTATGTACCATCAAAATATTTTTCACTCAATGTTTTGGTATTTGCCTAAAGTGTCTAGTTAATGAATCTTGATGTTTCCTTCCCAAAATCGTGTCCAACGGAGTTCAAAATTGATATCTTTGGCGGCCCTCTTGGACTGTTTTTAATGAAAATCAATTATTTTCATATTTTATTGCACAAAGTCTGACAATGGGAAATTTTAAATCAATGCGCATTTCACTAGGATTTGGATAGTAGAAATCGGTTGAAATTGTTTTCTGAATAGTCCGGTTAATATATTAAAAAAAAGAATTCATCAAAAATTTTGAACCAAAATGTTAATGTGCATTGACATCTATCTGTTTCATCTTGCATCCGATCGCCTTTGTTGATGTGCCTAACATGCAGAAAATAACGTACTTAGCGATCGATAGAAAGGTATGTATTACTTGTATCATGTGTATGAGGGTAAAAGGCATTTTCTACACAAAGCAATTTTTATGATAATTAAATCTCTTGAAAAAGATAGAAGTTCGAGGCATTGCTCTGCATTTTCATTTTGCATGCAATTACTCTCGGGCACCTTAAAGCATAGTCCCACAAGAACCAGTAAAATGTTACATACAGAACCATACCATTATCCATAGCTTGACTATTATGATATCGTGCTTTTCGGAGCCCCCAATGTTGAAAAATTTTGTTTTGAGTATTTTTTTCCTTTAAATCACTTTTCTCTATCAGCTACATATAAAGAAATTGGGGCATAGCAAAGCCTACCCCTCAGGGGGCTGCCAAAGTCACCCAATCTTTTTTTCGTATCTTGCCAGTTTCTCGGAAAATTAGTCATTTTGAGGCAAACTGTGTTTCTGCCTTGCGGTAAAGCCCTTGTTTTTGTTTTGTAACCACATAAAGATGATAAATTAGGATCTTCTTTTGTCTATTTTCATTCTTTATTGAAAAAAGGCAATGTTTGAGCCCCCATTCAGACAAGAGGGCATTTCTGCTATAAAGTAAAGCTAGCTTTGATTCTGGAAACCACTTGGAAATAAAAAAAGGCATTTTTTCTATCAGCTACATGTAAAAAAAAGTGCTGGCACATCGACTGCTACCTTCTTCAGAGGCTCCAAGATTGGCAGATTTTCCCCATATTGGAAAAAATATGGAAAAGGGGTGGGTGACTTTCGGAACCCCCGGAGGGATAGACTTTGCTGTGCAACCACTTATTAGCAGCAGATTGAAGAAAGTCTACGCCTTTAATTCCACGTAGTTTCAAAAGAATGAAACTGGCTTCACCATATAGCAGAAACGCTTTTTGCCTGAATGGGGGCTCGAAAATAGCACATTAATTTTTCCCATAAACAGGTAAAGTATGGAAAAAGGGTAGGTGATTTCGGCGACCCCATAAGGGGGGTATGTTCCAATATGCCAACACCTCTTTATATGTAGCACATAGAGGAAACTACTTTTTCGTCTCCATATAGTTTAAAAGCAATAAGAGTAGTTTTACTACATAGCAGAAACACCTTTTGCCTCAATGGGGGCTCGAAAATAGCATATTTTCCCAAAAATAGTTAAATTATGAAATAGGGTAGGTGATTTTGGTGACCCCCTAAGGGGGTATGTTCCAATATGCCAACACCTCTTTATATGTAGCAGATAAAGGAAACTCTACTCTTTCGTCTCCATATAGTTTAAAAGCAATAAGAGTAGTTTTACTACATAGCAGAAACACCTTTTGACTAAATGGGGGCTCGAAAATAGCATATTTTCCCCAAAAATAGTTAAATTATGAAATAGGGTAGGTGATTCTGGTGACCCCCTAAGGGGGTATGTTCCAATATGCCAACACCTCTTTATATGTAGCAGATAAAGGAAACTCTACTCTTTCGTCTCCATATAGTTTAAAAGCAATAAGAGTAGTTTTACTACATAGCAGAAACACCTTTTGACTAAATGGGGGCTCGAAAATAGCATATTTTCCCCAAAAATAGTTAAATTATGAAATAGGGTAGGTGATTTTGGTGACCCCCTAAGGGGGTATGTTCCAATATGCCAACACCTCTTTATATGTAGCAGATAAAGGAAACTCTACTCTTTCGTCTCCATATAGTTTAAAAGCAATAAGAGTAGTTTTACTACATAGCAGAAACACCTTTTGACTAAATGGGGGCTCGAAAATAGCATATTTTCCCCAAAAATAGTTAAATTATGAAATAGGGTAGGTGATTCTGGTGACCCCCTAAGGGGGTACGTTCCAATATGCCAACACCTCTTTATATGTAGCAGATAAAGGAAACTCTACTCTTTCGTCTCCATATAGTTTAAAAGCAATAAGAGTGGTTTTACTACATAGCAGAAACACCTTTTGCCTCAATGGGGGCTCGAAAATAGCACATTTTCCCATGATTTTGCAAATTACGTAAAAGGGGCGGGTAAATTTGGCAGTTCCAAAAGGGGGTAGGCTTTACTGTACCAGCACTTCTTTATATGTAGCAGATAGAGGAAAGTCTACTCTTTCGTCTCCATATAGTTTAAAAGCAATAAGAGTGGTTTTACTACATAGCAGAAACACCTTTTGCCTCAATGGGGGCTCGAAAATAGCACATTTCCCCATGAATTTCCAATTACGTAAAAGGGGCGGGTAACTTTGGCAGTTCCCAAATGTGGTAGGCTTTACTGTACCAGCACTTCTTTATATGTAGCAGATAGAGGAAAGTCTACTCTTTCGTCTCCATATAGTTTGAAAGCAATAAGAGTAGTTTTACTACATAGCAGAAACACCTTTTGCCTCAATGGGGGCTCGAAAATAGCATGTTTTCCCATAAATAGGTAAATATGGAAAAAGGTTAGGTGAATTTGGCGACCCCCCAAGGGGGGTATGTTCCAATATACCAACACTTCTTTATATGTAGCAGATAGAGGAAAGTCTACTCTTTCGTCTCCATATAGTTTAAAAGCAATAAGAGTAGTTTAACCACATAGCAGAAACACCTTTTGCCTCAATGGGGGCTCGAAAATAGCATATTTTCCAATAAATAATTAAAATATGAAATAGGGTAGGTGATTTTGGTGACCCCTAAGGGGGGTATGTTCCAATATGCCAACACCTCCTTATATATAGCAGATAGAAGAAGCTCTACTCTTTCGTCTCCATATAGTTTAAAGCAATAAGAGTAGTTTTACTACACAGCGAGAAACACCTTTTGCCTCAATGGGGGCTCGAAAATAGCACATTTTCCCATGATTTTGCAAATTACGTAAAAGGGGCGGGTAAATTTGGCAGTTCCAAAAGGGGGTAGGCTTTACTGTACCAGCACTTCTTTATATGTAGCAGATAGAAGAAAGTCTACTCTTTCGTCTCCATATAGTTTAAAAGCAATAAGAGTGGTTTTACTACATAGCAGAAACACCTTTTGCCTCAATGGGGGCTCGAAAATAGCACATTTCCCCATGAATTTGCAAATTACGTAAAAGGGGCGGGTAACTTTGGCAGTTCCCAAAGGTGGTAGGCTTTACTGTACCAGCACTTCTTTATATGTAGCAGATAGAGGAAAGTCTACTCTTTCGTCTCCATATAGTTTAAAAGCAATAAGAGTAGTTTTACTACATAGCAGAAACACCTTTTGCCTCAATGGGGGCTCGAAAATAGCATGTTTTCCCATAAATAGGTAAATATGGAAAAAGGTTAGGTGAATTTGGCGACCCCCCAAGGGGGGTATGTTCCAATATACCAACACTTCTTTATATGTAGCAGATAGAGGAAACTCTACTCTTTCGTCTCCATATAGTTTAAAAGCAATAAGAGTAGTTTTACCACATAGCAGAAACACCTTTTGCCTCAATGGGGGCTCGAAAATAGCACATTTTCCCATGATTTTGCAAATTACGTAAAAGGGGCGGGTAAATTTGGCAGTTCCAAAAGGGGGTAGGCTTTACTGTACCAGCACTTCTTTATATGTAGCAGATAGAGGAAAGTCTACTCTTTCGTCTCCATATAGTTTAAAAGCAATAAGAGTGGTTTTACTACATAGCAGAAACACCTTTTGCCTCAATGGGGGCTCGAAAATAGCACATTTCCCCATGAATTTGCAAATTACGTAAAAGGGGCGGGTAACTTTGGCAGTTCCCAAAGGTGGTAGGCTTTACTGTACCAGCACTTCTTTATATGTAGCAGATAGAGGAAAGTCTACTCTTTCGTCTCCATATAGTTTAAAAGCAATAAGAGTAGTTTAACCACATAGCAGAAGCACCTTTTGCCTCAATGGGGGCTCGAAAATAGCATATTTTCCAATAAATAATTAAAATATGAAATAGGGTAGGTGATTTTGGTGACCCCTAAGGGGGGTATGTTCCAATATGCCAACACCTCCTTATATATAGCAGATAGAAGAAGCTCTACTCTTTCGTCTCCATATAGTTTAAAGCAATAAGAGTAGTTTTACTACACAGCGAGAAACACCTTTTGCCTCAATGGGGGCTCGAAAATAGCACATTTTCCCATGATTTTGCAAATTACGTAAAAGGGGCGGGTAAATTTGGCAGTTCCAAAAGGGGGTAGGCTTTACTGTACCAGCACTTCTTTATATGTAGCAGATAGAAGAAAGTCTACTCTTTCAACTCCTCATAGTTTAAAAGCAATAAGAGTGGTTTTACTACATAGCAGAAACACCTTTTGCCTCAATGGGGGCTCGAAAATAGCACATTTCCCCATGAATTTGCAAATTACGTAAAAGGGGCGGGTAACTTTGGCAGTTCCCAAAGGTGGTAGGCTTTACTGTACCAGCACTTCTTTATATGTAGCAGATAGAGGAAAGTCTACTCTTTCGTCTCCATATAGTTTAAAAGCAATAAGAGTAGTTTTACTACATAGCAGAAACACCTTTTGCCTCAATGGGGGCTCGAAAATAGCATGTTTTCCCATAAATAGGTAAATATGGAAAAAGGTTAGGTGAATTTGGCGACCCCCCAAGGGGGGTATGTTCCAATATACCAACACTTCTTTATATGTAGCAGATAGAGGAAACTCTACTCTTTCGTCTCCATATAGTTTAAAAGCAATAAGAGTAGTTTAACCACATAGCAGAAACACCTTTTGCCTCAATGGGGGCTCGAAAATAGCATATTTTCCAATAAATAATTAAAATATGAAATAGGGTAGGTGATTTTGGTGACCCCTAAGGGGGGTATGTTCCAATATGCCAACACCTCCTTATATATAGCAGATAGAAGAAGCTCTACTCTTTCGTCTCCATATAGTTTAAAGCAATAAGAGTAGTTTTACTACACAGCGAGAAACACCTTTTGCCTCAATGGGGGCTCGAAAATACCACATTTTCCCATGATTTTGCAAATTACGTAAAAGGGGCGGGTAAATTTGGCAGTTCCAAAAGGGGGTAGGCTTTACTGTACCAGCACTTCTTTATATGTAGCAGATAGAGGAAAGTCTACTCTTTCGTCTCCATATAGTTTAAAAGCAATAAGAGTGGTTTTACTACATAGCAGAAACACCTTTTGCCTCAATGGGGGCTCGAAAATAGCACATTTTCCCATGAATTTGCAAATTACGTAAAAGGGGCGGGTAACTTTGGCAGTTCCCAAAGGTGGTAGGCTTTACTGTACCAGCACTTCTTTATATGTAGCAGATAGAGGAAAGTCTACTCTTTCGTCTCCATATAGTTTAAAAGCAATAAGAGTAGTTTTACTACATAGCAGAAACACCTTTTGCCTCAATGGGGGCTCGAAAATAGCATGTTTTCCCATAAATAGGTAAATATGGAAAAAGGTTAGGTGAATTTGGCGACCCCCCAAGGGGGGTATGTTCCAATATACCAACACCTCTTTATATGTAGCAGATAGAGGAAACTCTACTCTTTCGTCTCCATATAGTTTAAAAGCAATAAGAGTAGTTTTACTACATAGCAGAAACACCTTTTGCCTCAATGGGGGCTCGAAAATAGCATATTTTCCAATAAATAATTAAAATATGAAATAGGGTAGGTGATTTTGGTGACCCCTAAGGGGGGTATGTTCCAATATGCCAACACCTCCTTATATATAGCAGATAGAAGAAGCTCTACTCTTTCGTCTCCATATAGTTTAAAGCAATAAGAGTAGTTTTACTACACAGCGAGAAACACCTTTTGCCTCAATGGGGGCTCGAAAATAGCACATTTTCCCATGATTTTGCAAATTACGTAAAAGGGGCGGGTAAATTTGGCAGTTCCAAAAGGGGGTAGGCTTTACTGTACCAGCACTTCTTTATATGTAGCAGATAGAAGAAAGTCTACTCTTTCGTCTCCATATAGTTTAAAAGCAATAAGAGTGGTTTTACTACATAGCAGAAACACCTTTTGCCTCAATGGGGGCTCGAAAATAGCACATTTCCCCATGAATTTGCAAATTACGTAAAAGGGGCGGGTAACTTTGGCAGTTCCCAAAGGTGGTAGGCTTTACTGTACCAGCACTTCTTTATATGTAGCAGATAGAGGAAAGTCTACTCTTTCGTCTCCATATAGTTTAAAAGCAATAAGAGTAGTTTTACTACATAGCAGAAACACCTTTTGCCTCAATGGGGGCTCGAAAATAGCATGTTTTCCCATAAATAGGTAAATATGGAAAAAGGTTAGGTGAATTTGGCGACCCCCCAAGGGGGGTATGTTCCAATATACCAACACTTCTTTATATGTAGCAGATAGAGGAAACTCTACTCTTTCGTCTCCATATAGTTTAAAAGCAATAAGAGTAGTTTAACCACATAGCAGAAACACCTTTTGCCTCAATGGGGGCTCGAAAATAGCATATTTTCCAATAAATAATTAAAATATGAAATAGGGTAGGTGATTTTGGTGACCCCTAAGGGGGATATGTTCCAATATGCCAACACCTCGTTATATATAGCAGATAGAAGAAGCTCGACTCTTTCGTCTCCATATAGTTTAAAGCAATAAGAGTAGTTTTACTACACAGCGAGAAACACCTTTTGCCTCAATGGGGGCTCGAAAATAGCAAATTTTCCCATGATTTTGCAAATTACGTAAAAGGGGCGGGTAAATTTGGCAGTTCCAAAAGGGGGTAGGCTTTACTGTACCAGCACTTCTTTATATGTAGCAGATAGAAGAAAGTCTACTCTTTCAACTCCATATAGTTTAAAAGCAATAAGAGTGGTTTTACTACATAGCAGAAACACCTTTTGCCTCAATGGGGGCTCGAAAATAGCACATTTTCCCATGAATTTGCAAATTACGTAAAAGGGGCGGGTAACTTTGGCAGTTCCCAAAGGTGGTAGGCTTTACTGTACCAGCACTTCTTTATATGTAGCAGATAGAGGAAAGTCTACTCTTTTGTCTCCATATAGTTTAAAAGCAATAAGAGTAGTTTTACTACATAGCAGAAACACCTTTTGCCTCAATGGGGGCTCGAAAATAGCATGTTTTCCCATAAATAGGTAAATATGGAAAAAGGTTAGGTGAATTTGGCGACCCCCCAAGGGGGGTATGTTCCAGTATACCAACACTTCTTTATATGTAGCAGATAGAGGAAACTCTACTCTTTCGTCTCCATATAGTTTAAAAGCAATAAGAGTAGTTTTACTACATAGCAGAAACACCTTTTGCCTCAATGGGGGCTCGAAAATAGCACATTTTCCCATGATTTTGCAAATTACGTAAAAGGGGCGGGTAACTTTGGCAGTTCCAAAAGGGGGTAGGCTTTACTGTACTAGCACTTCTTTATATGTGGCAGATAGAGGAAAGTCTACTCTTTCGACTCCATATAGTTTAAAAGCAATAAGAGTGGTTTTACTACATAGCAGAAACACCTTTTGCCTCAATGGGGGCTCGAAAATAGCACATTTCCCCATGAATTTGCAAATTACGTAAAAGGGGCGGGTAACTTTGGCAGTTCCCAAAGGTGGTAGGCTTTACTGTACCAGCACTTCTTTATATGTAGCAGATAGAGGAAAGTCTACTCTTTCGTCTCCATATAGTTTAAAAGCAATAAGAGTAGTTTAACCACATAGCAGAAACACCTTTTGCCTCAATGGGGGCTCGAAAATAGCATATTTTCCAATAAATAATTAAAATATGAAATAGGGTAGGTGATTTTGGTGACCCCTAAGGGGGGTATGTTCCAATATGCCAACACCTCCTTATATATAGCAGATAGAAGAAGCTCTACTCTTTCGTCTCCATATAGTTTAAAGCAATAAGAGTAGTTTTACTACACAGCGAGAAACACCTTTTGCCTCAATGGGGGCTCGAAAATAGCACATTTTCCCATGATTTTGCAAATTACGTAAAAGGGGCGGGTAAATTTGGCAGTTCCAAAAGGGGGTAGGCTTTACTGTACCAGCACTTCTTTATATGTAGCAGATAGAGGAAAGTCTACTCTTTCGTCTCCATATAGTTTAAAAGCAATAAGAGTGGTTTTACTACATAGCAGAAACACCTTTTGCCTCAATGGGGGCTCGAAAATAGCACATTTCCCCATGAATTTGCAAATTACGTAAAAGGGGCGGGTAACTTTGGCAGTTCCCAAAGGTGGTAGGCTTTACTGTACCAGCACTTCTTTATATGTAGCAGATAGAGGAAAGTCTACTCTTTCGTCTCCATATAGTTTAAAAGCAATAAGAGTAGTTTTACTACATAGCAGAAACACCTTTTGCCTCAATGGGGGCTCGAAAATAGCATGTTTTCCCATAAATAGGTAAATATGGAAAAAGGTTAGGTGAATTTGGCGACCCCCCAAGGGGGGTATGTTCCAATATACCAACACTTCTTTATATGTAGCAGATAGAGGAAACTCTACTCTTTCGTCTCCATATAGTTTAAAAGCAATAAGAGTAGTTTAACCACATAGCAGAAACACCTTTTGCCTCAATGGGGGCTCGAAAATAGCATATTTTCCAATAAATAATTAAAATATGAAATAGGGTAGGTGATTTTGGTGACCCCTAAGGGGGATATGTTCCAATATGCCAACACCTCGTTATATATAGCAGATAGAAGAAGCTCGACTCTTTCGTCTCCATATAGTTTAAAGCAATAAGAGTAGTTTTACTACACAGCGAGAAACACCTTTTGCCTCAATGGGGGCTCGAAAATAGCAAATTTTCCCATGATTTTGCAAATTACGTAAAAGGGGCGGGTAAATTTGGCAGTTCCAAAAGGGGGTAGGCTTTACTGTACCAGCACTTCTTTATATGTAGCAGATAGAAGAAAGTCTACTCTTTCAACTCCATATAGTTTAAAAGCAATAAGATTGGTTTTACTACATAGCAGAAACACCTTTTGCCTCAATGGGGGCTCGAAAATAGCACATTTCCCCATGAATTTGCAAATTACGTAAAAGGGGCGGGTAACTTTGGCAGTTCCCAAAGGTGGTAGGCTTTACTGTACCAGCACTTCTTTATATGTAGCAGATAGAGGAAAGTCTACTCTTTTGTCTCCATATAGTTTAAAAGCAATAAGAGTAGTTTTACTACATAGCAGAAACACCTTTTGCCTCAATGGGGGCTCGAAAATAGCATGTTTTCCCATAAATAGGTAAATATGGAAAAAGGTTAGGTGAATTTGGCGACCCCCCAAGGGGGGTATGTTCCAATATACCAACACTTCTTTATATGTAGCAGATAGAGGAAAGTCTACTCTTTCGTCTCCATATAGTTTAAAAGCAATAAGAGTAGTTTAACCACATAGCAGAAACACCTTTTGCCTCAATGGGGGCTCGAAAATAGCATATTTTCCAATAAATAATTAAAATATGAAATAGGGTAGGTGATTTTGGTGACCCCTAAGGGGGGTATGTTCCAATATGCCAACACCTCCTTATATATAGCAGATAGAAGAAGCTCTACTCTTTCGTCTCCATATAGTTTAAAGCAATAAGAGTAGTTTTACTACACAGCGAGAAACACCTTTTGCCTCAATGGGGGCTCGAAAATAGCATATTTTCCCATAAATAATCAAAATATGAAATAGGGTAGGTGATTTTGGTGACCCCCTAAGGGGGGTATGTTCCAATATGCCAACACCTCTTTATATGTAGCAGATAGAGGAAACTCTACTCTTTTGTCTCCATATAATTTGAAAACAATAAACGTGGTTTTACTAAATAGGAGAAGCACTTTTTGCCCCAATGGGGGCTCGAAAATAGCATATTTTCCCATTAATGGGCAAAATACGTATAATTATCGGGTAACTTCAGCAGTCCTCAGAGGGGGTAGGCTTTGCTGTACCATCGCACCTTTTTTGTAGCAGATAGAGGAAACTCTACTCTTGTCTCCACATAGTTTAAAAACAATGAAAGTGGCCGTACTACATAGCAGCAACACTTTTTGCCTCAATGGGGGCTTGAAAAAGCATATTTTCCCACCAATAGGTAAAATATGAAAAAGGGTGGGTGATTTCGACGCTCCCTGAAGGGGGTATGCTTTAGTATGCTAGTAGCAGATAGAGGGAACTCTACACTTCTTATCTCCATGTAGTTTAAAAAGAATGAAAGTGGCTTTATTCCATATCAGAAACGTTTTTTGCCTTAATATGGGCTCCAAAGTGGCATATTTTCCAATAAAATGGGTAATAATGCTATACATACTGTCATGAAGCCTCACAGTATTATCGGTATATTATCCTCTTTCGTGTCGAATGCTGATATTTTGAAATAGTTGTTGATGTTAATGATTGAACAGATAGATATCAATGCACATGCAAATTTTTGACCCAAAATCATGCCCATTTCGGGATAAATTTTATTTCAAAATATATCATCAGAAAACGAATAAAATCGATTTCTACTATCCCAATCATAGAGAAATGCGTATTGATTAAAAGATTGTCCCATTGTCAGACTCTGTGCAATAAAATATGAAAATAATTGATTTTCATTTTTAAAAAGTCAAAGAGGGCCGCCAAAGATATCAATTTTGAACCCCGTTGGACACGATTTTGGGAAGGGAACATCAAGATTCATTAACGAGACACTTTAGACAAATACCAAAACGTTGAGTGAAAAAATGAGTGAAAAATATTTTGATGGTACACAGGAACCTCTCTTATCCGACTCGACTACAACGATGCAGTCTTACATGGTATAGGTTCGTTGTTGAAAACTAGGCTGAAAACGTAACCTATTGACTGCCCAATGGGCAATCAATCTGTGCTGAAATCATTGATGTATCACCAGAATCAAAATTAAGATGAAAATATGTTGTTTGGAAGATTTAATATCATGCAAAATGCAAGAAGCACTAATAAAGTAGGCATATCGGTCGCCCACCTCAGCCATATGGTGAAAATAGGCCCAAAACGCACGATTTCTATGTGCGCACCATATTGGAAAGGGGGCTGAAATCACAGTCTATAATGTCATTTCCAATTACTGACATATATTTTCTTAAAGTAGAGATATAGATGAAGACAATGATATTATGCTTGAGAGGAAAAATATCAAATAAAGTACACTAAAAAAGAAAATAAATTTCTGAATCGATTTTCGACAATTTTTTATGCAAGAAATCTCGAAAACAAATTTCATTACGTAATTTGCATATGTAAACAATAATTTCTGTTCGTGAAATTTTGCAAATCTCTTGTGCACTACTTGAACAATATATTTTAAAAGTTTCATACAAAACAAGCATGATTTGGCTGAGATATTCTCCCTTGACTTCATGCTATGTGTAGAATGTCTGAAAAATGGTGAAATAGGGCCATTTTGTAGTGACGTCATATATTACGTCATTTCGGAGGGAAGACCACGCATAGAACCCGGCAGCAATGCATTTTTGTAAACTTCAAGGTCCATGCCATCCAGCTATGGGGTCATTTGCTTGTCCGGCTTTCGGTTGAATAAACCTCCTGGGCTGCCGGACTATTAATTTGGTAAAGCAATTTCCAGGGTAAATGAGATAAAGAAATTTCTATACAAAGAGAGGAAGGAAATTGCATTGCTTGGTGAGCTGGTGCATATAGAATATATTAGATCACATTCTAAAACAAAGATGTAAACATTTCATATATATATTGGGAGGATGGCACTGATATTCTTACCATGTTTGTATTGGCTTGAAACTTGTGAAATGTGCAACAAAATGAAAAGGAAACAGCTATAAAAGCTGGAATAGATGCCAAGAACAATGTCACTGACATTTTTCTACTCCTCCTTCTCTGTTGCCATGCGTTTGAGCTCATCTCATTTGTGTTATGCCACCCAAATCTAATGATAGCACCTATTGGTACATGTATACAAATGGTCACAGTTTCAAAAATAATTTATCCATACAAAGTTATAATTTTTCTCAAAGGAAATTTCTTGAGGATTCTAACGAGCACATCAATCATGTGGAACTCATCCAGCATCTCGCAAAGAAATCTAACACAATTTCCAATCTCAGCCCAGTTGACATTGTAGTGAAAAATATTGGTGACGTAAATTGAGGAAAAAGGATTGAAATGAATGAAGAAAATGACAGAGAAGAAACATTATGATTGATGAAAGAATTTCACAGAAATAAGCATAATATTCTAGTAAAAATCTCTTAATTGTGTCGAACCTTGTTGAACATCATGAATCTCTCAGATGGAACCCCCCCCAAAAAAAATCGAATAAGAAGCATTTAGATGTTTTTGTGACTATGAACATTTTTTGGCATAATAAGTAGTTTTCTGGTTAAGATTTCTTAACTATGGGTAGAATCTGTGAACCTCATGATCATTTAGCACATGGAAAAAAGATCAAAATCATTCAACAAATAAAGAAGCATTTTATGTGAATTTGAAAAATACACATAAATTTCCTCTAAATTAGCATGATATATTTTCTGGTTAAAATGTCAAAATTCTGTGTACAAGGATGGTAAACCTCGTGCAGCTCTATCAGATGGAAGAAAGAAATAAAATCGGTCAACAAATCAGGTACGTGTATAGCGTCAACTTATGCGTGCCACCATCTTGCATGTTGGTAACCGATAAAATTAGCATTTTCAGATTTTTTCAGACTTTGACATTATCCATGACTGAAACATTGACCGATCTAAAACTACGATTTCACAAGAAGTATTAATATATAAAAGTATAAAATAAAAAAATGGGTTAACATTGGCAATGCCCGTATGATTCAACTGTTGTGATCTCCACACCTCTCTTAGAGACAGTGATTTTCCGTTGAAAAAGATGGTCATTTCCGTTTCTGAAAATCAAACTTGTAAGTCTTTCATTATCATAATTTTTCTACCCTAAATTATTATTATTTTTTTTTTTTTGGGGGGTGATAATACAGGCCACCCCCTCACTCAAATATTGGAAGGGGATGGGGAATACCCCTCCCCCTCCCCCGTGATCGACACCCATGCAGGCCAAACCCAAGCAAGATGATATGTTAACAAATTGCCCACATGTTGTATATTTTTAATTCCCAGGGCTTTTTCAAAATGTTATGAAAACCTTTTTTTATAAGCAAGTGCAAGTTAGACTAGTATGGCCATTAGTAGTCAACCCGGCATAATTCAAATATTTTGACATCTTCCCCAAATATTTAGAAATAGGGTATTCATCCGAACTTCATACCTTTGTTATTTCCAGGAAAATCTGTTGTCGGTATTTTCTTTATCAATCTGTTTGACTGTCTGCGCGGAGGATCGAATTTTATGGTGATGGCCTTTTGCACCAAAAGGAACTAGTATTCAACCTAGACTAGTTAGGATTGAAAGCGAATCTCAAAAGTGTTTAGATTGCCAAATTAGATCTAGATCTATGTAGGCTAAGTTTCTGGCTTTGATTAATTCCCTGTTTGGTCTCATCTCAAATGGTCTAGTCCATAATCGGATGGGACAAGGGCAGATTGAGAAACAGGGCCATCTTTCATCTGTAGCCTAGGACTGGTTGATACTAGTGCCGACGGGTTGAATACTATTACTACTAGTGCCAAAAACCATCGCCGTATAATTCGATCACCCGCTCACGCAGTCGACTGGTTGAAGAAAAAACTAATGGAAATAGAATAATCAGCATAATTATGCTCTTATAAAAATAAAACGGGTCTGAAAAGTCAGGTAGGCCTAAATTCTATAATTCTAACGTTAGACTACCGGTATATATTTCAGGAAACTCTCCACACAGGTTGAAATGTGGACCTAACGTTAAATTTACATTTTTCTAACGTGTCATTGCTATTAGTATTTTATCTGACATTGAATAAAAAATTACCGGGAGTCGGTAACGGGGCCGCAGAAACACCATGATTAACGTTAGACATTACACGTGCAACGCTACATGTCACCACACGACAACACGGCCACAACTCCGGGGAAGACGAACGCATATGTCACTCGTACGTCTGTGCGAGAATTTTGCAATTTCACATCATCATTTCGAATTGTCAACGATAATTAGCATCTTTACACTTGAAATACCAATGTATGCTAAAATTACATGGTTTATGTAAGTATTAATGACATAATTTAGAAAGTAGGGGCGAAATTCAATGTCTTACCTTTGCAGAAAGTTCCGGTGCAGGCAGTGAATTTCTTTTCAATTTTCGCGGGTAAAACAGCGAGCGATCATATCAGGCTCGTTCACGAAGATTCTCGAATCATCATTAAAAACATATTACTAGATTTTTTGGGCAATTTAAAAATAGTTCTGATTACTTTCCGAGAAGCAGAACAAGCAGAATAATATTGATTTTTAGTAATACGTAATTGAGAGGTAAGGCTGTCTCTATGATTACCATATTTTCTTCTATTTGAATCAGGACTTCTCTTTTTATTTAGATAGAAGAATTAGCTTTTCTGTTTGATAGACTTTAATATTAAATTACTTAACCATGGTATGCGTGGAAACTTAATTGTAGCTATTCTCTAATCTAATTTTGTTCTATCCTGATATTGACACTGTCACTAAGGTGTTCCTAGCTTCCTAGCTTTGGCCTACTCATACAAAAATATATGTTGAATATGTTACATAAAATAACAACAACAAAATAAATAAAGAAACTAACAATCTGTAATCCTCCTAATGTAAACTTTATAATTTAGCAATTTTACTTGCTTACAACTTTACATTTATACATTAATATTAAAAAAATATATATACATAAAATAAGGAAATACACATTTATACATTACTAAAACTGATCAAACTAAATATAGAATACACATACATATGGCAGTAAACTTAATATATTGCACTGCCAGTTGACAGTGTCATTGTGGTTATTTATCATGCTTTTTTAAACATTCAAAACTTTGTATAAACAAAGCAGACATTACATATAAAAATATCTCATCTTTTCTAACATTACGCATAATACACACCAACATTTTTTAACCCGCTTTTAACTTATGATTTCTTATTTTTGTCTCTGCGTAGTTTGCGTACCATGTTTACTTTTAAATTTTACTACATACCTTCCCCACTACACGTACATACTGTTCAATGAAAGTCATGTGTTTATACTAAGCCAGTATCCAACATCTTTTAAGGGTGGATGAGTGATACGAACATGATATTTTTTTTGTTTTGACTGTCTCAACTGCATAGGTAATGTGTTTCTGTTCAACAAAATTTTCGACCATGTCATGAGTAATCTCTTCCTAGATAATAATAACAGTTCATTAGTTCACAGTGTGCAATCATTTATTTTAGTCTCTCATTGAGAAAAGTTCTAGAACTACAAAACAAACTAACCATTCTGTATATAGGTTAAATAAACAATATGATGCAGATTCTTTATCGAGTAGTTTCTCAATAGTTCATTTCAACTGTAGGAGTATTAAAACAAAATTGATCATCTTGGCATGTTATTTGATAATAGAAATAGATACAAACGTAATACGAAGGTCCTGATGAGCCTGGTACATTATCTGGGAAGCTATATACAGAGCAATGCTTCCCCTCGTTTGCTTGTCCGATTGTTATTTACAAGATTATATAGCCAGCAATTGTAAAAGGATTAATGTCAACCGCACTAGAAAACCTCACTGGAAAACTATGTTTCAGTGATATTTTCTCGCAAAAAAAAAATCAACTAGGGTTACACGTAGAAAAAAATTATAATCACTTCTGTGATTTGCTTTTTAAAAATCCGTTGCTGAACTGGACGTAGGCCATGCGTTCTGTAATCATTTTGCACATAAAGTTTATTTTGTAACGTCCACAAACGATTTTTTAATGTTCTCAATGAACTTAAGGTTTCAACTAAAACTTTAACGGTATATAAACGTTTCAGAAACGTTAATTCAGGTCGAAGGCGCAAAGGACCTTGAGAATACGTTTTCAAAACGTTCCCTGTTTGTTGGGACCTGGTCTGGTTGTAATTGTCCCCTAGGTTGAACCTTTGGACGAATTCCTTCCTTATAATAACAGAAAAGTTTCAGAAGGGAAAATCACAGGGACCCATATGCTGCATTTCGTTTAACATTCTGCAGTTTGTAAGACAACATACCAAGAACCACACTCACCGAGTTATTGGGAAGAAGGTGCTGCGGCTGTCAGCCCGAACAGTTTGACTATAATCCCGTCACCAGTAGGCGGTAAGGTGCGCGCGGCGACGTCGCACAGTGGGCCAGGATAGAGCAAAAGTGCGTCAAAACTGGTTTTTGGTCATGAAACAATTTTTTTTCATGTTCTAAGCAAAGATAAGAACCTGTATTTCCACACAATATTTCTCCATGACATTGATTATTAGTTGCCTATTTTATTCAATATTACCGGAAAATGACCCTTTACGGCTACCGCATGTGAAAATGACACGTTTTAGATATTTCACTGTTTTAACAAAACGGATTCCTTAATTTATTTCTCATTCACGGTACTCTTTGATGAATGATTGTTTTAAGAGATCCAATTTTTTCAAAATAAAATGGTAAACCCTTAAGAGGTAATTTTGGACGAAACCATTTGACACTGGGGGGTTTTAGCAATTTTATTTTCATGAGCATTTCTTTTAAAAATTGTTGCCGATTGCTACGCTGTAAATACCATGGCGGTCCTTGTTATAGTTCATGCATTACAATGATACCAAATTTAGCTGCATATAGCTGCATTTTTTTTTTTTGAGATATAACCGATTTTTCTACCACATGTTCGCCGTATTTATTACAAAAATCGTTCCAAGTAAGTGTCCCATTATGCGCGTGCCGAACGTTGCGGATGACATTAAGCAAACTCCCCGCTCCCTTCAGGACCGTATAAGACCGTATCTCTGTGAAACTCACCGTCGCGTGGTGGGAGAGAGAGAAAGAGCGGGGGAGGGGGTGTCTGGCTCAAGTGTCTGGTTCTTTTGACTGGTATCTTCCTACCTAAAATATTTTCGTGAAACATACGTAAAGACAAGCTTCATTTCCACTTTCACTAATTATATGATACTACATATATAATAACACAACTTCATTTTTATGTCAAACTGTTCCATTCCGTGTTGCATATCTGATATGCTGTCATTCTGAGAAGATTAATTCTAAAGGTAAGATTCCGGGGTAAGATTATTCATTTGCTTTGTTGTACGTAAACCAAGTAGGGGCTACTGTATATCGCTATAACACACATGACTAGGGGTATGATTGGTCTGACTCTGCCAAAATATGAAAATGTGTAAAGGTTTTCGGCCAAAATATGAAAATGTGTAAAGGAAAAATACGTGGGATCTATACATGTATAAGTTGCATTATCATTATTAGTATTCCCCCCCCCCCGAAAAAATGAAAAAAAGAAGGGTTTGTAACCTCACATACACGTATAAATTTGTTTACCGATCTCTTGGCTCATTCTAAATTTGCTATAAATTATTGGTAAAATCAATCAAGAAGGAAGTGCATATTACCATTTCAAAGATTGTTTGGTTTATGACTCTTTATTGACTTAATAATTATTCCACAGACTAATGGTAATAAGTGACATTGTGATTAGTGGCACATTTTTAAGAATACAACAAGCACAGCCTCTTCCCCCTGATGTTAAAATTTTGCTAAAAGATCCTCTCACCAAAGACATAATGGTTGGTGAGATAGTAGAGAGAGACTCTGTTTCGGAATAACTTTGTATACGCCGTTTTTGGTGAAATAGGAAGGCTTTGTAGGGCCTTGTACCGATTAACCTGCAGAGGACCCGGCCTCTAGCATTTATCATTGGAATAATTATTTTAAAGATTTCACTGTCCACTTCTGGTATCAATCCATTTTCATTCATGTAGGTGTGGTTAATCATTGTACCCAGAGAAAGAAAATACTACTTTGCATGTTTTTTTTACAATTCGCTTTGAATTTTAGAATTCCGGGTTCATGGTAGGGCGCCCTCTTTAAGCGATATATTCAAGTCACAAAGTGAATAGTTTTTAAGCCGATCAAAGACTTTTTGGGGGTTTGTTTACCTGCTAATGTGTTTGTTGTTTGCTAATATGCTTCGTTATTGCTGAAATTTCTCTAAAACTAATTTTCTGAAAATTTTAAACTTAATGTAGGATTAGAAACATGCAATTTCTTCTCAAATGTTAACAGCCAATCAGAAAATAGTATTTTTACGACGTCATCAATATTTGAAAATACTTTTTTGTATTCTACGGGTGAAATTACCCCTCAAATTTAATCGTACAAATATGTGAATAAATGGTTTTTGAGCACTTTGTGATCGTCCTCGGGATATCCGGTCAGGTGAAGAAGCTACAGATGCACGTACATGTTCCGTTTGCTCAGATACAAACGATTATCGCGAGAGAACATAAGTATTGATAAATCTGGGTTCAAGATTACTAATCTACAAATCAAATCAGGTTTTGAGTCAGCACTCGATGTCAAGTGCCGCATATTGCTGCAGTATCCATTTTCTGCACTTAAATATCCAGCGCTTTTGATTTCCTCGTTTAAGTTAATCCATCAAGTGCTGAGTGTGGCACTTTAAGTGTAATAATAATACTAATAATATTTCGCATTTATATAGCGCTTAATACATCGGAACGACGTCTCTAAGCGCTTTACAAACATATTATTACCCCGGTCATCGGATCATTGCATGATCAGCACCGACAATTTATCATCTCGCATTTGTTAGTGTAAACTATGTTATTGGTATTATTTAAAGAATAATTTCCATGCAAAAGACCAATTCAGAGAACTATTAAATACAGCCTTTCGATTGTCCCGAAAAAAGGTGCGTTTATTTGATTCCCCTCCTCCAAGCCACTCTTTCGAGAAAAGTTCACCCGGTTTCTCGAAAGTGTGCATCCATCCCCGCTCTGCGAACGTGGACGATCGTAACAAGGCAGTTAAACGTGCGTAACACCAAACACCTTGTTCGCATTGTCAATGGGGGAATCCGAGACGTATAGTGATGTCAATCATCAAACGGTCAAAACATAATCATTCTATATCCCCATAATACGAACTCAACTAGAATGTATTATCCTTTGAGATAAATAGTAAAAAAAAGATTAGTATCTAGAGTATCTGTTATTAGTAATAGATGGTAGATTAACAAACGTTGGGGTCAAACTGAATGATTATTTGCCGAAACTACAATGATACGAGCTATTTCTTAGCTATCGTGGAAATGGATGGGTTATATCTCCTAGTTTTGAATCATTAAACACTTAATTTAATGCCCACAGTTATCGCAATTTACCTATTTTCTTATGTGCTGATGTTCCAGTGTAACCAAGGCGACGTGGTCCCCACCAATGAGGTTCTTTTGGGACGTTGATAACATCTGGGTGGGCAACGATCTTTGACCAAATATCGGTTGTGCCGCATTTAAACATACCGACAATATAAAAGTAAGGAAGACAATTGAGTTCCGTGCCGTTCCGCACCCAACACGGGTTTTTGAAGTTGGCAAGGAAGTGAGAAGGAACCTTCTGAAAAACCTGTTTTGATTGAAAAAGAAGAAAAAGTGCAGCCATTATTATCAATATTACTATGTCGCCTCAAAAGCATAGAGGCGTTAACTATAAACATAATGTTCTCTGTTGCATTTTGCGTTTTACATGTCATATTTTCGATTTTTATTTTATTGTTTGTTGATAATACATAAAAAACAAATTAATTTTTTAAAGATATAAATGAGAAACGTTTTGACGTTAAGTCTTCCTCCTCACTAAACCCCTCAAAAAGTTTGAAAATCAGAATTTGAACATTAACTTCTCACAATTTTACACAATGCATATTTCACATAATTAACAAGATCAATCAATATTCTTTACAATGATACCATGGTATACCGTGAATCCTACTACACGATTCTTCTTCGCCATAGAAACCTTCAGAAGCTAGATACCATGCTTCTTATGATCGTGCCATCATGATAAGAGCAGTATTTAAAAGAATTGGATGAAGTCTGAATTGAAAAGCTACAAAACGTGCCCCCAAAAAATTGAGAATCTGAGTTTGGCAATTAATTTCTACCAACTAAAATTTTACACAATGCATATTTGATATCATCCAAAAGGTCATTTAAATCTCTTTGAAATAATACCATGCCTGTTATGATCATGCCATCACGAAAATCTACTTGGAGCAGCATTCAAAAGAAAGCTGCAAAACGAGCAGAAATAATCATGAAGGGAACATGATTATTTTGTCTGTTTCAAAAGAGATGAAAATTGATTCAAATCTAGCCCCTGCTTTTACGCTTCTTCATTGCTTATGTTTTGCTGTGGTTTATGTACTGATGGTTTGTGTGTTAGTTTAATTGTATATAATTCTCGGGAAAATTGTTTTCATTGGAAATTTTTCTTCTCTCCAAAGTAATGCTGAAAATAAGTTGTGTAACAATTCTAGATAGAAAAATGTCCAATCTTTCATCTTTATATTTACAAAATATCCTGAGAATATTCCTGTTTGACGCAATTAGCAATTGTTTAGGAAAACGCCATCACATATCCAAATACAAACAATGTACCAAAACGGCTCCGCCGCTGGGAGAGGTATCTGGTTTCGCGGGTCCGCACGCAAAGGGTAATAGTGATGTTCCGTCAGTTATACACATTCTGGCAATCAATCCTTGATATTTTAAATCTTTTTGTGATGTTGTATAATTGTTATATTTTCATTGCCGTTGGTCTTACATTGATTATGAAACCTTGTATCGTGTGCTTTAAAGGAATTAGGTAAATGCTTTGCATGCCCTTATCATTGATTTTCAGGGTATTGATGATAAGATTTTCTTTGGTAATTGTCATTAATTTTTTTTTTCATATGTCTTATGTTTATGCTATGACATAATTAAATTTGTCAAAATTTTGTTTTTTTACTTCATGGTGCAATTTATTATTGTTATTTAAATGTCATGATCATGTAATTTTGAATTTCAATTATTATTATTTCAATAATGTTTATATATGAATACGCAAAATCGATAATAAAATAATCATGATTTATATCAACTTTCCAAAATTGTTTGATTTTTTAGGAGTATGTAGCTCAGATTGACATGCAACTTGAGACCAATGTCGGACAACTTGCAAAGTATTTTGATGCAAAGTTTACTGAACAAAAAGTAAGTTGGAATTTATTGGTTTATTTTATCTTCTAAATGCCAGTACTTTCTTTTTATTATTTTGCTATCATTGATATAAAATTTGGAATTTTGCATTAGCAGAATAAAAAAAATCCTGTCAAATATGATTTATTTCTTTGTCATGTTAGATTCTGCTCGGAGGGGGGGGGGGGGGTCAGTGTGGAGTTTCTGCTAAGGTGAGGGGGCAAGATGGAACAAGTACTAGGTCACCTGAAGGTGGTCTGCATTGCAGAACAAACTTTCTTTGGTATACAGAAGACCCTACTGCGGCCCGCCATTGAGAGGAAGTGGGCTGTTGAACAGATGAAGGTCATTGAAAGACTACAAAGGGCAGGCAAACCATTTGGCTGTATGTATGAATGAATTTGAAAGTATACAACATAGAATTATTTTCAACTTCTTTTATAGAAGAAGATAATAGTTCCGGTCATATATAGAAGTCATTTGTTCCTGAAATGTTTATTCATTAGATTGGCAACTATTGAGGTGTATTTTCTTCCTGACTCATATATATATATATATATATATGTATATATATATATATATATATGTATATATATATATATATATATATATATATATGTGTGTGTGTGTGTGTGTGTGTATGTATGTATATACATTTCATTTTGATGTGTGTAATTCGGTACAGGCTAGTTTTATCACTCAGAACAATAGCAATTTTTTCTTGGTCATCGTTAACTCTAGGCTATTTAGTTCTAACATGTTTGACTTTAAGAGGCAAGCTTTGTATATGTATTGATTTTTGCCAAGATTTTGTTACTTAAAAACCCGGATAATATATACGAGCACCTATCATGGTGGATACGTGCACTATGCAAATTCTATATTACTATTATTAAAGTAAATTGATTTGAAACATACTTTCTTTGGTCCAACAGCTGTCCAGAAAAAGGTGCATGCTTTCGAAAACCAGAAAAAATGTGACGTTCTGCTTGCTGGGGAGAGTAGTATCAGAAATCATCTTTATTATGTGGCATAATCAACGAAGGATGGGGAAGGTGACCTCAAAGAAGCGAAATGGGGATCCCTGGGGAACCATATACACAATCGGCATGAGGGTAATTTTGAGCTGTTCCCTGCATGTCTCCATGGGAATCTTGAAGGCGCGAGACAAAAGAACTCGCTCAAACCACTTAAGTAGATAATCATTTTATTCAGCATGTTTTAATTTTAATCATGATATACTCAAGAGCATATATAATTCCATGTAGTTTATTTTCCTCTCTCCTAGATGAAAATGAATGGAAGCTCTACCAGCTCAGATATTGTTTCTTTTTATATCAGCATTATTGTACTATTAATGTAGTAATTACTATTATTTTTGTAATTTTGAACAATTTTCATTAGTGTGCTTATTACTTAATTGGATTCCAAGTAATATAATTCATGCATTGTGACAACGTGGCTAATGAATTAACTATTTGTTTTGATAGATTTATTACAACAATCCTGTTTATTATTGACTTTTTTTCATATTTAAATAGACACATTGGTTACCGAAAAGCTTGAGGACATCTTACTCGCTACAGTCCTGGTAAAAGACATCAGGAGGATGTCCTCTGGAGAGCAAACTTCTTCCCTTGAATCGTTTCATCGTGTGATCAATCAATTTGCTCCGACGATGAGGTCATACAAGCATCATGGAATGTTAAGCAGGCAAGTCAATGCCCATTTTTAGTGAATGATTTTGAAAAGTCAATGCAATGGATTTTACATGGAAAAGCAGCAATTAGCAAACAGATACATAGGTACTTTAAAAAAAAATGAAAGTAGGAAAAGTTGTATTCTTACAAAATCTTATCGTGTGTGGTTGCTGTAATGTAAACTTTTACTGATGTGTTATTACAATTTGCTGTAAATAATAGAATATAAAGAGAAGCATACTTTAAAAGAGTTTCAACTTGCCAAGGTTAACTACCGGTATGTACAAACATCCTGTATAAGATTATTGATTGCAAATGATGCATCCAATACCAAGATACAAAGAAGATATGGAAAGGGTGGTAAGATTATTTAGAATCAAGACATTTTATCAAAAACAAAAAGTGCATTTTTCTGTTTTTCCATTTGTATTTAGACTATGTTGGTGAACTCAAAGCTGATATTTCAGAATACGATAGCAATGCATCACCTCCTGCAAGACGACCGTCAGCACCACCACTGACTAGTGGACACACCTATCCACCTAGGGAACAGATACTTCAACAGCATCGCAGCCGATTTCCTTTTACTCAGAAATAGCTGATGAACTCTACCACGATCTCAAAAGTAGTTGGATGTAAACCGTTGTACACTTTTATAATAATCTTGTGCTGCCCTTATGTGAAATTACATATTTTTTTACGGGGGGGGGGGACATCCCGATAGACTGCGGGTCCGATAGACCGCGGGTCCGATAGTCCGCGGGTCCGATAGACCGCAGGTCTGATAGTCCGCGGGTCCGATAGACCGCGGGTCCGATAGTCCGCAGTGCGTGTAAAATTATGATCAGATATATCAAGTGTCATCGAGAGGTTCAAAAGTCAAATGAAACGAGACCATGGTGTTCTATCAGGTGCGGATCCATGGGGGGCGAGGGGGAACTGCCTCACCCACCCCATCGCTCAAAATAGAGGGGGAGAGGGGTTACGATACTGCAACAAATAACAAAGAAGATTTAATTTTTAATTTCCCTTTTTTATTACAGGAAATATAACACTCACAAACTAATAAAGCATAAATAATAAATAGTCTTACGTCTCTTGAAGTCAGTTCTGGTGTTATTCCAATTTTATGGTCCAATTGAGAAGATCCCAGTTGGCTGGCGAAAATTCACAATGATGGCGATGATGAAACTGATGCTGAAGTACGATGAACAATAAGAGTCGCTGTAACAAGTTAAAATGTCCGTGAAGACGATGTTGATGATGATTAACAGTCAATTTCAGCCATCCATGGGTTGAAGGGTGTTCTTTGAACAGGTTTATGATGTTGATGATCTCCATGAGAACTGAAAATCCCTCTCTCAAAATAAATGCAAACAGTTCATTAATAATTCCACAGAAGATAATTATTCCAGGTGTCTGTTCTGACATAAAGTCTGGCGTGAAACTCTTAGCTCTGATCTGATCTGGTGAAGTGATCTCATATGATGTGATAATATGTGATGATATCCTTGTAGAAACTGAAGCTTTATATACTAATTACAAGTATTCTAGATCATTCTAAAAATTTCCCCACTCCAGAGGCTTCTATATAGTATTTACCATTATGGAAGGTTCTAGCATTTTCTTCCAAAAGAACATTCTCCTTCTTTCAGGATCATTCTTCATTTCTAAAACATTCTTGAATTACCTCATTGAAATCAACAGTGTCAATAAAATAGCTAAGCCTATTGTTCATAATCTGTATTCACAAATAGCAATAAAACTCCTTGGCCTTTAAATAGGCAAGGCCTGCAAAACAAACAGCTTTTACAAAGACATTCTGGAATGTTCTTTATCTTTCCCAAATATTCTCAAAGGGGGGGGATTGCAAAATAAATGAATGCAACCGCTTTCACAATTCTTCCTATATGTAACACCTCCCCAACCAGGGAAAATAAAGCTTTACCGTAGTAAAGGTTTCTTTAAGATTACCTTTTTTCCTTTAACTTTTCTAAGTCATCTTGATAAATCATTTACATTTATCGTGTACAAAGGTATAGTACTTAACATATAAATAAATGAACATCAAAGACATTTTCTTCAAATGACACTCTTGGTAAAAATCATGAATAATTTTGCTTTTTATACTCTTGAAAGAGCATCAGCAATTACATTATTCTTTCCCTTTATGTGTACAATTTTCAAAGGGAATGGTTGGAGCATTAGGCTCCATCTATACAATCTTTGGTTCTTTGTTTTGAATTTCTCCAAAAACAAAAGAGGATTGTGGTCTGTATAGACTGTAATCTCTCCATTGGTTAGATACACCTCAAACTGCTGAAGGGCTAGTACGAGACTCAGGGCCTCTTTTTCAATAGTTGAGTACTTCTTCTGAAACCGATTGAGTTTCTTAGAGAAGTAGCACACTGGTTTTTTGATGCCTTCTTCATCTTCTTGGAGCAATACTGCTCCTACTCCAACATCACATGCATCAATTGCTACTTTGAATGGCTTTGTGAAGTTTGGAGCTGCCAAACAGGTTCATTCACCAAAATGGCCTTTAATTTCTCAAATGATCTCTGACATTCGTCAGACCAAACATACTTCACTTTTGCCTTCAGCAGGTTTGTCAGAGGGCTAACCACTGTACTGTAATTTGGAACAAATTTCCTGTAGAAGCCACTCATACCTAAGAATCTAAGCAATTCTTTCTTAGTTGTGGGAATCGGAAGTCTAAGATAGCTTGGATCTTGGCTTCTCTTGGTAGGGAAAAGGGAAAGAAAAAGAAAGAGGGATAAGTAGTTATGGGGGAAAGAGAAAAAAAGAGGAAGAGGGAAAAGAAAGAAAAGAAAAGAAAGGAAAAGAAGAAGAAAAATGGAAGAGAATAATATTAAAAAGAGAGAAAGATGGGAAGAAAGATAACAAAAAGGGAGATGGAAATAAATGTCAAATGTCTGATTAGGGGATTTGAAATCTCATCTTTTTAGGATGGAATATCAAAAATTTTCAGTTTAATCGTTGAAATATGTATCGTCTTAATGACTAACTTTTCGACCAGTCCATAATATTTAACATTTCTGCTCGCTCTTCGCGCTCGTGGTAATTATCTAGTTGCATACGCATCCTGTTCAGGTTCACAAACATTGCCCAGAAGGTTAAGTTTTTAGGGCAATATACATGAAATTTAATTTGTAGCTTGCATAAAGCTTATGAGATTATAATACATTTATTTTGCTTATAAAGTAAATCTAGGAAATGACTGCTAGGACATGGGCGTTTGCCCCCCCCCCCAAAAAAAAAAAAGAGAGAGTCAAGGCTAAAAAGAAATGAGGGAAAAGGAAAGGGATAAGGATTAAATATACTATTATTTTCCAAATATTAGTGGACATTGAAAATCACTCGAAGGGTGATGGAAGAGATAGAGATGGATCTAGGAAGGAGATAGATACTACCTATGCTGAGAAAGCAACGGCCGATAACCCAAGCCGGCGAGATGCCGGTTCGAAACCCGTATTCATGCGTCAAGCAGATATACCTAATGCGGAACTGAACCAGCCCACAGGAGAGGAGATCTATCTTGCCATTTCTAAGTCGATTGCTCCTGAAAACATCATGGGTATACAAAAGGTGGGTGGATTATGGAGAATTTACTTGAAAGAGAGAGAGAACAGATTACCCTTACTAGCTCAAGGTTTGAGAATGAGGGGTGTAAACATACCCATCTTCGACACAAACCCCTTTTTAAAGGAGAGGAGTGAAAATCTACTGAGAATTACAGTAAAGGATATACCATTATCAGTGAGTGACGAAGTGATAGCACAGGAGTTAGAGGAGATAAAATGTAAAGTGAAAGGGAAGATAACGAGGCAAAGATTACGTGTAAAATGGTCAGCTTACATCATGTCTAAATGGCGACAGGGTTGTATACGTGGAGAAGCTAAATAAGCCGCTTGATCGCCATACCAGGCTCGCCTCTTTCAAGGCGAGAATTTTCCATGATGGGCAAGCGCAATCAAAGGGAGCGTCCGTAGCAACGTGTTCGAGGTGCCTGGATACTGGTCACCACGCCTCAACTTGCGTCAAGCCATTCGTATGCAAACGATGTAAACGACCTGGCCACAAAAGCTTCGAATGTGATGAGTCACGTGATCAAACCGATCTTGTTGGCGCCGTTGGTGCAGATATTCCAAGATTGGGGGAACGCCCATTTGCTACCAATGAGAAAGATCGTGCGTCAAGTGATCGTGCCAATACAATCAAGGTCAATGCCGTTGTCCATAGAAGTCCGTTGAAGCATACAGATGTAAACACTCGGACCACGCGTGAAGAGCGTTCTACACAACGGAGCTTGCCAGATCTTTGGTTGAGAAGCAGTCATGCTGCTAATGCTAGTCAAAGCTCGGAAGCTGAGAACAGCGACAATACTGATGGCTATGAAACCACTGATTACCGATCAGAAAATGTAGTGAGTGACAAAGAGAAGAAACGCAAAGGCAGACAAGAAAGAAAGAGGAGAAGAAAGGGGTCAAATAAGAAATAAATAACGTTAACACACAAAAAAAGAGAAAAAGTTTGAAACCGGTACTTACGCGGACAAATGTATCACACTCATTTCACTTAATGTGCGGGGAATAAGGAATAGTAGAAAAAGAAACATGTTATTTCAGTGGCTCAGAAATCAAAATGCAGATATCTTGTTTTTACAGGAAACCTTTCTAACACAGGATATGGAAGAAGGAATTAAGTTAGAATGGAAGGGACTGTCATTTCATTCATACGGTAGTAATCATGGAAAAGGTGTTTCGATACTGTGTAAAGAAAAACTAGACTTTTGTATTGATTCTAGTGCTATAGACAGCAATGGACGTATAATACTGCTTAATATGAAAATTGGTGATAAGAAAATATGCATGGTAAATGTATATGTTCCGACAGAAAAGAAAGAAAAGATAAAGTTTTTGCATCGTCTGAGCAACTGGGTTCAGTGCCGTACGGACATGAAGTCGTATGCCTTAGTGTTTGGAGGTGATTTCAATTGTGTAAAAAAGGCTGAGCTGGATACCTTAAGAGCAAAGTCTATTTATAAAAAGCTACCTGAATATAATCAGTTGATTAAAAATTACAAATTAGTCGACATTTGGAGAAAATTATTTTGTTGAAAAAGAAAGACAGAATGCAGTTAAAAAGACTATTACGTCTTTGAAGATAGGAAGGAAAAATGAGCATAGCATGAGTAAAATTTTGAACTATGTACATAAATTCTACTCGAAATTATATACTTCGTTAAATAAGAACACATATGAGGTTAGAGAGTACGTTCAAGACATAGATGGACCACAATTGAAAAGATAGAAGCGAATACATGTGAAGGTAAAATATCAAAGTTAGAAATAACACAGGCACTGAAAAATATGAAACGAAATAAAACACCGGGCGGAGATGGACTGACGGTAGAATTTTACATCGAATTCTGGGAAGATAAACAGGATTTAGTTTTGTTTAGTTTGAATGCGGGCTTTGAGAATGGACGTTTATCGTACACCCAACGGCAGGGTATTATAACATTATTGTATAAAAAGGGAGATAAAGAAGATATCAGAAATTGGAGGCCAATAACGTTACTCAACGTTGACTACAAGTTGGCTGCAATGGTCTTAGCTAATAGATTGCAAAATATATTAACATTACTGATAAATGAAGATCAAGTTGGTTATATAAAAGGTAGAATCGGGTATTGTAATGCAAAAGTGATTCAGGATATTATTGACTACACACAACTTGAACAGGTTGATGGTCGTCTTATATTTGTAGATTTCTACAAAGCATTCGACAGTCTGGAGTGGAATTTTATAGATGAATGTTTAGAAAAATATGGTTTCAAATTAATGTTCAGATATACACAAATATCGAATTGCGTTCTTTTGAATGGATATTTTACAGAAACATTTTACCCCACTAGAGGGATAAGGCAAGGTTGCCCGTTATCTGCGTTACTTTTTATCTTAGCGGTTGAGTTTGTCAGCAACAAAATCAGAAGTGACAAGGATATAAAGGGAATTTGTGTTGGAGAAAAATCTAAAGAAATAAAGTTATGTCAGCTAGCTGACGACCTGACACTTTTTATGCAAAATAATTATTCAGGAAATAAGGCCATAGATCATATAATAGATTTTGGAAAAGTTTCAGGTGTTATTTTAAACAAGGAAAAAACACAAGTTATGTGGTTGGGGAAAGATAAACCTTTAGAAATGATAAGTAATATCCCATGGGCTGAGAATTATGTTAAAGCCCTTGGTATAATTTTTACAAGACATGAATCTATGAGCTGCGAACTTAATTGGTCAAAGGACAAAATTAATAAAATAGAAAGATTGCTTAACATTTGCAAACAACGAAATCTTACATATAAAGGTAAGATAATTGTCTTAAAAACATTAATATTGTCTAAATTTGTATACACTGCTCAAATTATTTTTTGTCCTAACGACCTGGCCAAAAAAATTGACAAATTAATCATGAACTTTCTTGGGGATCCAAAATTCACAAAGTAAAAAGAACTATGGTAATTAATGATTTGTCAAATGGTGGATTAAATATGTTAGATCTAGGTATACAGTTAAACAGTTTTAAGTTAAGATGGCTTTTCAAATATTTCGATGACACTAAATCAAAATGGAAATGGATGTTTGATTATTGGTTTGATAAATCAGGTGGAAGCTTTATTTTAAGAAATTGTAAGTGTGATCCACAATATATCCTGTCATTGAAAACGATTCCAAAGTTTTATCGTGATATATTATATGTCTATTTTACTTTTAAAAAAGAAAAAATGCTTAAGGAAAAGAAAAAAATAATATCAAGTGCAGAGATTTGCAAAGAATTGTTATGGTTTAACAACAATATCAGACATAATGGAAGGATGTTGTTATTTAGGAACTGGATACGGTCAAACATTTTGTTCATAGGTGATCTGGTATCTAAGAATACCGTTCTTACTGTAAATAAATTAAAAGAAAAGTTAGTCAATCTTGATGGACAATGGTTGTCAGAATATGCAGTTTGTATAATGTCAATACCAAAAATGTGGAGAGAACAACTAAAAGAAAATAACCTTGCTTTGTTTAGAAAATTTAAAAATTCAATTTTGAATGATGAATCATGTATGCCATCTGTAAATACATTGCTTAATTGTAACTCTAGAGTAAAACAAATTTATCAAGAGATGTTGCAATTAAATGTTGAAAGATCAAGGGCCGAATTATTTTGGAGAGAAATTTTAGATGAAGAAAATAAGAATTCTTGGTTGTTTACATGGACACTGAAACTCAAAAGTATTCAAGATAATGCCATAGCCCACTTTAATTTCAATTTTATGTATAATTTATTACCTACTCTCTGTAACTTAAAAAAATGGAATTTAAGAAACACTAATATTTGTAGTGAGTGCAATAAGTTGAGTGATTTATTTCATTTGTTTTGGTTGTGTATAGAGGTTCATAATTTTTGGAAATACGTAGAAGCACTCATAAGCAAATGTTTAATTCAAAATTTTCGTTTGAAGCCTCAGCATATTGTTTACGGACTAAGAAAAGAAAAAGGAAAAGAAATTAATTTAATTTTGAATTATGCATTATATTCTATTTACAAATGTTACAAAATAACATTAGTTACAATGAAAAAGATAGAGTTTTATGATTTGAAAATTATGTTCATATATGTTGTGAAAAAAAGATATGATATTGAGAAAGGTAAACGAAAGGAAAATTTGTATATGAATATGAGCAAATGGAATCTAATATTGAATAATTTGTAAAATTTTTGTTTGTGTACATATGTATGTGTATATTTTAATCCAAATAAAGAAGACCAGTACTGGTTTAAAAGAAAAAAAAATCCAAATATTATGTCAAAATCTATCACAACCTTGTATTTTTGTAATAAAAGTGTCAACATATTCGCTCACTGCAAACTTCTAATTAATTTTATGCGATACGCCATATTGAGCCCCCTCGAAATTGTTAGCTCATTACGGCACTTGGACAAATCAACTTTGAGCGGCCGATCGGGGAAAATATGGATGAAAAAATGGCCCCTCCCCCTATTGGCGGAAGCTGCGTCCGCCCCTGACTTAGGCTTTCAGGATAAAATACAGGAAAATTCTTTAAAAAAAATCAGATCGCGCTTCGCGTTCTCATTATTCATTTAGGCCTTGTGAGAATAAAATATCAGATTTTCTTTAACGTCTACCACCCCCCCCCCATTTCATTTATTTTTTTATCTTGGTTCCCTCGCCCCCCCCCCCCCTGCACCCATGCTGAATAGATACGGCACTGATGAGGAAAATTAGTCGAGATTGCATATTTCCTAGAGGTTATCATTACTAATATTGAAGGGTATACTAAAACAACAGTACATAAACTACAGCTCCCGTTCACAATATTCTAGTAGGGCCTACACTGGTGAGAAGTTAGACCCATTGATATTATATCATGGGCGGAAATCCCAGGGGGGGGGGCACAATATCAAATGTCCCCCTACTAATTTGGTCTTTGATAATCACAGAAATATATCATTCTAAATCGAAATAAGACATGTATTTTGGGACGAGATGACCCTACTTTGGAAATGATACCTTTTTTGCTTGTCATATTTTCCCGCCCCTTGTCCCCATAGGCGGATCCAGGGGGTTGAGCCCCCCCCCCCCCCCCTCTTGGCGGAGCCAAAAAAGGAAGGAAAGAAAGAAGGAAAATGGAGGAGAAGAGGAAGAGAAGGACGACGAAGGCATAAAATAAGATGAGGGGAAGACTTGGAAAATAAAAAAAAGAATCTTTCGTGGAACTGTATAAAACTTTTGCTCGCGCTTTGCGCTCACATTGCCTATTAGGTGATTTACATATCTTGTTCAATATGGAGTTCGATTATCAAGTATGGAAGTCAATATACAACACATATTTCACCTCGGAAATCAAATTTTTATTATTTTGTGTAATTTACAAATTGGTTTTTAAAAAGTGCTCTGTAAAAATGTCAATTTTATGCTTTGAATGTTAACATTTGTTGCTTGCGCTACGCGCGCGCAAATTTTGATTTATCAGGTACCTATATTTTCGTGTGTTCCATAAAGATTTCAAAATATCCCTTCTCTGGTCTGATTGTTAAGGCGCATCTGCTAGAGCGCTGCACGCTCGCATTTTGATTGGCGAGTTACTTAAATGCTTCAATAATGTTTATACAACAAACTACTTAAAATCCCTTTTTCATGACAGTTTATCAAAAATTATAGCTCGCGACTTGCGCTCGCATTAATGGTTAAGGTAGCTTGTCAAAAGTCCATGCACCGTTCTTCATCGTTCTTCCCGCATCCGGGTTTTCGCTTCGGCTTTCCCGCCCAACGTTCCCTTGTCTTCAAAGGAACGGCCGCCATCAAAGGCCCTTTAATGCCACCGTTCTTTTGTTCGTCTTTCCTGCAAGTCTTAATTTCTGTCGAAAGGCCGAAGAATCTATTCTAAATAGCTCCCTCTACGACCAAAACAAATGTGTGCCTTCATCATGTTCATATTGACTGTCGGATCGAGAGTTCGGGTCACTGTTCTGAACTGTGGTTCGCATCTATCGGGTGCATTCATAAAGCCACGGTAGCTTAAAAAAAAATCACGCATGTGTCGAAAATCGTTACTGATCTTTCGAATTTGCTGCAATAACCATGAAAACCTCTTTTTTTGCAATTGGAAGACAGTCAATTCATGTTTTAGGTGGGAAAATAAGATTCCACATATTTTCGTTTCGTAGGCCCAAGCCATTCGTAGAATTCACGTCGATTTGGAATATTAATTATTACTCGCATCTCAAACAGGTGTCGAGAACGCCCCCCCCCAAAAAAAAAAAAAAACAGAAGGAAATAGAATGATAAAATAAATATGACCGGAACAGCTTAGCGCTATTAGGCATAGAAAGATAAAAGATTTATTAGAAACTGTTATAAATACTTTTTTTTTAATTTTTGACGGGCAACCATTTCCCCAGGATAACATATTGTCTCTTAATTTTCTTTATCTCCATGTTTTAAAGAAACGGGACCAAAAGGGATTGTGAAAAGAGGAAAAAGAAACTAAGAGGTCAAAGGGAGAGAAAAGGGAGGGGAAACAGAGAGAAATAAGAAAATAATATTAGGATGGGAATAAGAGGAAGGGTGAAAAAAATGGAGGAAATACAGTTGAAAGAGTGGAAAAAACTCGGAAATTTGAGAGGGGTTCTCCCGATTTCTGCCTCTGCATCGAAATCAATATTCATGAGAAAGCAGAGTTGTGTCCTCGCAGAAACCGTGATCAGGTGGGGGTGAAATTATTTTATGACTTGCGTCTTCGGAATGAGAATACGCATGCGCATGGACTGGATATTTACGAAATTGTGGTCGTCTATTTCGAAAATTGTATGCCATGAATGAATCAGCATCCTCAAACTTCCTGTACCCTTCTATCACTGGGGATTTAGGGGGGGGGAGCCGCCCTTGCCCCCTTCCATTATGAGAGGCACAATTAGAATTTGTAATGCAAAATGCAGCCAAAACAGAAGAGTGCCCCCCCTAAAAGCGGAACCTTTTTTTCCCCCTGTCATGGATCCTCCCCTGACCTTTAGACATTATGTTGTATAGATCCGATTCTTGGTTGGATTTACATTTACAAAGCCCCCCCCCCCCTATTGGCGGAGCAAAAAAAGGGAAAGAAAGAAAAAAGAGAGGAGAAAAAAGAAGAGGAAAACATAAGAGGAGGAAGGCGAGTGAATAAGATGATGCGAAGACTTATTAAATAATTTTAATAATCACTACGCCACTGGGACAACCAATTCAAAGAAATAATTAAATATCAACCTTGGGCGGCCGATCGGGGAAAATATGGGTGAAAAAAAATCACCCCCCCCCCCCTATTGGCGGAGGCTGGATCCGCCCCTGATTTAGATTTACATTTTATTCACCCTATCGATCCCCTCTCGGGGTATGAGAGTACAACATAAAAACAACAGACTAAAGTATAACTTCATTTAATTGGTTTAACGTATTAAACGTAATGTTCGGAATTGAAGATAAATACCAACTGTGGTAACGATCTGAAAATTTGTTCGATCAGAATCCAATGAAATTTACCAACGAAGTGTTTGTATAAATGAAAAATATTTGCCAAATAGCCCTGTGAAAGAAAGTCGTAAAAGTGCAGAGAAATGAGCGATATAAGCACAGAATTCCATCAAATGTCAGGTATTTTTCGAGGCAATGTTATAATACACTGTCCCACGTATGCTTTTCTGTTTTAGTGATCATCAGAATTATCGATATTGAGCAGCGATTTCATTATTCTACAAAGATAAGTGTATATTAATGTACTAGGTCTAGATTTATGATGAATATTTCGTATCGAAATCGTCATGTAATCATATTTGAAATTGCGCCTGATACGTTGTGCTGTACATGGTCTATATCCTCCCATAGTTATCGATATCGTCATCACCACTGTTACTATCGCAATCATCTTCATTTCTCTATTATAAGTATTATCTTCGTTAACATTTCTATTATTTCATTATAATTTTATCATCATAAATCGATGGGGTGGGAGAAGGAGGAGAAGAAGAATTACCAAGGAGAAGCAGACGTACATGTAGAATGGAGGAGCAGTAAAAAGGGATGAGATTAATAATGAGAGATGAGAAAGGATACGGAGAGGAAAAGGAAGATAGAGAAAAAAAAGGAGACGCAAGAAGAAAAAGAAGAAGGACGAAGGAAAAGCAGTAGGAGACGTATAAGAAGGGCAGGTGGGCAGAAGAACAACAAGAAGAGAGGGAGGAAGGAAAAGAAAGAAGCAGCAGGAAAGGATAAGGTGGAGAAAAAAGAATAATGAAAGACGACAAAGGATATGAAGAAGAAAAAAAGATTAAAAAAAGGAGGAGTAAGAAGAGTAGATGAAGAAGGGAGTGAAGAATGAGAACAAGAAGAATGATAAGGTGGAAAAGAAGAATAGCGACGGAGAAACAGAAGAAGTAGAAGAGGGCCGGGGTGAGTTTGTTCTAAAGTAAAATCAATGTGAGTAGAATTAAATTAATGTTTTTATTTATATTGCACTTGCAGTGATTACATCATTACAATACTAGGATGCCATTATGTTCAATAATTTAAGCTTCAAAATTCGGTAATTCACGGGTGAAGATAAATTATGGGGCCGTAAGCTGCAGGGAGATATGTAGAGTGATATTAGCATTAGGTCATTGCTCTAAAATAGATGGAATGTGATTATTTATTATTAATATTAGTTAGTACACTTACTGGCCTAAAAGCAAAAGCAAATAGGGCCATGATATAAGCTTCTCCATATAGAGAATTGAACATTATTGACCTTTCAGGATTGCTTGGCATTGATACTCATCGAACTGTTCTTAGTCGTTGCCCTGGCCTATGATCATGAAAAAGCAAGATCAGTCACCCATATAGCAGAGAATCATTGACAATAGCATGCTCAGCGGGTTCGCCACAGAAAACAATGGGAGAGCTAGAAGCTCACAGTCTTGAATTCCCCATATCCGCTGCCGTGATTATTGTCGTAATTTCAATAGATAAACCTACTTCAAAAGATCGTTGGTCCGCCCGATGGGGAATCTTTTGTAATAATGTAGTGTATTAAAGTATGTGTATGCAGTAACTACCGCCCCGACTTCTGTTGTGCTATTTAAAAGATTCTTTCACCATCATCGAGTAGCGATTAGCGTGTAAAATCGCATAAATTATCTCACAAAACGGATCTAATGTTCATGATTACCAACATCACCATAATCATTACCATTATCTTTCATTTTTTTAATAATAGTAATAATAATAATAGCGGCATATTTACCCAGGGTAGCCACTTCAGTTCCGAAAACTGTTCTCCCAGAGGGCCCTGCTATTATTACCCCGGCTTTAGCACGGCTACCTTGATCGGGCGCTCGAGCATTCGAGGAATTTCTTCCTACCGGGTACCCATTCCCCTCACCTGGGATTATATAAACTATAAAATTGATACTGGAGAACGATTGGAAATAGATAATGAATGAATGATGATGATAACAGTGATGATGATGGTGGTAATTAGAACTTTGAAGTGATATTAATGGACATGATAATACGAATAATAATATCAGTGATAATGTTGATGATTAAACATTAACAAACGAAGATGATTGGTATATTTCCGGCAATGAACCATGTATAACTTGAGACGCGTTTTTCATTTATCAAGTTTGTTATAAAAGGGTTTTCATATCATGATCCTGAAAGACATAGATTATATTTAGGTTAAAAAGAAAGAAAATGGATGGTCATCTAATTATAGAGGATTTTGCGGGATGTCAAGTCCGATGCAGTATAAAAATGATTGCATATCGAGGTAGATGCGATTTTTATATCAACGATATCATCCCCCAGAGTCTATCAAGTTATGAGTTTGTGTGCATTTTAGCAAAATTGACATTTGTAATTTTTCACCAAAATTTTAAGTATTTGCACAATTCACAGTAGGCTGTAAACGATAGGGGGCTTCACATGCGGAGGGAAAGGCTATTTAACCCCCCCAAAAAAAAAAAAAAATTAACATTGACTTGAATTTCTCTCTTGAATCTGCTTGTTTAATACTTTCTGTTAGATTGTTCCAGAGTTGGATCTAGGGGGGGGCATGGGGCCCGCCCCTCCCTCCTCCCTCTATTTGCGGAGCAAAAACAAAACGGGGAAAGAAAGACAAAAAGAGGAAAAGAGTGGAGAAAAAAACATAGGAGGAAAACGATTGAATAAATAAGATGAGGGGAAAACAATAAAAAAAAATTATGTCATGTCATTATATAAAATTTTCGCTACTGCTTCACGCTCGCATTGCCTTTTAGGTGATTTACACATATGGAACTCAAAATATCAAATTTTGAAGTCAATATACATAACATATTTCAACTCGGAAATCGAACTTTCATTTTTAAAAAGTGTTCTGTAAAAAATATTTTTTTATTGTCTGAATATCAACATTTTCTGCTCCCGCTGCACGCTCACAAAATTTGATTTGTCAGGTACCTATTATTTTCCTGTATTCCATTTTAGTTATCAGAATATCCCTATTCATGTCAGATTGTAAAACATATTAGCTAGCGCTGCACGCTCGCATATTGATTGGTGAGTTATGAAAATTTCAATATTAATTATATTACAAACTAATTAAAATCTCCATTTTATGACAGTTTATCAACAATTTTCGGCTGGCGATTTTCGCGCACATTGATTGTTAAAAATATATCAACTCAGGCATCTTATTCATAATTACAAAAGTGCTTTAAATATATAATATTGACAGATTTCGCGCTCTGATTAGGCTTATTAGATTAATGAATTAATTTATTGATAAATTGTCCCTTTTTCAGAATGGAATATCAAAAAGTTTCATCTCGCGATTTGATAAGAGAAATAGGAAGACAGTCATAATTTTCACATGATGGAATATTGTTCTTCGAATATCCCGGCCCTATGTCAAAACTCAAAGTAATAATAATGAATCATATATGTTCCTTTTTAACTGTGATCCATATCCACTCACAATTCTACAAATCTCAAATTTTCCTCGCGCTCGCTTCGCTTGCTTAGTTATGTATTTACCTTTTTCATGATTACAAAGATTGCTTAGAACTTCTATTCTTCAGGTAGAAAAGTAAATATTTTCAGCTCACGCTTCGCGCTCGCATTATTTGATTGTTGAAATATGTAACGTTTTCATTTACAGATAATTAAAAGTAGCCGTTAACAGATTCTTTTTTATCAGAACGATCAATGCGTACTAAATTCATTCATCTCGTTTAGGATCACAAGCATTGCTAGAATGCTATTTTAGGACAAAATACATGAAATAAAAAATTAAAAATTAGCGCGCGCTTCGTGCTCGCACTATTTAGATTAGGCTTGTGAGATTATTTTACCTATATTTTTACATTTGATTTAAAAGAATAAAGCTTAAAAGTGACACTATTTGGTTTACATATTATGAAGCGCCTTCTCATATTCCAATTATACCTTAAACGTAAGTATTTTATTTTCAAACGAAATCTATAAAAAGGGTGCAGTTAGGCTCTCATTTTGATTCCAAATAGTCTCATAATTGGGATTAGTTGCAAACACGGTTTTCGAATAGAAGGCACATCGGGGAACATCAAAGTATCAAGACAGTCACCCGCGCTGACAAAGTGATAATCTCCCCTTGACATACCCCTACCAATCAAGAGGTCATCTTTCTATTGAATCCGCAACCCGTCAGACCACCTATATGTTCAATATACGTTAATCTCCCCAATCAAGAATGGGGTAATTTAAATCTACCTTGTCAATGGGGTAAGCCGTTCAATACAGCTTGCAATGCGCTGGCCCATGTCATTTTCAACGTCCGGCTTTCGGGGAATTAAAATGGGTAGTTTTCTTGTTCTCGTTTTGTCCCCATACTAGAACCTTGATTTTGTTTCTTTTCGTAATGTGCATTTTGATATGATTTCCATTATATTTCTTAACATTTCGACATTTAATGTAGTTTAATGCTTGCCTTTATAAAGAGCAATATTACATAAAACCTATTTGGCGAAGCAGATTATAACATAACGTTCGACTGATATTTTATCAACACATTTTTGATTAACCATGTAACTTCCCTCTTTATAGGTCTACTCTCAATGTGAACATTTGAGTTATATATATTGCCTACCACCTCTCTGTTTACCAGGCTAAAGTGAAGGTCCTCATTTGTGTATGAACGACATGTTCTCATTAAAATACATGTTGTGAGTTTCAAATAAAGGGGGCACACTTGTGTAAAAATGGCATATTTACATTAACAAATTTGATAAAGGCTCTCAAAGGGGGGGGGGGAGGGGCACACGGACCGGATGATTCCCCCCCCCCCCCGGGATTCACTACATAACTGTACCCTCTGATGTGCAGAATATATACCCCCGTATAGACCCACTGACTTCTTTTAGTAGAGGTCACAAAATAGAACGCAATACTTTTGAGAGCCCAACTATTGTTCAAAATAAATACGGCGCTGATTGTATTGTGTTACTCCGGCAGGATCCGCACCAGCATGCACTCCATTCTTGTTGATCTAGTATGCTAAATACCTCGGTCACATTTGTTCTAAGGCGAGTCGAAAACAGTCATTTTAACAGTTTTTGGACCTGCTAAATATAGGTTTTAATAAAATGAATAAAACGGCTGTTTTCGACTCGTTGTATGGCCGCCGTAGAGCAAATGTGACCGAGGTATTACCATTTTCTGTACGTTAATTTATTTTTTGGTGCATATTTAAATATGCAAGCTATATAGAATGCAGCTATACGATTAACAGGTGAAGTACAAAGTTGGAAGGGAAACTAGGCCAAAGAGGCTTTCGTATTACTGACTTTACGTCGGTAAATTATGTTTACCTTAGACACTGGGAATCTAATTCGCAATAATTTGACATACACACATTGCAGATTAATTTAAATATTTGATAGGAAGAAGAAACCAACGGCAATATACACGTATTGTTCAAGTCAAACGTGAAGGTTAAAAAAGAATAGGTATAGAAAAGTGTTGGAAAAATTCAAAGGAAGAAAGAAAGTTGGATGAAAAAGGAACCATCAGAATTAAGTTGACAAAATTGAATATTATAAGTAGAACAGGAAAATTGAAAGAAATAATTAAGTCCCCTCCCCCCAGTGGACTGGTTTGAAGGGGTGGGGTCACCATGCATAAAATCATGGTACTTGTTGAGGCCTCAGCCCCAGACCCCCCTTCGGTTATGTGGCTCCAGGATGGTAATCAAGAACACTAGGTCACGGAGCACTCTAGATCACAGGGGAAATTTATATAAGAGAATAAAGACGGATCCCAGGTAAAAAGATTTTATAGATTTTCCTGTCCAATATCATGTCGGAGTCACTTAAATGTGTTAATTTGCATTTTCATTCACGCGATATTTTTCATCGGTCATTAAAGTGTAGAATGTGATTAATAGAAGACGCTATAATTCCTTTATAAACACTCAACTCTATTCATGGTCAAGACTACCTCAACTTTGATAATTTCAATATTCATTTTTAAGTGCTTTTGATTTCGTTCGAAGGTTAAGATGTTTGTAATGGTATTAAAAAGTAACGAAAGTACCTTTTGTTCTGAATTTCGGGCAATGAAATTCAAGAATTGTGCATTTAAGCTACAATGACCGATATGACAGCTTGAGCATCCAATTTATTTTTTAAAGTTCAAATAAATTATATTTTATTCGTTTGTTTTGCACGGCATCTGTATTATGTGTGAATATATAAGTTTCTAGAATTCAAATGTTTAAACAAATGCAGTGGCGTACCTAGGATTTTCCACAAGGGGGGGGGGGGCAAAATCGCCCCAAAAGAGTCCTCAAAAAAGGACATTTCACAGCAAAAACAAATTGACAAGAGGGCTAAATTAAACATAGACCTATGTTAAGCTCAAATTTGAATTTCAACGCTGCCCTTAGTTTTCAGCCTTTTTTCCACCAAAAAAAAAACGTTTGCATTTTATGTTTTTAGTGTTTTTTTTTCACAGTAGCGTTTCAGTGTATTGCTTTAAACGCCATCATTTTGGGACCCAGGTATGATTTATATTGCATCTTTTGCGTGGGGTTTTGCATTTCGTTTACAAAGATGTTAAGGTCAATTCCATATCTTTCCTTTTCACCCGACAATGCTGACTCTGCGGGCTCAGTGTGATGAAAAAAATCTTACCCTCGCCTGAACACTTACTTTCAGAAATTCAAATTCTTAACGGTATGTTCTTCAAAATAAAACAACATGCTCGTGCTAAAGGGCTAAAGCTTAATTGTTCTATTAAAGAAATGAAATCTAAATCTTATTGAATTTTGTCATATACTGAAACCCGAAACGAAAAATTATCAAAAAAATGTGAAAGCGTAACTTTTGAAAAGGGATAAGCCCGTCAGTCATAAGGACCATAAGTCATAATACTAACTGGTCATAAGGACCGCTAGTCATAACGTGTAAAATCCTATACCCAAAAGCTCGCTAGTCATAATAGGCAAAAGGGGTCGCTAGTCATAAGGTCATAAGGACCATGGGTCATAAGGTCCGATTTTCATAATGCAAGATAAGGGTTGCTATTCATAATGGACCATAAGGGTAATTGATCATAAGGATCGCCAGTCATAATCAACAATGAGGGTCGGAATTCATAATACTAGATGAGGGTCGCTAGTCATAAAAAGGAAGAGGCTACATTGATCATAAGGGTCGCCAGTCATAATAGGGGATGAGGGTCGCCAGTCATAATGGTAGAAGGGGTTCGCCAGTCATAATAATGGATGAGGGTCACCAGTCATAATAATGGATGAGGGTCGCCAGTTATAATAATGGATGAGGGTCGCTATTCATAATAATGGATGGGGATCGCCAGTCATAATAGTGGATGAGGGTCGCCAGTCATAATAGTAGAAGGGGTTCGCCAGTCATAATAATGGATGAGGGTCGCTATTCATAATAATGGATGAGGGTCGCCAGTCATAATAATGGATGAGGGTCGCTATTCATAATAATGGATGGGGATCGCCAGTCATAATAGTGGATGAGGGTCGCCAGTCATAATAATGGATGAAGGTCGCCAGTCATAATGGTAGAAGGGGTTCGCCAGTCATAATAATGGATGAGGGTCACCAGTCATAATAATGGATGAGGGTCGCTATTCATAATAATGGATGAGGATCGCCAGTCATAATAGTGGATGAGGGTCGCCAGTCATAATAGTAGAAGGGGTTCGCCAGTCATAATAATGGATGAGGGTCGCTATTCATAATAATGGACGAGGGTCGCCAGTCATAATAATGGATGAGGGTCGCTATTCATAATAGTAGAAGGGGTTCGCCAGTCATAATAATGGATGAGGGTCGCCAGTCATAATAGTAGAAGGGGCTCGCCAGTCATAATAATGGATGAGGGTCGCCAGTCATAATAGCAGAAGGGGTTCGCCAGTCATAAAAATGGATGAGGGTCGCTAGTCATAATAGTAGAAGGGGTTCGCCAGTCATAATAATGGATGAGGGTCGCCAGTCATAATAGTAGAAGGGGTTCGCCAGTCATAATAATGGATGAGGGTCGCTATTCATAATAATGGATGAGGGTCGCCAGTCATAATAGTAGAAGGGGTTCGCCAGTCATAATAATGGATGAAGGTCGCCAGTCATAATAATAGAAGGGGTTCGCCAGTCATAATAATGGATGAGGGTCGCTATTCATAATAGTAAAAGGGGTTCGCCGGTCATAATAATGGATGAGGGTCGCTATTCATAATAATGGATGGGGATCGCCAGTCATAATAGTGGATGAGGGTCGCCAGTCATAATAGTGGAAGGGGTTCGCCAGTCATAATAATGGATGAGGGTCGCTATTCATAATAGTAGAAGGGGTTCGCCAGTCATAATAATGGATGAGGGTCGCCAGTCATAATAGTAGAAGGGGTTCGCCAGTCATAATAATGGATGAGGGTCGCCAGTCATAATAGTAGAAGGGGTTCGCCAGTCATAATAATGGATGAGGGTCGCTATTCATAATAATGGATGAGGGTCGCCAGTCATAATAGTAGAAGGGGTTCGCCAGTCATAATAATGGATGAGGGTCGCCAGTCATAATAGTAGAAGGGGTTCGCCAGTCATAATAATGGATGATGGTCGCCAGTCATAATAGTAGAAATGGTTCACCAGTCATAATAATGGATGAGGGTCGCTATTCATAATAATGGATGAGGGTCGCCAGTCATAATAATGGATGAGGGTCGCTATTCATAATAATGGATGGGGATCACCAGTCATAATAGTGGATGAGGGTCGCCAGTCATAATAGTAGAAGGGGTTCGCCAGTCATAATAATGGATGAGGGTCGCTAGTCATAATAGTAGAAGGGGTTCGCCAGTCATAATAATGGATGAGGGTCGCCAGTCATAATAGTAGAAGGGGTTCGCCAGTCATAATAATGGATGAGGGTCGCTATTCATAATAATGGATGAGGGTCACCAGTCATAATAATGGATGAGGGTCGCTATTCATAATAATGGATGGGGATCGCCAGTCATAATAGTGGATGAGGGTCGCCAGTCATAATAGTAGAAGGGGTTCGCCAGTCATAATAATGGATGAGGGTCGCAAGTCATAATAGTAGAAGGGGTTCGCCAGTCATAATAATGGATGAGGGTCGCCAGTCATAATAGTAGAAGGGGCTCGCCAGTCATAATAATGGATGAGGGTCGCCAGTCATAATAGCAGAAGGGGTTCGCCAGTCATAAAAATGGATGAGGGTCGCTAGTCATAATAGTAGAAGGGGTTCGCCAGTCATAATAATGGATGAGGGTCGCCAGTCATAATAGTAGAAGGGGTTCGCCAGACATAATAATGGATGAGGGTCGCTATTCATAATAATGGATGAGGGTCGCCAGTCATAATAGTAGAAGGGGTTCGCCAGTCATAATGGATGAAGGTCGCCAGTCATAATAGAAGGGGTTCGCCAGTCATAATAATGGATGAGGGTCGCTATTCATAATAGTAAAAGGGGTTCGCCGGTCATAATAATGGATGAGGGTCGCTATTCATAATAATGGATGGGGATCGCCAGTCATAATAGTGGATGAGGGTCGCCAGTCATAATAGTGGAAGGGGTTCGCCAGTCATAATAATGGATGAGGGTCGCTATTCATAATAATGGATGAGGGTCGCCAGTCATAATAATGGATGAGGGTCGCTATTCATAATAATGGATGGGGATCGCCAGTCATAATAGTGGATGAGGGTCGCCAGTCATAATAGTAGAAGGGGTTCGCCAGTCATAATAATGGATGAGGGTCGCAAGTCATAATAGTAGAAGGGGTTCGCCAGTCATAATAATGGATGAGGGTCGCCAGTCATAATAGTAGAAGGGGCTCGCCAGTCATAATAATGGATGAGGGTCGCCAGTCATAATAGCAGAAGGGGTTCGCCAGTCATAATAATGGATGAGGGTCGCTAGTCATAATAGTAGAAGGGGTTCGCCAGTCATAATAATGGATGAGGGTCGCCAGTCATAATAGTAGAAGGGGTTCGCCAGTCATAATAATGGATGAGGGTCGCCAGTCATAATAGTAGAAGGGGTTCGCCAGTCATAATAATGGATGAGGGTCGCTATTCATAATAATGGATGAGGGTCGCCAGTCATAATAGTAGAAGGGGTTCGCCAGTCATAATAATGGATGAGGGTCGCCAGTCATAGTAGTAGAAGGGGTTCGCCAGTCATAATAATGGATGAGGGTCGCCAGTCATAATAGTAGAAATGGTTCACCAGTCATAATAATGGATGAGGGTCGCTATTCATAATAATGGATGAGGGTCGCCAGTCATAATAATGGATGAGGGTCGCTATTCATAATAATGGATGGGGATCGCCAGTCATAATAGTGGATGAGGGTCGCCAGTCATAATAGTAGAAGGGGTTCGCCAGTCATAATAATGGATGAGGGTCGCCAGTCATAATAGTAGAAGGGGTTCGCCAGTCATAATAATGGATGAGGGTCGCCAGTCATAATAGTAGAAGGGGTTCGCCAGTCATAATAATGGACGAGGGTCGCTATTCATAATAATGGATGAGGGTCGCCAGTCATAATAATGGATGAGGGTCGCTATTCATAATAATGGATGGGGATCGCCTGTCATAATAGTAGAAGGGGTTCGCCAGTCATAATAATGGATGAGGGTCGCCAGTCATAATAGTAGAAGGGGTTCGCCAGTCATAATAATGGATGAGGGTCGCTATTCATAATAGTAGAAGGGGTTCGCCAGTCATAATAATGGATGAGGGTCGCTATTCATAATACTGGATGGGGATCGCCAGTCATAATAGTGGATGAGGGTCGCCAGTCATAATAGTAGAAGGGGTTCGCCAGTCAAAATAATGGATGAGGGTCGCTATTCATAATAATGGATGAGGGTCGCCAGTCATAATGGATGAGGGTCGCTATTCATAATAATGGATGGGGATCGCCAGTCATAATAGTGGATGAGGGTCGCCAGTCATAATAGAAAGGGTTCGCCAGTCATAATAATGGATGAGGGTCGCTATTCATAATAATGGATGAGGGTCGCCAGTCATAATAATGGTTGAGGGTCGCCAGTCATAATAGTAGAAGGGGTTCGCCAGTCATAATAATGGATGAGGGTCGCCAGTCATAATAATGGATGAGGGTCGCCAGTCATAATAATGGATGAGGGTCGCCAGTCATAAAAGTAGAAGGGGTTCGCCAGTCATAATAATGGATGAGGGTCGCCAGTCATAATAGAAGAAAGGGTTCGCCAGTCGTAATAATGGATGAGGATCGCCAGTCATAATAATGGTAGATGAGGGTCGCTAGTCATAATAGATGGGGTTCGCCAGTCATAATAGTGGATGAGGGTCGCTAGTCATAATAGTAGATGGGGTTCGCCAGTCATAATAATGGATGAGGGTCGCTATTCATAATAATGGATGAGGGTCGCCAGTCATAATAATGGATGAGGGTCGCTATTCATAATAATGGATGGGGATCGCCAGTCATAATAGTAGAAGGGGTTCGCCAGTCATAATAATGGATGAGGGTCGCCAGTCATAATAGTAGAAGGGGTTCGCCAGTCATAATAATGGATGAGGGTCGCTATTCATAATAGTAGAAGGGGTTCGCCAGTCATAATAATGGATGAGGGTCGCTATTCATAATACTGGATGGGGATCGCCAGTCATAATAGTGGATGAGGGTCGCCAGTCATAATAGTAGAAGGGGTTCGCCAGTCAAAATAATGGATGAGGGTCGCTATTCATAATAATGGATGAGGGTCGCCAGTCATAATGGATGAGGGTCGCTATTCATAATAATGGATGGGGATCGCCAGTCATAATAGTGGATGAGGGTCGCCAGTCATAATAGAAAGGGTTCGCCAGTCATAATAATGGATGAGGGTCGCTATTCATAATAATGGATGAGGGTCGCCAGTCATAATAATGGTTGAGGGTCGCCAGTCATAATAGTAGAAGGGGTTCGCCAGTCATAATAATGGATGAGGGTCGCCAGTCATAATAATGGATGAGGGTCGCCAGTCATAATAATGGATGAGGGTCGCCAGTCATAAGAGTAGAAGGGGTTCGCCAGTCATAATAATGGATGAGGGTCGCCAGTCATAAAAGTAGAAGGGGTTCGCCAGTCATAATAATGGATGAGGGTCGCCAGTCATAATAGAAGAAAGGGTTCGCCAGTCGTAATAATGGATGAGGATCGCCAGTCATAATAATGGATGAGGGTCGCTATTCATAATAATGGATGAGGGTCGCCAGTCATAATAATGGATGAGGGTCGCTATTCATAATAATGGATGGGGATCGCCAGTCATAATAGTAGAAGGGGTTCGCCAGTCATAATAATGGATGAGGGTCGCCAGTCATAATAGTAGAAGGGGTTCGCCAGTCATAATAATGGATGAGGGTCGCTATTCATAATAGTAGAAGGGGTTCGCCAGTCAAAATAATGGATGAGGGTCGCTATTCATAATACTGGATGGGGATCGCCAGTCATAATAGTGGATGAGGGTCGCCAGTCATAATAGTAGAAGGGGTTCGCCAGTCAAAATAATGGATGAGGGTCGCTATTCATAATAATGGATGAGGGTCGCCAGTCATAATGGATGAGGGTCGCTATTCATAATAATGGATGGGGATCGCCAGTCATAATAGTGGATGAGGGTCGCCAGTCATAATAGAAAGGGTTCGCCAGTCATAATAATGGATGAGGGTCGCTATTCATAATAATGGATGAGGGTCGCCAGTCATAATAATGGTTGAGGGTCGCCAGTCATAATAGTAGAAGGGGTTCGCCAGTCATAATAATGGATGAGGGTCGCCAGTCATAATAATGGATGAGGGTCGCCAGTCATAATAATGGATGAGGGTCGCCAGTCATAAGAGTAGAAGGGGTTCGCCAGTCATAATAATGGATGAGGGTCGCCAGTCATAAAAGTAGAAGGGGTTCGCCAGTCATAATAATGGATGAGGGTCGCCAGTCATAATAGAAGAAAGGGTTCGCCAGTCGTAATAATGGATGAGGATCGCCAGTCATAATAATGGTAGATGAGGGTCGCTAGTCATAATAGATGGGGTTCGCCAGTCATAATAGTGGATGAGGGTCGCTAGTCATAATAGTAGATGGGGTTCGCCAGTCATAATAGTGGATGAGGGTCGCCAGTCATAATAATGGATGCGGTTCGCCAGTCATAATAGTGGATAAGGGTCGCTATTCATAATATAAGAAAGGGTTCACCAGTCATAATAATGGATGAGGGTCGCCAGACATAATAGGATTTATTTATTGCACACATTTCTTAATTACTTTGGCGCAATCTATCAAAATGTATCACTGCAAGGAAAAGACTCCCTGCAGATTCCACATTCTCATCATGAAAAATAGTCAGAAGGCTTGTAAAAAAGTACTTTCTAAAGTACGATACAACTTTTTTGCTAAATTTCATGGTTGAATAAACACAAGTCCAAATTTGCAATAATTAAAAATAAAATGAAAATGATCTTTTCTCAACTTTTTCGTTATGTTCACGACCATTTAACTTGCTTCAATGATTCAAAGGCTTTTAATTAAACATTCACGCTTGAATGAACATGTGGAATGTGATGCTCTCTTTTTTACGTTATTGGAAAAAATGCAGTTCGTAACTATGGATATCCGTTAAAAACCTCCTTGCATAGTTCATTTGATTTGATGTTTATGAAAATCCCGATGTTTAATGCATCAGTGAGCACATAATATTCGAAAATTATGCAAATGAGAAGAAAGTTCAAAGCCTTGGCCCCACTCTGTGCCGTGTTGAATTGTTATTTTGGTGTGCGTGCCTTTTGGATAGTGTTACTCTGAAGCCATGTGCGTAGTTTCATGAAAAAACTGTTGGTAGAAGTAGCACAAACCGTCCATGAAACAAACCCTCATTTCATATTTGTGAAAATTTTGACTTCTTCTCTCATAGACTTGTGTACATTATGGGTGCATATGTTTAAGCATACTTAACCCCTTATTCAATATAGTGGAACTTTTTTTTCAAGGCTGTCTTTAGCAATGTCATTTGGCAGTAATGTTTATTAACCTATGGGCAGAATTCTGTGCAAAAATGAAATCAATATGTTTATTCATGGATGAGTGAGCACGCATCAAAGTGGGAAAATTGGTATTTTCAATGTCACAGACTCATTTTAAAGGGTCATAAAGTGCATATTGAGGGCAAATTCGGTTTCAAATGTTTTTTTTTTATCATCCATCATATTTTCTATCACCACACACTTTTCGAACTTAAAACATTTTCATGGTTGAGCGAGCACATTCGAAAACTTAGGAATGAATACTCTTTATACGGCATAAATGCATTCTTTTCGTAACAAATTTTCATGATCAGTTTAATTTAATTAGTGGTGGACCCAGAATCTTAAAATGGGGGAGGGGCCTATAATCGGGGGAGCCACCAACATTTTCAAATTCTAACATGATCTATAGCAAGTTGTAAATGATACTACCTTAACCCCCTATGATGATACGTCACAATACAGGAGCCGCGGAACGGTTTTCAAAGTGGGGGTGGGGGAGGTTGGGGGTAGCTGAGCCAAAAGTGGGAGGGTGGGGGCTGACCATGCAAAAAATCACAATCGTTTGGTCATTTTTGTACATGCTTTTTGAAAAAGTGGGGGGCTGAACTCCCTCCCCCCCGCTTTCGCGGCCCCTGCAATACAATGTGCTCACTTAACCATGAACATACGATATCAAAATTGTGTGTGGAGAGGCTAAATGATGGATAGTAAACCAGTATAACACCATAAAATTCACCTATAAACCAACTTTTGTCCAACATTGTATTTGCACAATCTGAAACACGACTCTTGTGACTTTCAAAAATGGTCATTTTTAATTCAATCTTTGATTATTCATGCATGACTCAACCGATCAGTTTCATATTTCCCCAGGAGTTGCCTAATGAGTGTAGAAATCCACCTACGAAACATCATATCTTAAAATCATTCCGTTCAAAAGTTACAACAATTTGATTTAGGGGGGACTTACTTTTTTGTTGTGTATATATCTCAATTAATTATGATATCAAATTATTTGGGATAAGATTAGGTAGGCCTATCCAGCCATAATGATTATGCATTCTCCTTTGGCGACTTGCTGTTTTGAAATTGACTGCGGTATGGTTTCGAAGTGGGAGGGGGGGGGGACTCGGGTTAGGTAAGTTCGAAATGTTTGTGTGTGTTTGTGGGGGGTTAACATTGTACTGGTTTATTGAAAAGGACGGCAAGGAGAGGGATTGAGCCTCTCATGGTCCCGGTTTCCTGGGCCAGTCAGAATATCACGGAAAAGTAATATTACATTTCAAGATATTGAAGGTCAAGTCGCAAGAAAAATGTTGACTTTACGTTAAAAATTTCTTATAGATTTATTTATTTAATCATTTATTAAAACATCTTTATACAGGATAAAATGTTCAAATAAAACACTGTTTTTCAACACGGTCCTGTTATATCAAGAATATGAAATAACAATAAAAATGCATACAAACTTAATTAAGTTAAAATACTGAATATGCTTAATTTAAAATAAAAGTTGCAAAAAAATAGAGAGAGCAGGAAGAGAAATAGTGTGGTTAAGTATATGGCAGAAGTAGAGAGAGAGAGAAAGAGAGAGAGAGAGGGGAAAGAAAGGAGTACAACAGCATAATACAGAATTAACTAGACAGTTAAGTATACAATAAAATATGGATAAAAGGTCAGTCTACTGTTAATTTAAAAATACTTGTTTTTGTACGACCTCTTGAAATGTAAGAGGTTAGAAATATTCTGGAGTTCATTTGACAAGGAGTTCCATGTCTTTATTGCACTAAATTTAAAGGATTGCTTGAAACTTTCAATATTTGGCTTATAGGTAATACAGCATTCAGTGAATCAGCATTACGTGTATCCATGTCTATCAGTAAATAGTTCAATATCATTACAGAGTCTAATAGAGGCAAGTCCATATATACATTGGTAGAAGCTAAAATACATTAAAAAAATCCCTCCTTGTATCAAAAGATTGTCATAATTTCAGTTAAATCTGTACAACTAATAGAAAATCATATTCTTTCATTACAATACGTGCCGCTCGCCTTTGCAGTCTATTAAGTTCCCTGTTTTTCAATGAACAATTACCCCAAACGGAACGAGCATGATCTATACATGACTGATTATTTTTTTCAATAAAGTATTATGTAAGTCTGGTTTAAGAGTTTTACTTAAATGTCGTAAAGCATTTAACTTATTGATCTACATAGATGTTTGACATGAAAATTTCATATGAGATTATCATTAACTTCAACACCTAAATATCTTACAGAATTAACTTGTTTGAGTTGCCATTAAGCTTTATATAGAATTTCCCTTTGTTTTTTGAATAACGAGTTGAAATAAGCATAATACTTATTCTAGTAACATTGATCTTTAAACAATTGTTTATATACCACTTATCAATTTCATGTAAACATACCTGTAAATCGCATTGAATTGTTTTGTAGTATTTTATGTAGTATGTATTTAAGTTCCTGTTATCCTTTCAGTCATTCACATTCACTTGTTTACAAACTCCCCCAATGTCATCTAAGAATCCAAAAACCCGAATGCCATTTAAATCCTAAACCTTGACCATTAATGACCAACCTCCAGTGATGTCAGCTAACTTCCCGAGTCACTTGCACAGAGCATCACCACACCCCTTATACCAGAGAAAGTTTGATAGACAGTTACCTATAGACCAATCAGAACAAGTTAACATCCCCCACCTTAAATTGTTACACCCCAAAACTAATGATATAAGACTGCTTGATTATTGAAGAATAGAATACAGAAGAATACTAGACCCACGCTCATCCAGATAGAGAATCGGAAATGTACACAATTACATAATCAGCAAAAATATTACAAACATGCAGCAGCACTGGCGTAAATCCCGGGGGATGGGGATATACCCCCCCCCCCCTTCAAGGAGGGGGAGATGGCCCGAACAAACACCCCCCCACACACACACACACACACACACACACACTTTTTACGAAAGAAATGAAAAAAGAATCACAAGAGATAATTGTTCTATTGGTGAAAATTCTTCCTAAAATACCGCTAAACAAATAAAACATTATTTAATCATAAAATGCAAATAAAGAGCCAGTTCACCATTTCCAAACGAAATACTTATGTCATTGAAGAGAAACCCCGGTTTCTTCAAATTCATCAATGTTGGGTCTTTGGGAAGGGATTAAGATGGAATGTCAAAAAAATTGAAACATATAATAAATCCATTAAACCATCATCATGATGGGATAAAAAATGATAATATTGGAGGGGGTTGCCGTATGGACACACAGTGGCGTAACTAAGGGGGGCATGGGGGGCACGCCCCCCCCTCCAATCGGCTGAACAAAAAAACAAACGGGGAAAATGAGAAAAGAGGGAGAATGGAAGAGAAACGTAGCGGGGAAGAGGAAAATATTATTCATTATAATGTTATATTATATGATAATTGTTACATTACATAATAAACATTGTAATCATACCTTTATGAAACATAATTTGCCCAGGGCCTACGTCTTCATTGTTCCTGGTGCTCGCATTGTCTGTTTCACGAGATATATAATCCTGTTGTACTAAAACATCCCGTTTTCAAGTCAATATAAACCAAATATGTTTCCTAGCACTTGAGTTATCACTGTTTTATTTAGTGACATAGCTTCTTTTTTAAGATTAAAAAAGTGATTGCCCCATGTTAAGGTCTTCTACGTTCGCTTTAGTGGATTGGTGAGATATGACAGCTCTTCATGAATTTCTAAAATCTGTCTTTAAAATATCCCTTCTAATCTGAATATCAAAAAATTTCAGCTCTCGCTCGCATGATTTGGTTAATGAAATACGTATATGGTCCTAGTTAATTCCTACAAAGAAACCTTAGAATGCCCCACTTCAGGTCTATATTATTTAAATTTTCAGCTCGCGCTTTGCGCTCGCAATATTTGTCAGATGCGTATGATAATCATAATTGCAATGACTGCAAAAAGTGTTTCATGTGTTCAGATGTAATTCTAATAAAATCAGCAAGCGCTTAGCACTTGCATAAGATGACTATGGTGAGATATGCATACTCTAAGTGGATTCCTAAAATACATTTCTTAAAATCTCGCTGTTTGTGGTCTAATTGTGGTCAGTATAACCATGATAACTGGCAATCACTCAGTATTTTTCAAATATTTTGCTGGCGCCCCCCCCCCCCATGCCGTGACCCACGGTACGCCACTGTGAAAGTTATCAAACCATTGTCAATTAAATAAGAATAAAGATATTTCTGAACTAATTTATCCATAATTTTAGCAAGATGGCATTCGTAGTTCCTTTCTGCGCATGATCAAAAGATTCTACGCATGATCAGAAGAAGGTCATTTGTACTAAAGTGACATGGTGCTTTAAGATCTAATGAGATAAGCACCAACTTTGATGTCTTGATTATTCACGTATTCTTTTGAATTGTTTTCATTTACATCCACAAAAAACAACAATGCTTCCACGAACGACTGGTATTTCACAATTTGTCAAGTACATTGTGCAACACGCTATAGTATTCATTCAAAGTAGGAATGCAACAAATACCTTCATTAAGTGTTCATTGGTGTGCTATTTTAGTCACCTGGTCTATTCAATTTCTTCATCCTGCTACGTAAGTCAAGCTTACGTAATATCTTGCTTTGAAATCTGCCTATCATGATGAAAGAAATGAAAGGTCATTTGACCAAAATTGCCCATGAAGTAACTACGAACTGGTCTATTTGAACATGAATCCTTTGACCCCTTTCCATTATAAATAGGGGTTAGTCTTGAATACTTCCAGTCATCAAATACGATTTCATTTTTTAAAGAGAAATTTAAAAAATACAAGTCAACGACGGAAGTAAAAGAGATGATGATATTATTACTATTCTTATTTATTTGGCGTCACCTGTGCCTGGGAGGCGAAAAGCGAACTGAATCACTGTGACCCGTAGGTCTCTCCTCCCGATATAACTGATTGGGGGGAATGGCAGGTGGACCACTACCGGCGGGGTTTCCCCCTACTGTTATATGAATAGTGCAATGGGTTCTTAACGTGCAAAGGTGGTGACTCTCCTCTACACGGGGCCTCCATTTAACGTCCTATCCGAGGGACGGAGTGTTTTCCATTGTAACATAGCCTGCATCTATGATACATGGGAGAGACGTTTACACACAAACGCACTGGCTTCAGACACTAGTTTAAAATGTTTTGATAATCATGATAGTCTTAATTCATCACAGTGCAATTAACCAAGTGAACACATTTTGTAAGAATGTGTGCAATATTAATTTATTAAATTATCATCCTTTAGATTAACATCGATAATCATGGAAATTTAAGACATTAAAACCTTAACATATGGGATGTTCATGACACCCAATATTGAAATAATTATGTTTTAATTCATCATATAAAATCACTTGTTTCTTACAACATTTTGTTTGACATGTCCGTATGATTTTTTTATACAGTATATGCAGGGGCCGGGGTGTAATGTATATATTAGAAAATGCAATTGGTTATGTCTTGGGGAAAAGGTGTAGATTGTGCATAATTCCAATATCAAGGAAATCTACTTTGAATATATGCAAAGTTTGGATAGTTTGGACCTAAACCTGTACCACAGTATTTTCTAAAAGCCGTCTTTTTCATTAAAGATTTTTTAAAGAGAAAAATGTCTTTACTCTATATGTACTTTTTTTTAGTTAATCTTTAATATGATATAAGACGAAATTATCAGCATGAGAGCTGTGATTGAGGATGGGATGTGTGTATGTGATCGAGGGAGAAGATATTTGTGTAGGAGATAGGGGGGCTTTATTCAAAATTTTGGGTGGGGAAAGTTTAACAAGCTTATCCGCGGTAAAATTTTGCGCTGATTCCAAAAATATCACTCTTATTGACCGTACTCGCGCCATTTTGGCCAAATTTTGACCAAAGCTTACCCTTTTAACCACTCTGGCGAACCCCTTCTACTATTATGACTGGCGACCCTCATCCATTATTATGACTGGCGAACCCCTTCTACTATTATGACTGGCGACCCTCATCCATTATTATGACTGGCGAACCCCTTCTACTATTATGACTGGCGACCCTCATCCAATATTATGACTGGCGATCCCCATCCATTATTATGAATAGCGACCCTCATCCATTATTATGACTGGCGACCCTCATCCATTATTATGACTGGCGAACCCCTTCTACTTTTATGACTGGCGACCCTCTCATCCATTATTATGACTGGCGAACCCCTTCTACTATTAGGACTGGCGATCCCCATCCATTATTATGAATAGCGACCCTCATCCATTATTATGACTGGCGACCCTCATCCACTATTATGACTGGCGAACCCCTTCTACTATTATGACTGGCGACCCTCATCCATTATTATGACTGGCGAACCCCTTCTACTATTATGACTGGCGACCCTCATCCATTATTTTGACTGGCGAACCCCTTCTACTTTTGTGACTGGCGACCCTCATCCATTATTATGACTGGCGAACCCCTTCTACTATTATGACTGGCGACCCTCATCCACTATTATGACTGGCGACCCTCATCCATTATTATGACTGGCGAACCCCTTCTACTTTTATGACTGGCGACCCTCATCCACTATTATGACTGGCGATCCCCATCCATTATTATGAATAGCGACCCTCATCCATTATTATGACTGGCGACCCTCATCCATTATTATGACTGGCGAACCCCTTCTACTATTATGACTGGCGACCCTCATCCAATATTATGACTGGCGATCCCCATCCATTATTATGAATAGCGACCCTCATCCATTATTATGACTGGCGACCCTCATCCATTATTATGACTGGCGAACCCCTTCTACTTTTATGACTGGCGACCCTCTCATCCATTATTATGACTGGCGAACCCCTTCTACTATTAGGACTGGCGATCCCCATCCATTATTATGAATAGCGACCCTCATCCATTATTATGACTGGCGACCCTCATCCACTATTATGACTGGCGATCCCCATCCATTATTATGAATAGCGACCCTCATCCATTATTATGACTGGCGACCCTGATCCATTATTATGACTGGCGAACCCCTTCTACTATTATGACTGGCGACCCTCATCCATTATTATGACTGGCGAACCCCTTCTACTTTTATGACTGGCGACCTTCATCCATTATTATGACTGGCGAACCCCTTCTACTATTATGACTGGCGACCCTCATCCACTATTATGACTGGCGATCCCCATCCATTATTATGAATAGCGACCCTCATCCATTCTTATGAATAGCGACCCTCATCCATTATTATGACTGGCGAACCCCTTCTACTATTATGACTGGCGACCCTCATCCATTATTATGACTGGCGAACCCCTTCTACTATTATGACTGGCGACCCTCATCCATTATTATGACTGGCGAACCCCTTCTACTATTATGACTGGCGAACCTCATCCACTATTATGACTGGCGACCCTCATCCACTATTATGACTAGCGATCCCCATCCATTATTATGAATAGCGACCCTCATCCATTATTATGAATAGCGACCCTCATCCACTATTATGACTGGCGACCCTCATCCATTATTATGACTGGCGACCCTCATCCACTATTATGACTGGCAAACCCCTTCTACTATTATGACTGGCGACCCTCATCCATTATTATGACTGGCGAACCCCTTCTACTATTATGACTGGCGACCCTCATCCATTATTATGACTGGCGAACCCCTTCTACTATTATGACTGGCGACCCTCATCCATTATTTTGACTGGCGAACCCCTTCTACTATTATGACTGGCGACCCTCATCCATTATTATGACTGGCGAACCCCTTCTACTATTATGACTGGCGACCCTCATCCATTATTATGACTGGCGAACCCCTTCTGATATTATGACTGGCGACCCTCATCCACTATTATGACTAGCGATCCCCATCCATTATTATGAATAGCGACCCTCATCCATTATTATGAATAGCGACCCTCATCCATTATTATGACTGGCGAACCCCTTCTACTTTTGTGACTGGCGACCCTCATCCATTATTATGACTGGCGAACCCCTTCTACTATTATGACTGGCGACCCTCATCCACTATTATGACTGGCGATCCCCATCCATTATTATGAATAGCGACCCTCATCCATTATTATGACTGGCGATCCCCATCCATTGTTATGAATAGCGACCCTCATCCATTATTATGACTGGCGACCCTCATCCATTATTATGACTGGCGAACCCCTTCTACTATTATGACTGGCGACCCTCATCCATTATTATGACTGGCGAACCCCTTCTACTTTTATGACTGGCGACCCTCATCCACTATTATGACTGGCGATCCCCATCCATTATTATGAATAGCGACCCTCATCCATTATTATGACTGGCGACCCTCATCCACTATTATGACTGGCGACCCTCATCCATTATTATGACTGGCGAACCCCTTCTACTATTATGACTGGCGACCCTCATCCATTATTATGAATAGCGACCCTCATCCATTATTATGACTGGCGACCCTCATCCATTATTATGACTGGCGACCCTCATCCACTATTATGACTGGCGACCCTCATCCATCATTATGACTGGCGAACCCCTTCTACTATTATGACTGGCGACCCTCATCCATTATTATGACTGGCGAACCCCTTCTACTATTATGACTGGCGAACCCCTTCTACTATTATGACTGGCGACCCTCATCCATTATTATGACTGGCGAACCCCTTCTACTATTATGACTGGCGACCCTTATCCACTATTATGACTGGCGATCCCCATCCATTATTATGAATAGCGACCCTCATCCATTATTATGACTGGCGAACCCCTTCTACTTTTGTGACTGGCGACCCTCATCCATTATTATGACTGGCGAACCCCTTCTACTATTATGACTGGCGACCCTCATCCACTATTATGACTGGCGATCCCCATCCATTATTATGAATAGCGACCCTCATCCATTATTATGACTGGCGACCCTCATCCATTATTATGAATAGCGACCCTGATCCATTATTATGACTGGCGAACCCCTTCTACTATTATGACTGGCGACCCTCATCCATTATTATGACTGGCGAACCCCTTCTACTATTATGAATAGCGACCCTCATCCATTATTATGACTGGCGAACCCCTTCTACTTTTGTGACTGGCGACCCTCATCCATTATTATGACTGGCGAACCCCTTCTACTATTATGACTGGCGACCCTCATCCACTATTATGACTGGCGACCCTCATCCATTATTATGACTGGCGAACCCCTTCTACTTTTATGACTGGCGACCCTCATCCACTATTATGACTGGCGATCCCCATCCATTATTATGAATAGCGACCCTCATCCATTATTATGACTGGCGACCCTCATCCATTATTATGACTGGCGAACCCCTTCTACTATTATGACTGGCGACCCTCATCCATTATTATGAATAGCGACCCTCATCCATTATTATGACTGGCGACCCTCATCCATTATTATGACTGGCGACCCTCATCCACTATTATGACTGGCGACCCTCATCCATCATTATGACTGGCGAACCCCTTCTACTATTATGACTGGCGACCCTCATCCATTATTATGACTGGCGAACCCCTTCTACTATTATGACTGGCGACCCTCATCCATTATTATGACTGGCGAACCCCTTCTAATATTATGACTGGCGAACCTCATCCATTATTATGACTGGCGACCCTCATCCATTATTATGACTGGCGACCCTCATCCACTATTATGACTGGCGACCCTCATCCATCATTATGACTGGCGAACCCCTTCTACTATTATGACTGGCGACCCTCATCCATTATTATGAATGGCGACCCTTATGATCAACGAACCTTTTTCCTCCTTATGACTGGCGACCCTCTTCCTTTATTATGACTAGCGACCCTCATGTTTGATTATGAATGGCGACCCCCATCGTTGATTATGACTAGCGACCTCTATGAACAAAGCCCCTTATAAATAGCGACCCTTATGACTATTATGACTAGCGGTCCTTATAACTAGCGGGTATTATGACCAGTGGTCCTTATGACTGGCGGGTGGACCCCTTTGAAAATGTATACCCCACTGAACTACGCACACCGATACAAGGACACAACGATATCAAGATCAGTGACTAGAGATCGCTCGTTTAATAGTTTGCCTAAGACGTCGATATCGTGGACATAGAGGGCGCTCATGCAGAAACATCTTATTGGAGAGCCAACCGGGGGGTGTCAAAAGAAAAGATAAAAGCGCACGCTTCCGTTTTCGCTGCAAAAGGGAACGCTGTCGTCTTAAATGGCAAGAGCACTGACCCGTAGGAAAGAAAAATGGACAATGGCACGCTGAGCGGGTTCGCCGCAGAATATAAAGGTAAAAACGCACGCACACCTTTGACAAGCCGCCTAAAAATATATAAACTGATGCATCCTATTCATAATCACAAAAGTGAAATGTCCAGTTTTGATGCTAAGATATCATCAGATTTCGCGCCCTCATTAGGCATTAATTATGATATCAATTTAATAATTAAATTGTCCCTTTGTTTCTTCTTGCGCTTAGCAAGATGAATAGGAAGATAGTCATCATTTTCATATGATGGCATGTCGTAAGGAAGTCCCGGTCCTAAATATCAGCTCTTTTTTAAGTGCGATCCATATCCACCTTACAATTTTTCTACAAAGTGCTAGAAATATAAAGCTGAAATTGACTCTTTTTTTCAGATCGGACTATCAAAGTTTTATGATTTTCATGATTAAAATTGTATTTAGAATGCCTAGATTCTAGGTCTAAATATGAAACACGCTCGCGCATGTTTATTCAGATACCCAACTTGTTCTCTAATTTAAATCATTATCCAGTTTCAGATCACAATTTCAATTTTTTTTTGCTCGCGCTTTGTGCTCGCATTATTAATGTAGGAAGACCCCATATTACTCATCCTTTTGATGATTAACAAATCATGAACAGATTTTTTTTATTGTTGAAATATGTAACGCCTTCATGGCTAAGTGCAAGCAGTCCTTAACAGGTACCAGTTTAAAACGTATATTTTTTTTGCTCTCGCATTATTTATACATAGTTATATATAGTCATATTTTTTAGGATTTACAAATCATGAATAGAATATTTTGTTCAGTAAATATTATAGGACTGAATCTAGAAATTTTCCGCTCGAACTTCGCGCTTGCTTTAATCGTTTACTCATATACCTATTCTGCTTGAGTTAAAAAAAAGTGCTTAGAATTTACCTTCTTTGGGTTCGAAATGTGAAAAAGATTATGCTCGCGCTTCGCACTCGCATTATTTGATTGTTAAATGCTACTTTAACGGGTATCTTTTTCATCAGTTCATTTTCCCTCGCGCTTTCCGTTCGTAGTAATTATTAAGTTGCATACATGTCTTTTTCAGGATAACAAATATTGCCCAGAATCAGTTCAAATTTTAGGAAAAAATACATAAAATTTGTCCCCAAATTAGCTCGCGCTTCGTGCTCGCATTATGTAAATGAGGATTATGATATTATGTATAAATTTATAAGAATAAAGCCAAGAAGTGACTAATGAGAACTTTTCCTTTAAAGAAACAAACAAAAATAACCTTCGAGCTGCCGATCGGAGAAAATATGGCTGAAACAAATTTCCGCCCCACCCTCCTCCTATTGCCGAAGGCTGGAACCGCCCCTGTGTCCCCCTACCTTTTGGTATTTATGTATTCATGGATATTTTTAAAGAACACATTAAAAAGTGGTCTATATTTTTGTTTTAATGTGATTATTAGATAACTTAAGTTAGCCTGGCCGGGAGGGAGTGGGCGCCATTTTTCGAAGAGTACACATGGGCGCCAAACATCAGGTCAAATTTGCTCCCCCTCCCTTCCCTCGAAATCCTGGATCCGCGCCTGGGTTCTATAACAATAACCCAATTAGGGCAATCACCCCCTGACAACTACTTCAAGGAAAATATTATCCCAATATTTGTTACCGCCGTTGACTGTTACCCCCCCCCCCCCTCCTGGAAATTTACCCTCCAGACAATTACTCCAGATAATTATGAAAATAATGATTGTGAAAATGCCTTAACGTGACGACATGGCGTGGTACTTTATCTTACCATGTCTTAATTAATCATTGGCGGCCGAAGGCAAAACATTTAGGGGGATCCACCTGAAATTTTGGGATGGACACAGGTAAAAAATTGACAAGCAAATCAACCAAAATTTTAGGAGGGACCACCAAAATATTTTGACAAGAAAAAAAAAAGGTTATCAACCAAAATTAGGGGGAGGGACAAAAATATTTTAGGGTGGTCTTCCTCAATTTAGGGGGGGGGGGCGTAGAAAAGAAATTGACGACCAAAAAAGTTCTGAACTAAAAATTTTGGGGAACCGTCCTCCCACCTCAAATTTAGGGGGAAAGCCCCCCCCCCCGCTTAATTCCGCTGACTAAGTAATTAATAAGCTTATTATTTCGACATAGCGATATATTCTCAAGTCAATATATCCACATGGCGAGATATGAAGTGTACAAGTCCCGGCAAGAATCCCGATATATCGCCATGTTGACATGTAACATATTTAAGTCGACTTGGCAAGATACAATATCTCGCCATGTTGACATATAACTTTTTATAAGTGGACTGACTTGGCAGGATAACGTATCTCGCCATGCGGACATAATACGCTTATTTAGTCGACATGGCATGATAAAGTATCTCGTCATGTCGTCAAGTCGATGGCACTTTAGAGGCTCCTTATGACGTCTAGAGGGCATATTTCCGAGGGGGGGGGGGGCGGGGGGGGGGGGGGGGGTAACAGTCCCCGACGATAAAAATATTGAGATATTTTCCTTGAAGTAGATGTCAGGGGGCGATTATCCTGTGGGTCATCGTTATAGAACCCCATGGACTCGTATCAATGACCTTTTGACCTCTTGATGACATGGATTTCACTATATTGTCCTGATCATAATTTTACACACACCGCGGACTATCGGAACCGCGGTCTATCGGGCCCGCGGTCTATCGTAACTGTAGGCTGTAACCTTTTTTTTCCATTATCAACAAGTATTTTGTCTGCACAATGAATTTCATCACCTCAGTTTGAGATGGCCTATGTCATCTCTTATACAAGAAGTGTCATCAATACACAATAAAAACAAATTGATTTAATTTACGATGACAAATGGTTTCTTTTAGAATTGTTTAAAAGTCTCATTAATATACTATTAATTTTTATACAGTACACTTTATCATGTTAAAAACAAATGTAATGGCTATAAAATTCCGAAGCTTTGATGTTAGCTGTATTTAATATACTCATTTTTTATATTCATTGTTGAAATATCTATCCGAATGATTCCTATGTTTGTAGACTATATTTGTATATACAGTGCGTATCAAAAAAAGTTTACTCTTTGAAAAAGCCCTGGTTATTAAAAAAATATACAACATGTGGGGAATTTTTCACATACAATCTTGGGTTTGGGTTTCATCTATCAAATGAAAGTAAACATTTTGACAGAATGTTACACTTGAGTGAGCACTGCTCATTTTTATTAAGCTCGCAGAAATCTGTTTGCGCAGAAATGCTCTTTTTCACAATGTGTCAAGGGGAAAGGGCAAATTCAAACTTACACTGCGAAACATTTTTCATACATTTCTCTTGCACTTTTAGCTACTGGAAATTAAATGGATACATTCAAGCATTTCAGAACAATTTTGCCACCCAAATTGAAATTTCAACACTTAGTAAACACAACTTTTACCCTTTTCTGCCAGCTGGATATCAGGACTGAATCTGAACAAAAGTTTACGTCAGACATCTCCAGCAATTTTTCAGTTTTTATCATTTAAAGGTGGTTTACATTTCATTTTTCATCTAATACTTGTTTCTCCACACTTTTCCAAAGCTTGAAAATGCTTAACAAAATCAAAATCAAGCATAAGCTGTTCCATGTAAATCACAGCTCAGTGTAATGCAAATACCGTTATGATGGCATAGGTGTGTGGGGTGGGGCCCAATGTACTCTTCAAAGTGTTTTGGGCAAGGAAACAAGATATCTTCAAATCAATTTTACTACCTAAATTCCACGTGTTCTTCATGATTAAGGTCTACTTTTATTCGCATAACTAGTTATAACTAAATTTTCAAAAGTAAGTGGTGCTCACTCATGGGAAATAATTTTAGACAGTTATATCGTCATTTGCTGAAATGGATTTGTACCAATATTAAAATGTGAAAAAATCAGGATACTACTAATGTATAATTGTACAGGATTTTTTTTAAGTGTAAACTATTCTTGATACGCACTGTATATTTGTTTTTTTTTTTTTGCTTTGACAAAAATACTATTTTGTTTTTGTTTGTCTGTTTATATATATATATTTTCTTGTTTTGAACAAAATGTTGGCAATTGCCAGTGACGGTATGTAATAAATTCAATACAATTCAATTCATGATTCATATAATTCATTTGGGCAAAAATGTATCTATTGAAAGATAATAATGAATCATGGCGATTTTTCAACGATTTCTGTAACTGAAAAGTCATCATTTAAATTCAGTGTCAAGAATTCTGATTGGATTCTATAGAGGTTTTATCTATTCTCTTATTTCCATTTCTTGTGAGCACTAAAACAATGAATTTTCAGTATAATTTTCTCTGGGCTTCATTTTCAAAACGTCTTAAAGATAATAGTAACAAATATGTTTTTTTTTGGAAAAAAAATAATGTAGCACTGAAAGTTAGTCTGATTTTTTAAGTTATCTAGGATGCAGATGTTAAAAATACAGGTTATATTTGCACTTGACATTGTGGGGTTATTATTTTTGGCTGCCATGATTTCGATGCTAGGAAAAAATTTAATTCTCAACGGTATGGAACTTATTTCAATACAAGCCTCAACAGAGTACAGTTATTGCGGTTGAATATTCAGTTTTAAGTTCCAACCTTCGTAGTTTCAGATGAAATTGCTTTTCCAAAAAAAAAACATGGTTAAAGTGTATATAGCGAAACATGATACCCTGATATATAATAAAGTTATGTCATATTTGAAATTGTGTAAAACAAGTTTTCTAACAGATGTTCTTTATATTTCAGATGTAGAGTCGGAAAAAAGAAATCGAGCAAGAATGACTTTTTATTGTGGTGAATGAAAGACATAGAATCCAATAAACGTGTAGGCTTAATTTGGTGATAATGGAAGAAGGGTACAGCATCAAGATATATGATTGAAAAACCATGGCCTGGTCTGGCCGCTTCCTGGCTTGATCTGCATCAGTGTTGGTTAGGAACACGCACAGCCTCGATGTTGTTGAGATCATCAAGCCCAGGTTAATGCTTTATCCTGTGTCTTTCTAACATGTTCCCTAGCAGCTGCCCCCGACTTGGGACGGGCGGCGGTGGGTTGAGCGCTTTGGTCCCGGGAAACCTCCCTCTCCAGCTGCTGGAACTGTTAGGACACCTTGTTGTTTCAGTATGATTGGTCATGTCTGGTAAGGCTAGGTATCACCAGTGATATTAAATACCACCAGCGTGCCAAGTCAATGCCCCTACTTTACCAGGCAGTCACCAAGACTGGTAACTGTAAGGTAGGATCTGCATTATGGAATATGGCGAAACGAATGCAGCCTCCATTCAAGGCATGACTGGTCACAGGAAGTATATTCCTAGCCTTCATGGCAATTTTGGTTGGGTTGGGCCTCTTCCTGGTTTTCTTATATCAGAGGGATATATGGTCTTGTGATCAGCTCCCAACTTCCGAAGGTTTTGTTTCTTGACAGCCACAAAGTATATGTAGCCCGTAGTGCCACTCTTTACACAGCATCCAGCGCAACCTTGATTTCCTTTTTTGTCAGGCCAAGGAACTTGAGGCAGGTTTTCAGTGATTGGTAAAACCTCTAGATCCCACTTCAACTGGGAAGTAGACAAGTTCCCATCCTGCTTCTTTTCTTTTTCTTTTGGCTATAAAATTCCGAAGCTTTGATGTTAGCTGTATTTAATATACTCATTTTTTATATTCATTGTTGAAATATCTATCCGAATGATTCCTATGTTTGTAGACTATATTTGTATATACAGTGCGTATCAAAAAAAGTTTACTCTTTGAAAAAGCCCTGGTTATTAAAAAAATATACAACATGTGGGGAATTTTTCACATACAATCTTGGGTTTGGGTTTCATCTATCAAATGAAAGTAAACATTTTGACAGAATGTTACACTTGAGTGAGCACTGCTCATTTTTATTAAGCTCGCAGAAATCTGTTTGCGCAGAAATGCTCTTTTTCACAATGTGTCAAGGGGAAAGGGCAAATTCAAACTTACACTGCGAAACATTTTTCATACATTTCTCTTGCACTTTTAGCTACTGGAAATTAAATGGATACATTCAAGCATTTCAGAACAATTTTGCCACCCAAATTGAAATTTCAACAATTAGTAAACACAACTTTTACCCTTTTTTGCCAGCTGGATATCAGGACTGAATCTGAACAAAAGTTTACGTCAGACATCTCCAGCATTTTTTCAGTTTTTATCATTTAAAGGTGGTTTACATTTCATTTTTCATTTAATACTTGTTTCTCCACAGTGGTTTACTTCAGCCACTTCAACTGGGAAGTAGACAAGTTCCCATCCTGCTTCTTTTCCTTCTCTGATGAGATCCTCATATCTGCACTTCCTTCTGAGGTTTGCTTGAGCCATGTTCTCCTCTGCTGGGACTGTGAGTTCTACAACTATTTCTACCTTCATTGAAGGTGAATAAATTATTTTATCTGGCCTACTTGACGTGTTGACTATTTATGGAGGGAAGGCAATTGGTATTTTGTGTATATACCACCTTCCAGTCACTGCAGTTCTGGATTTGTTCTTCTTTGTCCCCATCCAGGTAACATTATTGTATTGAGTGCCTTTATTTCATTTGAAGGAAATGCCTCTGCATGTGACATCGTTTGTCTGTGTTCTTGCTCGAAGGATGGCGGGAGTCACTTGGTGCAGTATCTCCCGTAGGACTGTATCATGTCTCCAGTTGTATGTGGGACTCTCACTCGTCTTCCTAAAAAAATGACAGCACCACCTTACGAACTGTCTGGATGTCCGGGAGTGGAAGTCCGGGGGGTGGATGTCCGGATACGATTTATGTGATATTATCAATATTGCTATCTAGTGTTATTTATAATAGGCCTATGAATGGACAGGTAAATGCAAAAGGAAAATTTCATCTCGAGAAATTAGGTAAAAATTACAAATTATAGCATAATCCCCATATAATCACTTTAATATTTCATTGAGATACAATAAGTCATTCATATTTTTCGATTGTAATGAGGTTGTAATCCTTTCTTCAAGATTAATGATGGAGATGGCATCCCTTTTTCACAGCGTTACAACGTACGAGCTATGTGTACATCCGGGTACTTTTGCAAATCTAGACCCATCGAGCAATGGCAGACCACGCTCCGCGCAATCACAGACGTTAAGTACGCGCGCCTATGGCGACTCCCTACTCTAGCGTAATTAGCATACATATGTATCTGTGACTCTCACTCGTCTTCCTAAAATGCCAGCACCACCTTACGAACTGTCTGTATGCAATGTGCCTCGATTTGCTTTTGAGAAAGACATACATAAAAATACAAAGTAGTAAATTTGTTTAGATTAAGTGTGCATTAATCATACATGAAAAATTATTTGTCTAACTCTAAACTTCTGAAAATTTTCCTCATTTGTAAAACCAGAAGAAACGTAGAGATTTGCTTTTGATTGTAAGATTGTTTTTATCATGTATGATTGTACATGTAAACAGATGTAAAATTTAGAGAAAAAAATCAGGTTAATGATATATTTTCTGACGTTGTCCGTAATTTTAGTGAAGATCGTTCTTAAAATGAGACGTTTAGTGGTTAACGGCACAAATCCATATTACACATATTGCAAATTAATCTGTTAATCTTATCCGTAAACTTGAAAGGAGACGTTAAGCGGTTTATGGTACAAATATTTGTAAATTTACTAGAAAGTGGCTGTAAATTTACGGACAAGATTTAACAGATAAAGTGCAGTTTTTACGGAAACTTTGTAGAATTTACAAAAAATCAGGTTAATGGTAAATTTTCAGTGAAGATCATTATTGAAAGGAGGCGTTTACGGTATTTTTTTTTTAATATTTACTAGAAAGTATGTGTAGCTGCTTCTTTTTGAGCTTACGGACAAGCTTCAGATAAATTTGTAATATGTGTAAAGGAAAATTTGTAAATTTACAGAAAAATCAGGTTAATGATGAATTTACTGCCGTTGTCCGTATTTGTAGTGAAGATCATTACTGAAAGGAGACGTTTACGGTAATTCTTTGTAAATTTACTAGAAAGTATGTGTAGCTGCAAGTTTATGGACAAGCTTCAGATAAATTCATAATATGTGTAAAATGCAATTCCTACGAAAAAAAATTACAGAATAATCAGGTTGATAATGAATTTACTGCCGTTGTCCATAATTGTAGTGAAGAGTTTAATGATGATTTTACTGCCGTTGTCCGTAATTGTAGTGAAGATCATAAATTTACTGTAAAGTAGATGTAAGTTAATGGACAAGATTGAACAGATTAATTTGTAATATGTGTAAAGTGCAATCTCCTCCGAAAATTTCTAAAATTTACAGAAAAATCAGGATAATGGATAATATACTGACGTAAGGAGACGATTACGATAAATCTTTGTAAATTCAGTGTAAAGTAGATGTAAGTTTAAGGACACAATTTAACAGATTAATTCGTAATATGTGTAAAGTGCAATTTTTACGGAAAATTGGTAAGCTTACAGAAAAATCAAGTTAATGATAAATTTTCTGACGTTTTCCGTAATTGTAGCGAATATCATTCTTAAAAGGAGCATGCGCACTTGATAACTTTGTGAAAAGTGCGCGAAGCAAAGATGAATTTCCTTGCTTTTGGATGTCTGCCCCCCCCCCCCATGGAAATACGCAGTATCTGACATTTTTTTCAATTTTCCCTTTTTTTCATAAAAACAGTCAGTAAACATCCCTTTTTCATGTGACACATCCATTTTTCTGAATTTCTTTTGGGAAACCCACTTTTCAGTAACTGCCAAACACAGTATCTACAATGAACTTACAGCTTCCCCACCGAAAAACGCAGTATCTACATGATGAGGCTTTCCCCCACGGAAGAACGCAGTATCTACAAAGCTAGTCTTTTACTAGACTTTAATTTGTATGTTTGGATTTTATTTTGCTTTTATTCCTCAGTAAAGCATGTTGTCTTAAAATAAAAAATCTCTATGAGTAAAATATGAATTATAAAACTCGAATTGTCCCAGAGAGTCAGAAATTTGAAGTAAATGCTGATAAGATTAAAATGAAAATTTCAAGCAAGTATGGGTAAAGGCTAACCCATCAGACCTGACTAGCAAAATTTTGCATGCATTGCTTGCATGCAGTGCAAATGAATGCAGCACTGCGCTGCAACTCACAACTATAAATTTAGTCAGTGTCAGTGTAGTAGAGCTAGCAGCTGTCTGCTGCAGATATATTTTCGAGGGGCAAATTGGTGGTCTCTCTAGCCTTAAATAAAACACCCTGAGATTCATCAAAATTAAGTCGGTAAGTTAAGATATTTTCTTCTTAGATTTGTTATAAAGATGAGAAAGTTATCAAGATGAAGTAAAATACCATCAGCCTAGGCCCTAACGTTAGGCCTAACGTTAATTTAATTAATTTAGACAAGATGAGCATCATGTCAAGAATGGGTTGCTTGACTCGATGTGCGAGTGACAGAATGGCATATAGACCTAGGCTAGATCTAGATCTAGGCCCTAGAAGGCTAGATTCTATCTAACGTTAGATTAGGTCTATCGTTTGATCTAGATCTAGGTCTTCTAGGTAGGCCTAGATATTTGCTTTGGCTTTTGCCTTTGGCTTTGCTAAGCGGCCATTGTAAGTGGCGGTGGTGCTTTCTGGGTAATAATCTAACTTAAAATCTAAAGAGAGTCTAGATCTAGAGTGGAGATCTAGATCTAGGCCTAGAATCTAACCTAAGACATGTTAGCCTAGGCCTACATCTAAATTTAACTTCTAAGGCTATGAGCTAGACTTCACAATCGAGACTTAGATCTAGATAGAAGTCTAACGTTAGAAGACTAGAATCTAGATCTAGGCCTAGATTATATCTAGATCTAGGCTTACTACATGTAGAATCTAGATAAAGTGATCGTTATGCATGTAGATCTAGGCCTACATGTAGATCTAGATCTAGAATTCTACATCGTTAAAGTAGATCTACATGTAAAATCTACAGTGATCGTTACATCATTTTTACTGGAATCGCGCAGAAATGCAACCGTGTATCCAGACAAGCCAGAGGCAGAGGGACCGCATAGACTTGGGGGACCTTACCATACAAGAAAGGTCTAGACTCTTACTGTTAGATCTAACAAGTTAGAATCTAGATCTAGATCCGAGAAACCAACATATATTAGGCCAAGATCTAGGCCTAAAAAGTTAGAAACTAGATCTAGAGTCCTTATCTAGACTCTAGATCTAGGCCTAAGTTAGAAAGGTCTAACTTCGTAGACATAGATCTAGGCCTAGACCTCTAGATTCTACATCGAGAGATTTAAGGTCTGGTTAGATCTAGATCTAGGCCTTGGATCTGACTTTATGTGTACATTCTTAGTTAGACTGTAGTGATATTGTTTATACGTTTTGGGAGAGATAATGCTGACGTTAATTTCTTTTCTCTCATTGGTCAACCGCCAAGATTATAATTTTAAGTTTTTAATTAATTATTTCTTTTAGGCCAAGAGCATTAGGCCAAAATAGGCTTAAGAAAGGAAATTTCTTGTTTCAAGCTGATATTTTCAGGAAAGGTCCAGAAAAAAAAGGTCCAGAATTTGGGGAACCTGAATTACAAGCTCCACTTTCCAAGGTTTCCCCCACAATATACAGCTAGCATTTAAGTTAAAACTGAACTTTCTAAAATTCAATTATACATTATATCTGTGTACTGGACCTTTGTGAAATATTTCAATATTTCTAATTGTTAAGTTATTCTATACTCACATTTCTGTTGTAAAATAATTATCTTTGCTGTTATTGTGGAAATTAGCGAAATGAAATGAAAATGAAAAAAATGTCTAGAATAACATACTAAAAGTCCCCATAAATCCGCCGTGGGGGTTTTCCGTAATCCAAGATGGCGACCAAAATGGCCGTTATTCACGGATAATGGACATACCTCACTCATTATTTACACAAAACACCACATTTCGGTGCATATTTTATGGTTTAAATAGGTAAAAGATGTACTAAAAGCAGGTTAGAGTGAAAATAAGCAGACTAGGGTACCATAAAAATCCAAGATGGCGTCCAAAATGGCTGCCAAAGCCTAAAAATACAATATTCTTCTATTACTTCCTGTAATATCTTTGATTTTGTTTCTATTTAATGGTTTCAAAGGTCAAGTAATACATTGGGACAAGTAACAAGGTTAAGTATGTCCAGAACTCCAAGATGGATTCCAAAAATAGAGTCTAAAATTGCTGTTTTTACTCACGAATGGACATAGCTTATTCAATATCTGCCTATGATACATGATTTTTGTGTCTAAACCATGGTTTGAAAGGTCAATGATACATTTGGACAAGTTAAAAGAAGCTTTAGTTGACAGGTATGTCCAAAAATCCAAGATGGCTTCCAAAAACGAGTCTTAATTGACCGCTGTTACTGAAAAATTGACATACTTCATTAAAAAATCCACCTGAAAGATATGATTTTGGTGTCTAAACCGTGGTTTGAAAGGTCAAATAATGCATTTGGACAAGTTAAAAGGATATTCATCGGTCAGGTATGTCCAAAAATCCAAGGTGGCTTTCAAAAATGGAGCATAAATTGACCACTGTTACTGAAAAATTGGCATACCTCATTAAAAAATCCACGAGAGATATAATTGTGGTTTCTAAACAATTGTTAAGTGTTGAATAGTAATACGCACAAGTAAAATGACAGTCAAAGAGGTTCAGTTTGTCTAAGAAATCGAAGACGGCTTCTAAAAAGTGGGTCTAAAATGGCTGCTGTTAACATACAAATGGACAAAGTTCCTTTAATATATGCATACATGTGGTCTAATTTAAAGGACAGACAGTGGTCAATTATGCCCAACACTGCAAGATGGCTTGCAAATGATTGGTTACTTTTGTTTGAAAATCGACAGTTTGTTCAAATTTCACCTAGGAAATATTTTTTTTGGTGTCTAGGCCATAGGCCAGTGGTCCAGTATGTTAAGAAATCCAAGATAACTTCCCAAAATGGAGTATAAATCAGTTATATCTGAAGGAGAGACTTGTGGATCACAGTGATTCAGTTTGCTTTCACCTCCCAGGCAAAGGTGATGCCAAAACAAATAATAATGATAATAAAAAATGACTTTTGAGAATTTATTATTTGTCTGATACATATGATATTGGTGTCTAATCCCTGGTTTGAAGGGTCAAATAATATTTTGGGATTGTAAACAATGATATGGACGCGTCGTTGTCTAGTGGTTCTGACTCTTGCCTTTCAAACAGAGGGTCGTGGGTTCGAATCCTAGCCATGGCGTGTTTTCCTTCAGCAAGAAAATTATCCACACTGTGCTGCTCACGACCAAGGTGACGTAAATGGGTACCAGCAGGAATTTTTCAAAAAGCTGTGCGCACCAGAATCGGTTTACTAGCTTAGCCGGGGTGATAAAGAAGCGCCTTGAGCACCTATCAAGGTAAGTAATTTATTATAATGCAGTTATTCGGTTTTCCTAAAAATCCAAAATGGCTTACAAAATGGCGTGTAAATGACTTAAGAATTATCATAACTCATAAAATATCCTCATGTGAGGAATAATTGTGGTGTCTACGCTGAAATAAATTTGGAATAAGTGATCTTAACGATTTAGGAGTAGGTAATAGCCGGCATTATTGCTCAATTTAAGAACCAAATAGCACATACAGTAGAAAACTAAACATTCTTGCCATCGACTTGTACCTAATATATATTTGACATTTCAAACCATAGTGCAGAAACAATATTTATTTCTCACATGTGAATATTGCGTATGACTATTTTTAAGCGATGACAGTTAAATGCCATACTGGAAGCCATATTGGATTATGAAGCAAATTGACAATTGCATATCATCATAAGCTTGCCCAAAGTATTATTTGACACTTGAAAGTATAGTATAGAGACCCAAATATTATCTCTCAGGCGGAAATCAAATTAACTATGTTATTTTATAAGAAACATCAGCCATTTTAAACTCAATTTTTTGGCAGCCATCTTGGATTTTTGGACATACTTAACCACTCGCTGTCCTTGTAAGTTGTCCTAAAGTTTTTATTTGACTCTTCAAACCATGGTTTAGACACAAAAAACTTATCTCCCATGTAGATATTAAATGACCAATGTCAATTTGTATGTAACAGCAGCCATTTAAGACTCCATTTTAGAAGCCATCTTTGCTTTTTAGACATGCTGGACGTCTGATTGTCCTGTCTACGTGTGCTTATTTATTATCTCAACACTTAAATTTATAGTAAAGACACCACAATTATATTTCTCAGGTGGAATTTTTAATGAAGTTTGACAATTTTTCACTTTACAGCAGTCAATTTAGACTCCTTTTTGGAAGGCATCTTGGATTTTTGCACATACTTGACCACTAAATTTCCTTTTAACATGTCCAAATATATTATTTGACCATTCAAACCATGGTTTAGACACCAAAAATCATATATCTCAGGCATATATCAAATGAACCTTGTCCATTCGTAAGTAAAAACAGCCATTTCATACTCCATTTTTGGAAGCCGTCTTCGATTTTTGGAAATACTAGACGTCTGATCTTCATTTTTACTTGTGCTTACGTATTATATCGACACTTAAAGTCATAGTAAAGACACTACAACCATATCTCTCAGGTGGATTTTTAAAGAGGTATTACAATTTTTCAGTAACAGGAATTCAATTAAGACTCCTTTTTTGGAAGCCATCTTGGATTTTTGGACATACTTGACCATTGAATGTCCTTTTAACGTGTCCAAAATGTAGAATTTGACCCTTAAAACCATGGTTCAGACACCAAAATCATGCTGATATCAAATAAACTATGTTCATTCGTAAGTAAAACAGCCATTTTAGCCTCCATCTTTGGAAGCCATCTTGGATTTTTGGACATACTTGACCATTAAATGTCCTTGTAACTTGTCCTAATTTATTACTTGACCATTAAAACCATTAAATGAAATTAAATAGAAACAAAATTAAAGACATTAAAGGAAGTAACAGATGAATGGTGGATATTTAGGATTTGGCAGCCATTTTGGACGCCATCTTGGATTTTTAGGTACCCTAGTCTGCTTATTTTTTACTCTAACCTGTATCACTAGATCTTTCATCTCTTTAAACCAATAAATATGCACCGAAATGTTGTGTTAGTGTGAATAATGGGTGAGTTATGTCAATTATCAGTGAATGGCGGCCATTTTGGACGCCATCTTGGATTACTGAAAACCTCCAAGGAGGATTTATGGGGACTTTTAGTATGTTATTCTAGACATTTTTCTGGACCTATCCTGAGAAAATCAGCTTGTTACCAGAAATTTCCATGTTAAATCTAATGCTCTTGGACTATTTAGTAAAGATTAAAGAACATAATATAGATATCAAATTAAAATCTTACATGTAACTGTAAGCACAAAGACAAAACAGATATTAAACAAAGCAATGCATGAGGCATTGTTTATTACAACTTTATAATAAAGTTTTGTGTAATTTTCGGCCATTTTTATGTGTCTGGGACTCTACCACAGAGGGCGCCCTTGTTTGTAGAGGGCGCCCTCCATGTTTCTAGGCTATTATTGAAATAAATCAAAGTACAAACACAAAACATTTGAACACAGCTGCAATACATTGTGATAATTACAACTTTACGAGAATATACGTTTCGTGTTATTTCTACCATTTTCATGAAGTTTTGGACTTTAAAACAGAGGGTGCCCTTGATTGTAGAGGGAGCCCTTCATGTTTCTAAGTTATTATTTCGCTTCTGAATTACACATTGATATATTGTTTATTGGAATCGAACCAATATCGACTAAGTGATGATAAAAAAAGAATGGAATTAATCTTTATCATATGTAGATACTGCGTTTTTCCATGGGGAAACTGGGCATTTGCTGGGAGTGTCCCCAAAGTATGTACATTTTTATCAATAACTAAAAAACAACAACAACAACAACAACAATAAATTTGTATGGGGGGGCCTGAAATTTATACCCCACAATTTGATAACAAAGTTATGATAAGAAATCAAATAGTTTCGAGCGGCTTTGAAAAAAACATAAAATGCTTAATATCTCAACTTGTGCAAAATGTAGATACTGCGTTTTTCCATGGTGGGCAGAATTGTGTCAAGTGATCCTCTTGATCAGAAATTCGTAAGTATTTTGCTTTGAATTCGTAAAATAAATTCTTGCTGTACTTCTCTGGAATTTATTGATTCGTTTTATGCAGTTACATGAAATTAATAGTGTTGGTTGTCATGATTACGAACAAGGTTTTGGCATTGACAAGTCCAGACAATGCAATGTATCGTCGCGTCCGCGCTGCTACAGTCCCGTCGGTGCATTTGTGGGTTGGATACTTTGACGCTGTGGTTTAACGAAATGAAGGGGTGAAGCCGCGGGCTAAGGCCCAAGCTTGTTTTATGAGCTTCACAAGGATATTTATATTATGATGCCATTTATAAATTCATTTATACCTTCGTTTGTAGATGTCAAGATGAATATATAAACCTTAAAATATTAAATTTGTGCAATTAAACTTATTTAAAGGGGTAGATTAGATTAGATCTAAATCAAATAAGTGACAATGTCAGCTAGAGTTAGTTAGATCTAGTACATATACCCCAAGGGAAGTTCGTGCAGGGTCCACTCGACTTCACTACCGCCAAACTACACTCCAGCTACCCAAACTTCGGGACGGTGAACTCGATCGGATATTCCAAGTGGCAAAGGTGGGATGGCCTCACACGTCACTATTCACGGCCAAATTCAAATCATCGGATGCAATCTGTCGCATTTCAAACAGCATAAACAGAACATACTAAAAATATTCTACGAGCTTGGAAGTGTTTTTCTTCCTCCTTATATTTTTTCTATAATTTCTACAATGAATAACATTTCCATCCCACCTTTGTCACTAGAGTGGTAGTGAAGTGGAGTGGAGCCTGCACGAACTTCGCTCGAGGTAGATCTAGTTATGACTTAGTGCTTGCTAGCGACCGACGGGTTTCCATTCTCAGCCGTTCAGTGATTATTCAGTTAAGACAATGTGGTGCCTGTGTGTTCCGTGTGCGTATGTGTGATGCGAAGCTACCTCTGCTGAAGCGATGTACATGTATATAGATGACCTTGTTGGAGCGTTCAGTGTAGTGGTAGTGAAGTGGAGTGGAGCCTGCACGAACATTGCTTTAGGTTATACGAAGCGTGCTGTACATGTTTTCTCTGGCATGGGTTAAGTGACAGTGTGCATGTGATTGTGAAGCGTTGAAGCCCGGATTGAAGTTTCTTACAATTACAGATCTGTGAGTTTATCTATTATTAAATGATTCTCTTTTCAAGCTTAAATTTTTATGATGATTGCCACGTTCTAATTATTTGATTAAATTGTTTGTTTAAGAACAGGTCTATATATTTTCCTCAGTCTATTTCTCCCATAACATATCGATTAAAGAGAGTCTTCACTTGTGTTTCACAAAATCTTTATACAATGTCCACTCTAATGAAAATGGAAACAATGTCAACTGTAATGAAAATGGAAACATGCCAGTCAAATGAAAGTGTAATATAAGTGGAAACATGCTGGTATAGTAGAAAACGAAATTTGTTCTCAGCTGTAATTATTCTTTCTTTCATGGGAACTTGTTTCTCATATATCAAATAAAATTTCCGAAGTCCCCATATAATTTTGTAATATTTGGTGCATTTAAAGAGGAGAAAGAAATGTTTTTTTTTTCAATTTGCCTAAATTGCATTTCAAAATATACCTTTTCCTTTTGCTTTCGGCACAGGCAATTTTTTAGAGGCTGAAATATTAAAGTTAAGTACTTAAATTTCGTTCTAAAATCTTTTTTTATATCACTCGCAAATAGAGAAAATGTAGCGCCCCGCCCCCCCCCAAAAAAAACGTTTTATTTTTAATGACATCTCACACGAATTATTACAATGTTTTTGTTTTATTTATCATTCACTATGAGATCTGTACAAAGTGATAAACCAATGAATTGTTTTTATATGTATATGTTTCGAATTATTTGCCTATTTACTAAAGAATAATGTTGTGTTGTTATTTTACAATTCTTTCACAGAATTACGTCGTTGGTTGACATCTACCTATACCCATTGATTATCTCTATCACTTTCACAACCTTGAATTGCTACATGTAAGAGAGGTATGATTGATAAATTTTGTTTACATTGTTTTACTTTTGTTTAAAGTATTACTGAAATGATTTGATGAGATAACAAAAATTGAAACTTGAAATAACACTTTAAATGTAGTTTTTGTTAATCTTGGGAAGACAATAAAGATTGCATTAATTATGCTGGTAGATGTGTAATCAAATCTACATGCACATGTTTACTGTTTGTAACGTATTTAAAGATCTCAAAATTAAAGAAATAAAAATAATATTCAACTTTTCTGCGTAAACAGGTACAGCTACCTTTGCCAAGACCACATCGTGGGCTACGGGATGCTAGAAATCCATTGGAATCGTATGAGGATGGGCCATGTCGAAATTGGTATCGACTGTCAAAAGAAACAGTCATTTATATCAACATACTGGATGCCGAATTGAAGAGGGACACACAGAGGAATGATCCACTTCCCGTTTATTTGCAGGTTTTGACGGCTCTCCGTTTTTTATGCAGTGGATGAGTAATTGAAGTAAGTACCTATGAATTGCATACTTAAAAATTCCAAAACTACCACAGCAGGAGTGAAGCTCTGCTGTTTTTGTTGTTAGAACTGTTATGTTAGTTTATAGTTATAAATTCGTCATTAACCATAAATTGGCAGATCACCCCCCCCCCCAATCTTGGCTGTGTTGCGATGAAAAGCTATGAAATTTGGCACATAGATAACAACTCGAGATGAAGATACACACAAAAAAATAGAACTGAAATCGTATCAGAACAATGTGCATGCATTGACGCATTGATTTTATGAAGGGCAAGAAACAGAAGGAGATAAAGAAAAAAAATCCTGAGGACATACATTTTCAAAATTTTGAGAGGGCGCTATTTTTAAAAGTAATGGTCACTTATACGAAAAAAAAAACATTGGCATATGAGGGATACTGCCAATAGAAAACCCTAAAAAGTCATACCAAGATAAATGGAAAGAAGGAACTTATGGCCATTTCAATATTTCTTAAATTTGCAATAGATGGCGCTGCTCTTGAAGATAATGGTCATTGATGTGTAAAATAAAAAAAAAACGGTTGAATGTTGGACTACCATGAGTCAACCCTGAAAATATGAAATTTAATTAAGAGAAAACAAGTAAGTGATGGCCATTTTACTATTTTCCACTTTGCAATAGAGGGCGCTATTTCTAAAGGTAATGGTCACTGATGCGTAAAATAAATGAATAAGGAAGCATGTTGCCCTTAGCAATCCCTGAAAAAAAATCAGACCAAATGAATAAAAACAAGGAAGTTACGGCCATTCTAAAAAAATTCCTACTTTGCATTTCAATAACTATGATTTTTTTTTTATGTAGACTAATTAGGATTTGAATTTAAGGCATGAAGACGGCATTTTGAATGGCAAGTCATATTTTTATATGACGAGTAATTCTTAAACAATCTACAGCAATTTGTTAAAAGTGTGTAGTATGCAGGATAAAAGATTAAGGACTGGATTAGGAATAGTATGCAAATGGACTTGAAATTTACAAAATGGCACCTGGATGGTCATGCATTGTCCCTATCCGTCCGCCCCCAACTTAGTTTCCGGGCAATAAGTATAAAAAATATTTTAATGGATTAAAAAAAAAAGAATTGGTGTGTGGGTATTAGACACCAAAATACAGGGTCAGTTCGAATTCGCGGTCCAGCTCATTAGATATGGGATTTGGTTTCTACATGATTATCATAAGTTGTAAATGAATATTTAGAAATGTTTTTTTTAATTTGAATTACGTTCATGTGAATTAACACACATAGACATATACCATGTGTAATATGTGGGGGAAATATCATGTATGTTGCGCGCCATGTTATATAATGGTACACTGTGGAGGCACCGTACCAATTTTTTCGAACCTCTCTCAATAGATGTGCAAAAACATAAAGGTAAAAAATTATAAAAGCACGGGGCAGAAAATAAACATTATTCAATAGCTTTTTTTGAAGTCAGTACTGCTGCTATATCGAATCGCGTAATAATGGCGACACTGCAATAGTCCTTCTACTTCTTAAAACGAATCGCAGAAAATTGTCTGATATTTGTAAAAGATGAATATTCTTGTGAAACATGTGCTTAATTTTTGTTATCAGAAGTATCATCTGTATGTGCTTCAATGAAATGTTAACACATAATCATTTAAAATTTCAGACAAGGAGATTTATAGTGAAGGTGGAAAATACTTGGTCAATCAAAGGGAATTTTAGCATATTGTTTTCCGAGGGATTATGAAGATCGATAGACATTTTTACTGAATGCAAAAAGAAAAATTCAGGTTTTCGTCATGTAATAAATACTGTCAACATTTCTAGTACTAGTAGTTCCTGAAAATTACTTTTCATGAGAACATTTTGAAATAAGTAAGTTTTGTGATCTCTTAGCTATTGGATCCATGCAAAATAATTATAAGGGATATTACATATAGGTAATGGTGCATTCTTCATCTTCATACATTGTAAAAAGGACTTTTTCCATGAGTAACCCAAATAAACACTGATTTTTTTTATTGCTGAGAATAATGATACTAATTTTTTGATTGAACAATATTTCTTGAAAAAAATGGCTGGAATGTATATACATGTATATATACAGTGCGTCCCAGAATAAACGAAACCGAGATTTAGCGATCATTTATCATAACTTAATCATAAATAGAATAGATAAATGACCTACCAATTTAAAGCTTAGAATCTCCTCTTTCATCTGATATTACTTAGCTTATTTCTTATTCACGCATGAGTGAGCAAAAACAATTTGAAGAAAGGATACCAAAAACTCATTTGGCGAGGGGTATCTGGGTTTCAAAAAGAAAACCACATTTCTGAAAAGTTCAATGTCTGCTCTTTAATTTGGTACCTCAATTAAAGAAAATGGTCAAGAAATAAAAAAGTTCTGGTCATTTGAAATAAGGCTTGTATTTTCATAATTTCATGAGATAAACGAGTTTTCACCGGTTTCCCACAGAAGCTTTCGCATGGTGAACAAAAGATTTAATGCATGGCTGATCGTCAACAAAACGGAGTGTTGAGTGAGTTTGAAAGCCAGCCTGGAGAACCTCTTCATTTTATGAAATTATTGAAATTCAAGCCTTATTTCAAATGACCAGAAATTTGTTATTTCTTGACCATTTTCTGTAATTTAGGTATCAAATTAAAGAGGAAATATTGAACTTTTCAAAAATGTGGTTTTCTTTTTGAAACCCAGATACCCCCCGCCAAATGAGTTTTTGATATCCTTTCTTCAAATTGTATTTACTCACTCATGCGTGATTAAGAAATAATCTAAGTAATATCAGATGAAAGAGGAGATTCTAAGCTTTAAATTGGTAGGTCATTTGTCTATTTTATTTATGATTAAGTAATGATAAATGATCGCTAAATCTCGGTTTCGTTTTTTCTGGGACGCACTGTATATATATATATATATATATATATATATATATATATATATATATATATATATATATATATATATATATATATATATATATATATGTCTGTGTGTGTGTGTGTATAATTAACGTTATAAATCACTTTATTTTCAGATGTACTGTGATTCTGTGGTTCAAAATGCACATTGTACTGAATTACAATTTTCTCCTTGACCTTTGTTTCTATTAACTTATGGTACAGCTGAACCTGCCGAATCCAGATGGACAAAGTCAGCACAAAGTCAGCCAGTGATGCAAAACCATTCCACACCCAAATGAACAACTTCATCCAACTGTGATTCAACAAACCTGCCAGCTTCCAGTGGCAATACATCCACATTTGTAAGTTATTTCCTTAAACAGTTTTTTTTATTATACTGATTGCCTTGATATAAGGGAAAGTTTATCCTGCCTGCATAGCAGAGCAAGACTATAGGCGCCGCTTTTCCGATAGCGGCGGTGGCGACGGCGTCAACAATGAAATCTTAACCAAGGTTCAGTTTTTGAAATGTCATCATATCTTCAGAAGTATATGGACCTAGTTCATGAAACTTGAACATAAGGGTAATCCTGTATCACTCATCATTCTGTATGATTTTCCAGGTCACATGATTAAGGTCAAAGGTCATTTACGGTTAATGAACTTAGAATATCCTCATTTATTTTTTAAATGTTCATCATAACTTACAAAGTTTATGGACCTAGTTCATCAAACTTGGACATAGGGTAACCAAGTATCACTGATCATCCTACATGAGATTCCAGATCACATGATGAAGGTCAAAAGTCATTTAGGGTCATTGAACTTCGACTGAGTTTGTTTTTTTTGAAATGTCATTATAACTTTAAAAGTCTTTAAGACCTTTTTCATGATACTTTAACAAAAGTTTATTCAAGTATCTTGCATTAGTGTCAGGTCACATGATCAAGGTTACAGGTCATTTTGGGTAAATCAACACACATTAGCCATCAAAGTCAGCACTGCTGCTATAATGAATTGCGTGATGGAGGCGAGCATGCCAAAGGCTTTCCAATTGTTTGTAAAAGAGAAGAGAAAATATTGGTGAAGGTTTGATAAAAATCTAATAAAGATTAAGAATGTTATTTAGAATTCAAAGTTTTGTAAATGCATGAATTTTAATGTTTTCATGTTCCTGATTTAAAATTTTATTCATGATTAGGTGTGAAATGATTCGTCTCTTGATATGCAAAAGGTACAGTAAAAACGATTTTTTTATTTTCTGAGTAAATGACATTTCATATTACATAAACATACCGGTATGTGTTTTTATTATAGGATGTCAGAGCTATCCTGATGGACTCTTTTAACGGAGAGAACTTCGTGAAGGAAATGGATAATGGAATGCTTTCTGTACAATCTCGCATAAAGGTTGTGCGAATCCTGGTGTCTTGGTTAATACAAGAATTTACAAGCAAGTAAGTGTCCTTCAAGTGTCTTTCCTTTTTATGGCATATTAAACCTTCCAAAACAAATTTACACTTAATGAAAAAAGGACTGATTACATAACATGGATTTCGGTTCATCAATATGTTACTTAACCACACAAAAACCACCAAAAATGTCAATGGCTAAACAAATGCCGGTACATTTTCATATTGTAAAAGAACATTTTTGACAAGTCTTCACTGACCTATCATGTGAAGACTATGTTTCAATTACGTGCTCCACCAAAGAATTAATTTTTCGTGTTTTCCCTTGAAATTCATGACTTTTCTTTAATACAGCCTGTATATTAATATAATAGAAATATTAAACTAATCAAATATTAAGAAATGTAGCTCTTTTAAATCAAAAGAATCATATCAAACCTACTTGAAATGTACAGTGTATATTAAAAACAAGAGAAACAAGAGAAAACAATCGAAGTGATATGGAATCGAGCCACAAACAATTGGGAAAATTAAAGGCCTGGTCACACCGCCCGAGCGTTGTTGGAGCGGTCGTGGAGCGGAGAGAAAAAAAATCATCACCGCTCGCTACCGTTCACCATTTTCGATTTCGATTGTTTTTTTGTTTTTTTGTTATTTTTTCCCAAATTTTGTGAGCAAAATTCAACCCTCTCTCCCTATACCGCTCTAACAACGCTCGGGCGGTGTGACCAGGTCTTAAAATCATATTGTAGAAAATTTTCAAGTGTTGGTATTGATGAGAATGCAGGTCAAAAATCGCTGAACTGATTTAAGATAAGCAAAAAAAATTTCCATTATTAATTATTCAGGCCACCTACAGATGTCAAGGTCGCTCTAGCCAAGGCGGTGGTGTCGCAATTTCCCAAGCTAAAGGACCTTGAAGGAGTAGGTCATGTGAGTAAGATATGTATTTGTGCATTTTATGAAATTAAACGATGTAGATCTACATAGAAATAACGATGGATTTGTATTCTTTGCACAATTCTTGAGGTATGTGTAAATTTTTTTGGCAATCGGTCAAGTCCCAGGGAAGAGGGGGGGGGGGGGGCTGAGCCCCCCTCCTCCATTTTAATTGCCTTGAAATAGCCCGGGACAGATAGGGTTATAGGTTGAGTGATGAAAACTAAGATGAAAACTAAACTAGTATAATTGTATAGGCAGATTCTCCAGAAATTAAGTTGCTTGGAAGTGTGGATGATAATGAGGATTGCATAATTGTCAATCACAAGAGTCATGAGAGTTAATGCAGTTAAAGGGATTTTCATTTTTTTTCAGGAAGCATGGTATTCTCCAGCTAGGGAGAAACGGGAGGCATCTGGATATTTGGAATACCGACTTGTAAATGTACGAAAGAGAGCACAAAAAAGTGCACCGATTACATCGGAGCCAAAGTAGACACCAAAAGCCACCATGGCAGACTTAACAGGTAAATTTTAGCGAGCAATAAAGGCTCAAAACATGTTTTGAACATGTATAAATGTTACTGGGTGTACACCGATTTGAATAGTGTTCAGTTACCGCTGAGCCTGTTGAACCTCCACCGATTACCATGTGCAGGCTGCACCAGTATAATCTTAGGCCCTGTAAGGATAATACTGGAGGGGTGCTACAGAGGAAAATGTGCATATGATACTCTTCAACCTAGGGGAAGTGGTTCTTTTATGTTGCATTCTGCGCCCGGGGGGGGGGGGGGTAAAAACTATTTTGACTGAGAAAGATTTTGATCTTGGCTCAGCTAGGGCACCGTTTTAGTAGAGTTATTACACCACTGTGTAAGATACTGTAGTTTTTGGCTGCCAAGTTCTGAAATTTATAAAAGTGCATGTTTGTTTGTATTGCCATTGTGATGAAATCATGTTATATATGTGTAGTTATAAAGTATTTTAAAACTGCTGCTTTTTCCCCCTTTAGTAATCGTAACAAAATGAGTTCATGTTTTGCCAATTTTTGGTCTTTGTAAATGTGATAGATGACTTGTCAGAAGAAGATTGTGCTTCAATGAAGACGTGGTTGAAGTTTAACATTGAGCCAAAGGATACTCTAGTCAGCTACATGGCAAAAACTTGTAAAGCAAGAGCATCTTGGCTCCGGGAATACCAGAAATCACCTATCAATGACTGGACACGACTTCTGGACACACCAGGCATGGTACATACTAAGCAGATTCATTAAGGAAAGATAATCTAGTGACAAATCCAAATACATACACCATCACCCACCCACATGTACATCACACATACATAATGATAGGGCTGTCAAATTCTTTGGGAAATTATATATCCACATGATTAAAAGACTGAACACAAACATAACATGGCTGAAGTAAAAAAAAAATGGAAAAAAAAACTTTCTACTAAAAGAAGTTACGTCGGTGAATGAGTCCGAAATGTAATAATCATTTGGGCCTCCTGCTTCTAGAAAGTGCATTTTAACATAACTCGAAATGTCCAATAGTGCACAACTTGTCTTTCAGCCAGTTATAATTTTATCTTACTAAATTTAAGTTTGTGATAATTGTGAAAACTTGTAGTAGAGTCTGATTGCATTGTGGGTTTGAAGAATTGCAGCAGAATGAAAGGTTGTGTTCATTTGGGCAATTCCATATTGTAATGCCATAGTCACATCTTTGCGTATGTTGTCGTGTATGAGCCATTTAATTAAAAAGGAGAAAGAAACCAGTTGAATTAATATAAAAAGAGATAAAATATATAAAATATTCAGATCACTAATGCTATATATCCTCCCATTGGCAATGCGACCAAAATCTGTGATGTCTCTCTTTTATAGAGTCTATCACAAGCTGAGGTTTCACAACCTTATATTTTGGATGCATATCATTAGAATGATTTAAATGAGATGTTTTAGGGTATATTTTCACTGTCTATGGGGAGAGTGGTTCAACTGTGACATCACAGATCTTGGTCTCGTTAGTGATCTCGATATTCAAATGCTCATAACTTTCTTATCATTTGACCGATTTTAGTCAAACTTTCATTGATTTTTTTATGTTTATGCTTTCATAAACAAAATGCCAGGTGTGGTAACGATTTCTTTCCTTGATTCTGATTGCTGAAAGGCACTGTTACTATAGTAACTATCGGATAAAATGGGACTTGTCGGATAAAACATCCGACAAGTCCTTTCATGAAACGCTCCCCGGGTGGTAAGATCCACCAGATACATACACTGAATAGACTTTTTAATTGTTTTGATGTTTTTATAATATGCAAATCTATAAATATTGGCCAGTCTGCCCCACTACTGACCTCTCTCTGAACTGTTTGCACCTGATATTACCCATTGACATGAGTACATGTGAACATTAACTTTAGCAAGATCACCCTTGTGAAACTCCAAGAGATGGGAGGCTACATGTAACATATATCAAAGTTTTGGTTAAAGTATACACACAAAGAAAATTCACGAAAGTGATGATTATAGACAAATTATATATGAATGGAAAGGTCTTGTCTTTTTATACACAAATATGTCACTAAAAAGTCTTACAGATGTCGTGGAAATGCAAGAAATGAAATTAATAGAGACCCTTCTCAGCCCCCCAGCCGCCCCCAGGCAGACAATCACGCGATCGAAAACAGTCGAGAATAATGACGTCACATGATCGACTTCACACACTATCTCTCTGTGCATAATACACTGATACACCTTCCTGGTCTCTATTTTTCTTCGAATTTACCGTTTTCTTCATGTGTTGTGATATCCGATTTCTGTTTTCGACAACTTCAGACTATAAGAGAACCAGAACTGTGTTACTTTGTCCATTTATTATTGAATTGTGAACTGGAAAGACCGATTTTGTCCACTCGACAGTCTTCGTTGTGTTGCTCTGAATCTGAATATTGAAAAACTCCAAGCTGTGTACCGTAGGCCTACGGTCCCATTCACTTGCTGCCGATGCAGGTTACGCTGTTTGATCCAGTCAAAATTCAAGTCAAGGTAAGCATGTTTGGAAACTGTAGTCTGTACTTGTTCTGACGATGCATTCAGGTCAGATGACAGATACAGATCTGATATAATTTTAGAATCATGCATTTTGGCATGACTACTATTAAAATTAAAAAGTCTTTATTTTAGTCGAAATGTTTTTACACAATTCCAGCAGATTTTTCTTCAGATTTCTAAATAAACTGGTCAGGACTCAGGTGATTAAATTATTTAGGAGCACTGGCATGGAACATGGCTGAAAATATGCTGTTTCAGAGGAATGTTTGGCATTATCGTAGTTTTTGTCACCAGTCCATTCACTGCCGTTTATTTCGTCAACGGCGGTGATCCACTCCCATTGACTTTGTACAAAACGTCAACGGCGGTGATCCACTCCCATTGACTTTGTACACAATGAGCGCATAGCCATAAACACCAAATTTCACGATAAGGCCGAATCGAATGTTTTCACGATAAGGCCAAATGTTTAAGTTTTTATTATACACAGGTCTAGTAACCAATGCGTTTATGCTCAGGAGGGCCCTGCATCGTATACATCCAGATACACAGAATTATATCACCATAATGCCGATGTCATGAAGCAAGACAAATTTTCAGCAGTGGTTACCCTGATCATGCTGATTCCTGGCCAAAACTAGTCTGGTGTTTCTTTCTGATTAGAGTGCTGCTACATATGAATGCGTAATGCCTTCAACATAAAACAATGAAGATAAATGCACTCTTTGTAATGACACAGAGTACCGTACCTCAAGTGATTCACTACCGCTACAGCCTACACTACGCTACACACCTACCCGGGTAGTTGTGGCGTTGATGTATGGTAGTGAAGCGGTAGAGTGGGGCCTACACGAACATCACTTGAGGTAGAGCACCAGTATTCTGAGTGGAATTTTTCAGGTGTCTAAACCTACTATTATTTGTTGTTGACCGGGAATTACATGCCACCGCACGTCATCAATCATCAAGATAATGAAATTCATACTTTGATTTGATTATTTAAATTATTTCTTTTTTTTCTCTCACTCTTCTACACACAGATCTGCACACTTGCTGACTCTGGTGACTTCTGGTCTCTGCTCGCTACTTCAATCTGGGAGATTCCATCATGTCCTCTTACTATGATTTGGATATAGCCATTTTTTCTTCACTCTTTCCAGGAGCTACGGTGCAAGTTTTGGACTGATAATGATGCAACAGAAAATTTATCTTTATCGATCTTGGAAACAATTTTGAGCACAGTTTTGGAGAGAACTAAAAAATTTGACTTGGACAGGAATACAGCTTGTCGAAAATAAGAACACACAACTTAAAACGAAAGAACAATTTTAATGTTATTAGGGCATTTCGCAAGAAATTTTCTAATCAATCACACGTCCCAAATCAAGGGTAAGTCCTTTGATTAAAGACAAACATGTAGTTGAATTGCTATGGCAACTCGAACTTATTACGCTTGAATTTGAATTTAAGACTTACGCTTGATTTGCAATGGAACATAAGTTTCTTGCAGTGCCCCATAATTGTGTTTTGTTATCAGATATCTAACGTGCTGATTTTTCTTGAAAGGTATAATATATTTGTCCTTTTAAACGGTATTTGAATATGGGTACGCCTTTTATTTGTTTTCCACAATATTTATTGCATGTACATGTATGAACAGAAGTGAAATATTTATTGTGAAGCACTGTGAATGTTGTGTGCTGTTGTGTGATGGTTCATCGTTTTTTTTTTTGTTATAAGACTGAAAGCCTGGTGGATGTGAGTAAGTGGGCTGGATGAAAGAAAAGTGAACATGTGCCCAATTACAGATTTGCATATTCTAAGACAATTTTGTTTCTGGATAAATATTGCTATGCATTCCCTACATTAAGAGTAAAGGAGAAGTCCACACAATCAAAAATTCATTTGAATTCAAAGAAAAATAAGATATTGCAGGAAATTTCATAAAAACTTTGATTAAAATTTATATAATTACTATTTTAACATTGAGAAATGTTGCCTAATTTATAAAACGATGATATGCTCATCTGTGTCGATGTGCAAATTACACTAACCGATTATGTCACACGCACTAAGTTCTTTTGTATTTTGTTGTTTGATATATTTACATGACATGTAGATTAGATATTTAATTTTCTAATTATTTTCTGAAAAATTTTTGGAGGGATTTTAATTCCTCCAAATAACATTTAGAGTTACAGTTCCGTAAATGTAACCTATGATAGGATGAAGAGTTTCCTATCCTTAAATCTGCAAAGAATCGAAAAATAAAATGCCACCAAAAATTAGAAACAAATGTGATGTAAGTGACAACACTAATTTGCAAATCATTGTTTTGTGACTGTTTTGAGTAAAAACAACAAGGGAAATTACTCTATTCAAATAATTTTCAGTTGATGTGGACTTGACTTTTAACTCATCCTCTACCCATCCCATCCCAAATAAGAGTAGAATCTAATCAAGAACTTCAAAATCAAAAGCAGCAATAAAGTAAGATTTGATAAATACAGGTCTGAATAGGATTTCACAAGAAAAAAAGAGAAAAAAAACTGGGTAGGGACGAGAAGGAATAAAAAAAAATACCCATATGATTCCGTGTTTTGAAACAGGGTCCTCGCACACGACATACAATGGCCACCACGTTTGGCCACAGACCATTACCTTCTCTACGGCGATCTTTCAACATATATGAAACAAAGTCCGCTCGCCGCTGTGGGCTAATCATGTTTCGGCAATTCAACTGCAATTTCAATCATTTCGCGATGGATATTGCCGTGTTATTTTGTGGTTCCTGACTTTGTTACGTTATTTTCAGTCGTGACGAAGAATGTCTATGCTTTATATTGATTATAATATCAATTTGTCGCAAGTGTGATTTCTAAGTGAAAATATGCTTTGTTTATTCCAATATATTTCTTGAAAAAAAATCATTTTTTCTAAGCTAAATATCGGTTACCAAAATACGTTAAATGTGCACTTTATTTCACTGTTCAGTAAATTCAAACATTTATCTATATAACAAGACCAATCTGGTGAGGAATAAACAATTCTAAGAGCAAAAAACGCTGATTGGAAAGATTGTCTTCAATGGGCTGCTGTCAGCTCAGCTGCTCACGCTCATTGTGTGACGTCACTCAGCTCGAGCTCGGAAGAGGACCGGTGGAAGGCAGAAATATGGCATGAAAATAAATCATTTTTGAGAGCTGATTTCTGCAAACTCTAATCACTATTTTGAAAAGGGAAGTTATATATCTGATTAGTAATACTTCCCCTTTACAATGATGACCACAAAAAGGCATTATAAAATACTTTTGATTCTTCGGTGTCTACTTAAAAGAAATGCCCACCTTTCTGTGGAATTACCCATATTGCTCTTTCCCTTTCAAATTGTAAATAAGTGTATACTAGTAACATTTTAGCATTCATTCCGGTTTTAGCAGGACTTCAGGATTCTTTATCCAGAGTTTGCAGATAAGCTGTTCTAAGAGTGGCCCAAAATAGCTCCTTTGGTACTGGAGCATGCAGACCTCCATAACGCGACATGGCGGGAATCTTTGATTGTTCCACATCTCGGTAAGAATATTAAAAAAAACACATTTTTAATTGAATAATATTTACAACATTGAAGCTGGAATGATGCAAATATTGAAATGATATTTGGAATGGAGAGAAAGAGAGATTTCCAGCAGGAACAAAAAGAAAGGTAAACTAGAACTGCAATCGTATCAGAACAATGTGCATGCATCGACGCCTGTGATTTCCCAGGTTTTTCAATCAATAAGCAATATCAATCTCTGAAAATTTGAGATGTGAAAGAATAGAAACAAGGAAGTTATGGCCATTTTACGATTTTCTGACTTTACATTTCTATAAATATTAAGTTTTTAAAGGAAGAATATTTGAAATTTATTGCATGTAGATGGCACTTTGAAGGGCAATTTATGTTGCTTAAATGATAGAGCGACTCTCTGACTATCTATAGCAAATTGTTTGAAGTCCGTAGCATGCAGGACAACAGAGATATGAAAGAAGAAAGAATGGTATGCAAATAGACTTGAAATAAACAAAATGGTGGCTGCACGGTCATGCATGAGGGAATTTGGAAAATGAAATAGGAGGTGCACAACAATGGGTCATGGACAACAGGTATACTAAATTTTGAAGGATTTTGATGACTGACGAGGCCTGGGCACAGCTCACAATTAAGGACTATGTTTTAACCCTATGTAGGCCGGGGTATTTTGGGAGTTCATATGGCCTAAGATCTCGGCCGTCGACCGCGCGATCACGCCGAAAATTTGCATGCTGGCTGCCTGGGACATAATCTCCAAGATTGTATAGTAATTTTTTTCGTGCGAGTCGCTATTAAGTGATTATGCTAATTTATGCGTAATTAGTATGCGAAATCATACTTTTTCCTCTAACTCCCTAAATAAAGCTCCAAATGTACTAATTTTTGGTATAGAAACTCTTTGTTGTGTTTTTAGCAAGTGTACATGAAAAAAATTGCGATATCAAATCATTTTCTTATGTATTTTATTGTTTTTTTGCAATTTCTTATGTATTTCTTTGTTTTTGACCTTTTGTTTTTCATTGTTTTTTCAATGAAATTTGTTGGGGACTCTTCTGTGATCATAAAAAGCATAAAATGAATACATTTAGAGCAGCAAAACTAAAAATAATCAGACATTTATGAATTTTGGTTGAAAACACAATTTGCATTGACTTTGTACACGAAATCACGTTTTTGAGCAATTTTCGGTGTGACATGCACTTACATAATGTTGCGTAATTTCGGAACCACGTACCCGGAGGACAAAAAGTTGGTCTCAAAAGTTGCGCAAGACTTGAAAGTAAAAGATAGAGCCTAGATAGGGTTAAATTGGTTGGGGAATTCCATATTATGCATCACTTCATCTTATTTCATTTGTTTTCCTCCTAATTGTGCAGCATCTTTTGACTTGACATGTCCTGCAGCAGAAGTGGAGACCATGGCACTTCTTGCGCTTCCTCAAATCGTGCTTCCAGGAATGAAGAAGGTGGGGAAGCGTAGTAAGAGATGCAGCAGGGCACAATCATCCAAAGCCTTCATCAACATCAGCCCAGTAAGAAAATCAATTTAATGAAATGAAAATTTCTCTAAACATGTTAATTTTTCACTTTTAAAAGTAACATGGAGTACTGGTCAATGGTGGAACATTTTGATAAAGTTTACTTGGCCTTTGTTTGATTATCAGCAAACAATACTTCATATTTGCACTGTAGTATGGAAGCGTTTCAACACAAATGTACAAAATATTTTTAGAATCGTAAGTTAAAACATGCGTGATACGTCAAAAAGTCAGATGTCCCATATATGAATTTCTGTGTTCTGTATCAAAATATAAATTATTATAAATTATTTGGATAATTGTTATATTACCAATGTTCTATTATTTCCAGCACATCCAATGTGTATCATGCCTTAAATTATTTGCACATTGATAATTTATGTGTATAGTAATGGTTTTAGCAAGGTTCTTTGGAGTTTATTTTATACCGCAAGTATTCCTATATACCTTTAAATTGTCCTTATTATTCATTTAATAATAAGCATCAATTACTCTACCTAACGTGTTAATTCTCTGCATGGTTCATTTTCAAATATGCATTTTTGCTGTGTTGTTGGAAATGTCCCTACTGTAAAATTTCAAACAGGCATGAATTGACTTGAAGGATCTTTGTATTTCTGGGAGACTTAGTTTGCAAATGGGGTGAGATCCACTTTTTATGGAAATTGAGTTATTGATATAAAGAACATTGTTCAACTGTACCTGTCTTTTGAACAAAAGTTCTTAGCTAATTTTTAGAGCACTTAAGAAGAAATGCATTTCCTAATTTCACTTTTACTTACATACATGTAGACGCCTGAACAAAATCTGGCAAACAAATGCATTTTTCTCTGAAGTCACAAAAATGGATCAAACCCGTTTTACAAACAAACTTTGAAGATATATTGCGTTGTTCCCAAGACAGGTATTATTAATATTTACTCATTGTTTAAATGGAACTCTTTAAAAAGATCTCACAATTATGCGCCTCTGATCGAGATTTAACGATACTTTGTCCCATGCCTCATTGCAAACACACAAATGAATGAAAATTTGTTTTCTTTCAATACCTTCAAATTAGTTTAACAACATTAATGATTTACACATTTTTTTGTCTTGGGATGACATGTGCAAAACGAAAAGAAAAATAAATAACATTTCATATTGTATTTGTCAAATACTCTTGATTGCTTCGTCATGTTATATGAATTGGTAATTGCTATAATATGATTTGAAAAGTGATAGAGCACCATCATTTTCTCTTTCTTTCAGGTGTGGACAAACCTTCCAGAGTACCTAGAGAACTGCCAGCAAAAGCAACCTTTCGTGCTCGCCCTTGGGGACATCCTCAAGCCAGAGCAAGTGTTCATTATTTGCGATGGTGCTGCCTTGGAAGCAATGTCCCTCATTCACGGAGTGGACCTTTGCTTTAAGGCCATCTATATTCTGTGGGTAAATTATCCTTGGGAGGCAGCCAACACTTACAAGATGGATGATGGAAACCCCAAATGCAAGACCACAACGCCATCTAGTACCATTTCCCTTAGGGCTTAAATCTCTAGTTTTTCATCATAGAGTCCTAGGCATGGAGTGGTGCAAGAAACTTGCAATTGATTGCAAGTCATTTTCAGGCACCGGCCTAATCAATCATTAATCTTACAATCAATTTCAAATTTGCAATTGATTGCTGGTCAACAAATATAAATTATTTGCTTTAGTTAAGATTGTTGTATCACTTGTAAATTTTTCAACCCAAATTTGCGATTGATTGTAAATGTTTTCTTGCAACACCCCCTAAGAAGAACAAACTGCTGTTTGGGGAATTGTTCCTTGAGTATGCAGATTGAAATGCTATCTTGTACATGTTTACTGAAGTCATATCAAAACTCCAAGCAGACTATACTGTTTGTTTTGACATATTTTGCAAATGTGGGCTACTACCTTTAAAGTCTTATTCAAACAAGGCACGACAAAGCTCAGCAACTTTTGTGTACAAAGTCAATGGGATATGAGGCGTCAAATATGTTTCAGAGACAAGTGACCTTTTTTGAAAAGTAGACCAATTAAATTTCTTTAAATAGCGCAAAATAATTATTCCAGATGATATTTATACAGGTTATAGTTATGCTATGTTACGTGTGATGATGCAAAATCCTTTTTGTGCCACTTTCACCAATTAACATAGGAATTGGTAAGAAGGTCATACTGGCTGTTACTTGAATAAATTCATGAAATGGTCTAAACAATGACAACAGGCTACATCTGGAGGAATAACATAATTCTTAAAAAAAATAATTTCTCGAATTGTCATCAGACCTACCAACTTCTCCATCTTAAAAGGAGTTACTCCTTTTTAAAAATCTTTAACATACATTATACCATATGGTTAAAGAAATCTTATTGTCCAGGTATCTTACACTTATCTATGCGAAATATGCTGTGACTCCTATTTTTTAAATGAATCAGTCCTATATTTAAGTTTACAGGTTGGTAGGCATGTGGCATATTTGAAAAATTGTTTTTCAAAAAAGGATCACTGTAAGTAGAATTTGATAAATGAATATAAAAAGAGTGGTTTCTTAGCTTTAGGTACATTCAAAATAAGACTGTCAACGACATTCATGATCATCTCATGAATATGTTTTTTTTTTCATTGTACTCTAGTTTTGCATGAATACAATGCCAGCAATGGCCGAACGCTATGGCCCGAATTCACACAAAAAAAATTCAAACCATGAGGCGGTTTAACCCTTAAAAGACTGACCTCAACATTTTTCTCGATAATTCTGTTGCTGGTGCTGCGCAGTTCCATGACTTTATTCTTGCAAGTCTTGTGCAATTTTTTAGACCAAATTTGTGACTCCCGGGTATGCACTTCCGAAATTACACAACATTTCATAAGTGCATGTTGACCCAAAATTGTTAAAAAAGTGAATTTTTGTACAAATCCAATGTAAATTGTGTGTTTAGCCAAAATTAATAAATATATCTTTATTTCCCATTTTACTAATCAAACTCAGTTTTATCTTGTTTATGGTCAGAATAAAGTCGTGGGCGATTTCCAGAAAAAAAATAGAAAACTAAAAGTTAGAAAAACAAAGTAAATACATAAGAAATTTTAAAAACCATAAAATACAAAAGAAAAGAATTACGATATTGAATTTCCAATCAGAATCCTACAAAGAGTCTGAATAAAAAATGGAAGCATTATTTAATTAATAAGAGCATTGATTTTACGTATAAATTAGCATAATTATGGTTTTTTTTCAACCTATGTGTATATTACAAATGACAGAATCTGCCCAAATGCGCAGAAAAATGTTAATATCTCAAACAACGTTCCCAAATCACATTTAACAATTCCTCTGAAAAATATTTCTGGCTTTACAATGGTACCAGCCAAAAGTAGGTTTATAACTGAACATCATACTGTTTTTGACCTTCCTTAATTGATTTGGAGCAAAAACTTTGATTCCAGCATAATTTATATTATGCGTAAATTAGCATAATTAATGAAATTATATAATTTTTTGAAAAAGTAACTAATATTATTGTAGGTTTTGTCATGGGTGATATAATTGCCAATTTTTCTACAGCCAAGATCTCATGCTCGGTCTATAAGGGTCAACTCTCAAAAGCCTGGGGGGGGGGGGGGTCAAAATAGCTCAGTATTTTTACGGTTAAGGGAAAATAATGATTTTTAATATTTCACATCATTTCATGGATTGACGCTCCTGTAATATATGTAAATGAAATGTTCTCAAAATACTTTGATTAAATTTTTTTGATTAAACTATTAAATCAAATACACAGTGTATATTTGCATGTTGCCTTGAATGTATGTATAAGATGGTTTGCGATTGCAATGTCTTATGATTTGATCTTACAGCATGATTGAACTGTGATGGCACAAACACCAAAGACTTAGGAGGTGCAGGAAAGAATGCAAGTGTATGCTATGACTGTCTGAATGGTGAAAATCTACTAGAATATCAGTGAAAGTGGAATGACTATATTTATTGTCAATACTGACTGATAAAAAGAGTGAAAAGTGACTAGAAATGAATAGTGAAATGACTGAAATATCAGTGGAAGTGTGATAACTATATACGTAGTCGAAACTGACTCGAAAAAGTAGTGGAAATTACTAGAAATTCAGTAAGAATTTTTAACTGATTATCTAGTCAAATAAATATAACTAATAATTATCAGTCAAAATGACTGATTATCAGTTGCTCCAAGCTGATCCTTCGCCCAGTCAGATCTGACTAGATATCAGTCATATTTGACTATTCTTTTTTTTAGAGTGAAGGATGTGCATGGGGTTTATGACCTACAATGCCTATAATATTCATATGACAAGAGAACACAGAAAACAAAAGACGAAATGCACAAATAGCAAGGGTGAGATACATGCAGAACACAAACCTTGCACGTGAGTTTCCATTTTGTCAGCAGTCCTGCAATACAAATTGTGTGACATGAGATTTTTTTTTTCGTTTCGCATCTGCGACGGAAACATTCAATATGCGTTTCGTGTGCAAAATTCTGGTTGCTACTATGGTAACAGCGATTTATCCGATTGAGGACGACTTTCCAAAGCCACATTTGACTCCTCCTAGAGCTCGAGAGGCCGCCCGGGGGGGGGGCCTCTTCCATTGATAAGTGGATACCGGGAGCGACCACCCATAAAGGGGGACAGATTGGGCAGGTACGTTACGTATATAGGCCCATGTAACGTTATAAGGGTGTCAAAACGGTGTTTAAAATGCTGAAAAAAGGGATATATATATCCAATACTTGTAGGGTTTCACAAGCCAAATACTTGTTAAGAGATGCATTTTCATAATCTGAAAAAGAATTGCTTCCCTTGTTTAGTGTACTTTTCGAAACCCCATGGTCGTGCCTGGTATCCACTCATCAATGGAAGTGGTCTCCCCGGAATTTGAATCTAATCCCCATTTCTGGGGAATGTAAAACATAATGCCCCTCACATCGTGTGCGAGAGGCATATCGTTTGTGTATAAGGAGTAAACAAAAGAAACAAAGAAACAAAAGAAAACGAGTTCAAAGGTATCGCATATGATGTGTACATATCAACGCGTGCGAAATGTTTGGCTGGAGAGGTTGATCTGATCCATGAAATCAATTGCCAGTGATCCACCAATAATCCACATTAACTGCAATATCGATTCGATGGACTGTAATGATCTATATCTAAGCCTTCATTCAGTATTCCTCACTCAATATGTTCTCGCTTTGTTTGAAAAACCACTTTCTTATCCATGTCATAATTTATTTTAGGTCCTGCATTTTGAATATCTCCAGCCATCAGTCGTAATATACATGCATGTATGGTGCGGGTGTCGCGGAAAGGGATTTTGCACACGAAAAGCAGACTTGAAGGGCCTGTAACCCCTGTAACACAAAGCTTAGCATTGATCGTAGAGCAGTTTTCTACGTTTGATTCTATTGACTGTAATGCACAATCAATCTTAAAAATCAAGTGTATGATTAAGCGTTAACTTTTGTGCTAGGGGACCCTAATACTAGCGTCCGTAGGATTGCGAAAGGTCCCAATTAACATAATCTCGACCGGCGTGGCGTCACTCATGCATGAAAATTAACGGAAAGACAAGACAAATATGAGCGATTGGCGTGGAACATTTTCTACTCAATCAGCTCACAATTTGTCCAGCATATTTGATGATTTGATTAAGGCAAGCTTCAATCGTGTCTGCGCTCCTATCGAACACAGCGAAGCGAAAAATGCAGTCATGACATGACAATAAGTACTGTACTGCCCGGTACTACCGACGTGTTTTTTAATTTTAGTCCCATGTTTTGATTTTCGCGTAGGCCTAGGGCCTTCCTTCATCATGCTTGTCTTGCAAGGCAGTTGCAACATGCAAGTCACAAAACGTTAGATCTATTCTAGATCTACATCACACACTTATAAAGATGAATTTGATATGATAATGTTTATTATTTTAGACTGGTAGGCCCTAGATCAGTTCATTGGTAAAAAACACATGCCGCAGCCCGCAGATCACCCTTGGTCACACATCAAATGGGAGAATGAATACGGTCAGTTAGTCAACTTGCGGTGTTCGTTCATGCAGGCTCCACTTCACTACTGCTACACTTCGCTCCACCTACCCGAACATTGAGTCTGTGAACTTACTCTAATTCCTAGTGTTAAAGGCCAAAGGTGGGATTTTATGGGGGAAAATATAAAATTCATGCAAGTTGCAATCAAGTCCAAGAATACCGGTATAGACCCTAGCGTCATTCTTATTTTACACATCGTGATGTTGCATGAATTTTAAATTTTTGTATTATCACCCATGAAATCCCACTTGTGTCACACGTAATATCAGAGCAAGTTCATGGACTTGATGTTTGGGTAGGTGGAGCGAAAAGTAGCAGTAGTAGAGTGCAGCCTGCATGAACATCGCTTGAGCCTGAGTAGCCTGAGGTATCTCATGATGGTTAGTTTGACTGGATAACGTAGTTCGTTGTTAGACTTAAAATGATTAGACACTCTGCCATGCCTCTGGCATATTAAAAACTCACATCTAACGTTAGAATTTAGCATTATTTATATTGGCTATAATATAACCTCGTTCCGAAATATGAGTGGAATTTAGTAACGTTAACAAACGAACAACAACTAATGAGCGTTTGGCTGTGGATTTCTAACAATAACAAGTGGGTTGCACTTGCTGTGATGCCACTTCTGACGTCGACAACACACATGACACTACTTCTATGGCTTCATTTTTATGTGCGCTGTGGCATGTATGATTGTGGGTCCCCAAGTCTTCGCACCCCGGCCCCTGCCCCCCATTCAGTTATTTAGGGTACACGCCTATTCTCATTCCCACCATTTGAAAGCACCCCCCCCCCCATATCTCATATCTGCCAAAATTTCTGAACCCCCTGTCACCAGATTTTTCTGCCTTGGAAACCCCCCTAAATCCAGAACATGTACATGTACTGCTCAATGAGTAAATTTACCCCCCTATCTCTGGTGAGCTCTCATTCCAACCCACTATCTAAGGACAGATAGCCTCCCTCCCGTCATATCTCATATAAGCTGCCATTGCAATAGATGTTCACTGATGTAATGATAGAGGAAAAGCTTTCAAAACTAGCAGGAATTTTCCCATTGGAGATATTTCACATTATCTCCTCCCTACCTTGACATTTGTGGTGTGAATTAAATTTTTCCATGACATATGTTGTGTTCAGGAGGCAAGATGCCATTTGAAAGAATGAGCAAAATCTGAAAGTATGTGTACAAAACAAATGGGGGGTTGTCCACAAAATCATCAATTTTGAAGCACATTCACCAAATTGAGGATCCCCATAGAAAGTACAACAAGACTTTTCAAACTTGCATAACTCGCTTATATAACCGATTTTGATTAAACAAGTTTTAGAATGCTCCTCTCATGTTATTCTTTCTGATAAGATTGTATTTTGGTGTCCTTTAAAATGAAAAACTAATTTTGCGATATATTTTGACATAATATCATGCGCTATCATATTTGCCATTTTTCCTCCATTCTTAATATTGATATCTTGCCATAGTTTTCATTATTATTATTTTTTGGGGGGGGGGGATTCAACCAAAGGCCCTCCACTTGTATATTTATAATACTATCTAAACTATACATGGACTCATCCACTATTGACAAGAGGGGGCAGGCCGTCAAAATATCCGGGCAATCCCATAAATACAGACGTACATTTCTTAGCGTGTAATGAGCTTTGACAAAAAGGGAATAATTAACATGTATTTTCATACAAAACAATGTACCTATATAAGAAAAAAAATCATTAACAAATTTTGAATAACACCCTTCCTGTGAACTTCTTCTTTTTCTTCAGAGTAGCAATTAAATCTGTATTCTGAAAATTCTTATATCTTGTATCTTTCACTGAGCGCGTATGATGTCGGAGCTGAAATATGCGTAAAGCTATAAACGGTGCCTAAATATCTTTGAGTAACATATCGAGATACAAGGTATTTTGAAGTCTTATCTTTCTCTATGTTAGCTTTTTTGGAAAATACAATAAAATTACAAGAGGTGGGGGCTATTGTAAGTTAATGTTGCATGCGATATCCGTCAACAATTATGTTTTGCTACCATCCCGCAAATTGTTTTACTAAAGGATTATACAATTCAAAGACATTAAAGAGATGAATTTGCAGACTTTTTATCAATTTAAAGATCGTATTCAAGATGATGAGATTCTTCAAAGAAAAATGTCTCGGCGGAACAGCCAAGTGTATTTTCAGCACATTATCCTAAAAAGACTGGGGGCTTATTCAGCCCCCCCCCCCTCGACATTTTCGTGATAAATCCGCCGTGCGAAATTTTTTGACGCGTCGATCACTTGAGTTTTTACATTTAAGTCTCGCGCAACTATTGAGACCAAATTTGCGACTACACTTCGTATTTCCGAAACTTCTTTATTCCGAAGGTTCGTAATTCCGAAACACGTAAATTCCCTATACCTCGATGTTCGTTCATCCGAAAACGAAAAAGGGTTCGTTAATCCGAACATTTGTGGCGTTATTCCGACGGTTCGTTATTCCGAAGGTTCGATAATCCGAAAACGAAATAAGGTTCGTTGTTCCGAAGGTTCGATAATCCGAAAACAAAATAAGGTTCGTTAATCCGAAAACGAAATAAGGTTCATTTTTCCGAAGGTTCGTTAATCCGAAAACGAAATAAGGTTCATTAGTCCAAAAAATAAGGTTCGTTAATCCGAAAAATGAAAAATGAAAACCGGGAAGGCAGAGGCAGAGGCAAGGGGGGGGGGGGGGGCGGGGGACAATGTTGCCGTTCAATTGTTATGAGGATGGGAAGGCAAGGGCGGCCGAACGAATTTTCGTTTGGGGGGTAAAGCCAAAAAATGAAACTCATACGTCAAAATGGACACTTTGGTGATATTTTCCCCTTAAGATTATCATGTGCTTGAAGTCATTGTGTGTTTAATAGTGTTTAAGTAGAGAAAAAACTTCTTTGAAGTAATTTCTTATTATGGCAAAACGTATATTTAGGCTTTATTTTTCGGGAGAGTATAATGAGCGAGCGGCTTGGTAAAACAAATTCAAAGGTGAAGTTGTAAAACTTTTTTGGGGTCAATTATTCTTAAAATGGCATTATTGCGAGGTGTTGCGAGCGTGAATCACAAGCTAAAACTTTAGGGTATTTCAATAAAAAATGAAAATAAGTTTTTTAAAATCCGAGCAAAATTTCTGATGTCATTTAAAAGATGTGCATCTATAAATAATTAACACGAGCGCAAAACGCGAGCTTAAGCATACTGACCAGAAAAGGAACCTGTTAAAGAAAGCATTTAATGACCTCTTTAGGATGCATATTTCACCAATCGAATGAGAGTGCGAAGCGTAAGCTGAAAATTTGCAATATTCCAGCCTTAAAACTTAATTTGTATACTTTAAAAAGAGTATTTTATTTCGAAAAAACACGAAAACGGCATATTTATTTTTGAAAAAGGAATTTTCCCATTTTGGAAAATATTAATTTCCCTGTTTTTTATTTCATTTTTGGGATGCAAGTGCCCCCTGCCTCCCTCCCGGCGGATCCAACTTTCGTCAAATAGGGGGGGGGCATTTTTTTCAGTCATATTTTCCTCGATCGGCAGTTTAAAGTTGATTTTGGTTTGTTTCTTTGAAAGGGTAGTCCTAACAGTCAATAATTAGCTTAATATCTATAAAATAATGTAAATATGTAATAACATATATGTAATAACATAATAAACTCTTTTTTAATAATGCGAGCGCGAGCTATATATATTTTTTTTAATATGATGGGCAATATGTTTGTGATCTTCAAAACGAGATGCCTATGTAACTAAATTTAGATAACTGCGAGCAAGGAGCGCAAACAGAAATTTTAAATATATAAGCTCTGACCTGATCTAAAGGGGACATTTTAAGAACTTTTTGCAGTTAGCCATGAACACGATGCGTGTTTCAGCCAGTGGCGGCGGAACATATTTTCCTGGGGGGGGGCAATATGTTTGTGATCTTCAAAACGAGATGCCTATGTAACTAAATTTAGATAACTGCGAGCAAGGAGCGCAAACAGAAATTTTAAATATATAAGCTCTGACCTGATCTAAAGGGGACATTTTAAGAACTTTTTGCAGTTAGCCATGAACACGATGCGTGTTTCAACCAGTGGCGGCGGAACATATTTTCCTGGGGGGGGGGGCAATATGTTTGTGATCTTCAAAACGAGATGCCTATGTAACTAAATTTAGATAACTGCGAGCAAGGAGCGCAAACAGAAATTTTAAATATATAAGCTCTGACCTGATCTAAAGGGGACATTTTAAGAACTTTTTGCAGTTAGCCATGAAGACGATGCGTGTTTCAACCAGTGGCGGCGGAACATATTTTCCTGGGGGGGGGGGGGCAAAGCCAAAAAGGGGCCAATAGGGGCAATTTGGTGCAAACGTATATTTTCACCATGAGATTATCATCTGTGTAAAGAGGTTGTGTGTTTTGTAGTAATTGAATTGAGCAAAAAAAATTAAGTGATCACTGATTGATAAATTATATATTTACGTTTCATTTCTGCGAGCGTAGCGAGCAAGCGGTTTGGGGGGAAATCAAATCTGAAGATGTAAAATTCGTCTTTTTGGTCAATTACTGTTAACAGGGCATCCTTTTGAGATGTTGCGAGCGAATAACTTTTGGAAATGTCATGTAGGCCTAGAATGATAATAATGATATAGGGAAGCCACTTCATTTCTGAAAACTGTTCTCCTAGCTATTATTATTATTTTTACAAGAATGCTTAGAATGTCCAGTTTTCAGGTTGGAAAATCGGAAAATTTTGGCTCACGTTTCTCGCTCGCATCAAGTATTGTTTATTGAGGAACTCATTCTATTCCTGGTTACACAAAAAGTATAAAATGTCCAGTTTTCAGGTGGAATATCACAAATTTTAAGCTTGCGGTTCGCGCTCTCATTATTTAGTTCGTGAGATATATATTCTATTCATGAGTCACTAAATGCAGTCCTTAAAAGATTACTTAGAAGCCTGTTGAATATAACTTTTTACCTGAGAAAACTCTGGTAAAAACTGAAAACTAAGGTTAGTCTGATTTCCGCCATTGACTTTAGCACAGGCCAAAAACTCCGGTAAAAACAACCTGAGTTTTCTCAGGTAAAAAGTTTTATGCAACGGGCCCCAGGTTAGTATATAAACAAATTACAGCTCGCCCTCGAGTTAATTCTTTAGAAAGATACACATCTTTCTCACGATTACAAAAAATGCTCAAAAAGTTCACGTCTTGTTACATGAAATGTCTACTAGTTTGAGCTTGCGATTCGCGCTTTCAACATCTCACAAGGATCATTATTAGTATTAATTTTATTTTTATTACCAGCAGAAGCTGTTATTAAAAATGACATCCCATCCAATACAAATCCTATTATCTAGAGGTTACTTGCACGCGACCAACACACTTGATCCCCTGCATCTTTAAACCATTTGCTTAGGCAGCAATTGCTCAGATAAAATCGAAATTAGCCTATATATGCTTGATCAGGGCGCCTATTTTTAATGAAATACATGCTTTTGGCCACAACACACGCATGTATCATCGATCGTTATTACTATCATTGCATAATATCGTGTAATCTTGTAATGACAACACCGTTTTTGTTACCAAATTTTCATTTTCGGAAATACGAACCTTATTTAATTTTCGGATTAACGAACTTAATTTCGTTTTCGGATTAACAAACCTTATTTCGTTTTCGGATTAACGAACCTTATTTCGTTTTCGGATTGACGAACCTTCGGAATTACGAACCTTATTTCGTTTTCGGATTGACGAACCTTCGTAATTACAAACCTCATTTCGTTTTCGGATTGACGAACCTTCGGAAATACGAACCTTATTTAATTTTCGGATTAACGAACCTTATTCCGTTTTTGGATTAACGAACCTTCGGAATTACGAACCTTATTTCGTTTTCGGATTGACGAACCTTCGGAATTACGAACCTTCGGAAATACAAACCTTATTTAATTTTCGGATTAACGAACCTTATTTCATTTTCGGATTAACAAACCTTATTTCGTTTTCGGATTAACAAACCTTATTTCGTTTTCGGATTAAAGAACCTTTGGAATTATGAACTTTATTTCTTTTTCGGATTGACGAACCTTCGGAATTACGAACCTTCAGAATTAGGAACCTTTGGAAATACGAACCTTATTAAATTTTCGGATTATCGAACCTTATTTCGTTTTCGGATTAAAGAACCTTCGGAATTACGAACCTTATTTCGTTTTCGGATTGACGAACCTTCGGAATTACGAACCTTCGGAAATACGAACCTCATTTAATTTTCGGATTAACGAACCTTATTTTGTTTTCTGATTAACGAACCTTATTTCGTTTTCGGATTAACGAACCATATTTCGTTTTCAGATGAACGAACCTTCAGAATAACGAACCTTATTTCATTTTCGGATTGACGAACCTTCGGAATTACGAACCTTCAGAATTACGAACCTTTGGAAATACGAACCTTATTTAATTTTCGGATTATCGAACCTTATTTCGTTTTCGGATTAAAGAACCTTCGGAATTACGAACCTTATTTCGTTTTCGGATTGACGACCCTTCGGAATTACGAACCTTCGGAAATACGAACCTCATTTAATTTTCGGATTAACGAACCTTATTTCGTTTTCTGATTAACGAACCTTATTTCGTTTTCGGATTAACGAACCATATTTTGTTTTCGGATTAACGAACCTTCAGAATAACGAACCTTATTTCGTTTTCGGATTGACGAACCTTCGGAATTACGAACCTTATTTCGTTTTCTGATTGACGAACCTTCGGAATTACGAACCTTTGGATATACGAACCTTCTGAATAACCGAACCTTCAGAATTACAAAGCTTCGGAATTATGAATGTATGCGAAATTTGCGACAAGGCTACGCGGTTCGGAAATTACGCAACATTTCTTAACTGCATGCAGACCTAAAATTGCACAAAAACGTGAATTTGTTTACAAATCCAATGCAAATGGAATTTTTAGCCAAAATTTATGAATGTGTCATTATTTTTCCTTTTACTGATTGAAATCAATTAATTCATCTTATTTATGCTCCAAATAGAGTCCCCAACAATTTCCATTGAAAAAACAAAAAGTCGAAAAAACAAAGAAATATATAAGAAATTTAGAAAACAATAGAATACATAAAATAAATGTGATTTTGATTTTTTTTTGTACGCTTGATCAGAGTGTTTGTGTACCAAAAAATTGTATTGTAAGGGCATTATTTAGTTAATTACAGCAAAATTTTTATTTTATGCATACAATAGCATAATTAATTAGCAATGAGATTTTTCGCAGAAATTGATCTAGTAGTTTTGTAATTTATGCTATGGGTAATGTGCGTGCCAAGTTTCATCGCGATTCAATCGACGGCCGAGATCATAGGGGGAGGGGGTTGAATCACCACCCCCCCCCCGTCTTCTTGGGCATCGAAATAGCCCAGTCTATTTAGGGTTAAGTTTTTTTTTAGAAGAGATGCTTTTATTGGTTGATTTTAATACAGTTAATGACTTGTTGACCAAAAATATTTAGCGTTTTCAGAGATAAGATAGGGATGTCCATACAGAGATAAGACAATTTTCAGAATACTGATTAGAGAGAATTTTAGCGAGCTGTTATTGAATACAAGAAAAGCCACCCCTGGCCTGGTTAATATCATATTGCCCCGGCTCATTCTGCATTTTCTGATCCTTTTCCCTTTCCATTGATCCAAATTTTGCAGGTGCTGGACCATCAGCATCTGTCCTCACAGATGTAGATAACCAGATACTCGCAATTATCGGGAAGGAGACTCCTGTGATTGCAGGCATCAAGGATGCCCCAAATTCGTTGATGTCAACAAACAGGTAAGAAAAGAATAAGTTTGCACCATCTCATCACCAACAAAACTCATTTTCACCCAAATTTTATAAATGTTTGTATTAACCCGTTCGCGACGGCATAGTAGAATAGGTTCTAACACCCCAAACGAGATTGATCAGCCGACCATGTCAAGTTCGAACAGCTCCATTGTTCCGTGCGTGCGAGCTGGATCGTTGATTACAAAAGCGTGCGTGCGATCCACGATTAGTAAATTGATCGATCGATAGTTTTCGCGCATGCGTAGTTCATTCCTGTTTTGGCTGCACGGAGTTAAGAGCTCACCTGTCTATCAAGTGCTATAATTATGTCCGCACAGAGTTACTTCTTTGAGAATGTATTGTTTGTTATGTGGGTTTTGAAGTTCTTCTTGGACTTCTTCTTTTTCGATATTACTATTATAATATTATCATTCTCCCTTCCTTTCTTCTTCCTTTTCTTCTTTTTCGATCTTCTTATTATTATCAATATTATTATTCTCATTTCTTTTCTTCTCATATTCTTCTTTTTCGATATTCTTCTTATCTTATCATCCTCATTTCCTTTCTTCTTCTGTTCGATCTCTCATATTTTTGTTCTTATACTTCCTATTTATAGACCCCCCCTTCTCCCTTGATATAGTCTTGCTTTGTTTCCTCTTGCAAATGAAATCCTCCTTTTTTTCCTTTTTCTTTTTATAATGCTCCCTTTTCCTTTTCTCCTCCTTCTTCTTCACTGATAATTGTGCAATCCTACACCTCCTCCATCTCCTAAGTTTTCTTTTTCTATTTCCCCTCTATTTATTCTTGTTATGATTTTGTTTGTGCTTCTTCTTTTTCGTTTTTTTCTTCGTCGTCTTATCTTCTCTTACCTATTCTCATTATTCTTTTACTCCCGTCATCCTATTTTGCTTTATTTTGTTCTCTCTCTGTTTTTCTCTTCTTGCAAAATGAAAAAAAATGAAGAACATGATATTTCTTTTTAAAAGTATGTCCGCCAAATCATGAATCTTCAAAATATCTTTATATGCATACAAGTAATACTTTCTGAACAAGAAATCATAATCTTCTCGATTTCATCAAGATGAAAAAGGACTCTGAAAATAATAACCTGCATTGCCAAAGTAAAATTCTAAAATGTCGTAAGTGTATATAATTTCTCACCTGGTACTTTCACCTTTACAGAATTTCGATGTATTAAAATAATTGTGATGTTTTATTTCTCCCCTTCCTTTTTCCATGTAGCCAACAATCCATAAGAGCTCCGATGAAAATACAATATAACAAGTTAATTAGAGAACCCTAAGAGGAAGAGCGTGCTTCAAAGGAGATACACAGAAAGGCCATTCTCGCCTGCCTAAATATCATATTCCAGCTCATATTGACTGATACATATTATCTCTAATTAATTAATTGTCTTTATTAAGTAATTCATGTACTGATTGCTTTATCTCATATTTATCTTTATTAAACTTGAGCGTCTGTTATATTCTATGGAGGACGGCCAAAAATAAAACAAATAACCGAATGGACGTATATGGAATCACAATATGCTTTATGCCGTTTTTTCTCGCACCCTTCTAACAAGCAATTAAAAAAATAATAAAACGAGCCGCATGATGATAATGATTAATAATTCATATAATATCCACTAAACATTGTGATCAAGGCGCTCTACTTATTTATTACCCGGCTTACATCATTTGTTCCGTGAAAAGCATTATAGGCCTGTTTGCAGACATAAACATAGATATTTTATTTTAATATATTCTGCTTTTTCATTCCCTCTATCTTCTCGAATGATATATCCATGGAATGCATATTTACTCCATGCTCTGGATTCCTATCGCATCACATTTTTCATATGCAGGTCAAACCAAAACACGATAACATGCATCAGAATAAAATCAATTGGGGAAACCTTAGATTTTTAGAAAATTCATATAATGAGATTATATGGATAAAACATGCTTCATATACTTTGTACATCGTAAATAACACATATTAGTCTTCATTAGCATGATTATGCCTATGTCACGGTGTTTATCACTCTTTGGTAATGAACCAAACTGACAAAGGGTGAATTCATCCGTACATCCTTCCCTTTCAAGTCACTATTTTACATTGTTAGTAAGTGGCAACTTTATTGATCTTCGCTGGATGCCCTATTGTCATTTTCAAAGGAAAGGGGGCCATGCCTCCATCAATTACCCCATCCGTATCGTTAGAACAAAATAGAGTGTATGTACGATCCGAGGTATTCTCAATAGCCAGCTGTATACACTTTTGTTTAGGATTATAAAAATCGATATCAACTTAAAGTCGTGTACTCTCTTCTAGTTTGATCTAGCTTGATCAGTTCATGAAGTTGAATATTATGACAACCATTTTCAAGAAGCAAAATAATGCATCTAAATGAAAGAAAACAAAAATCTATGTGTTATAAACTGAAACCATGATTTTTCTTCTTCCTATATTTTATCAACGGCGCCATTTTGAAACCTCACAAGCATTTTTTGTATTGAGTAGTTTTTATTGACAACTTCAATTCATAAACAAAAAATATATATATAACAAATAGAACTTTGAAACATAATATTTTAAGGAATGTTACAATAAAACACAATGTCAGACATCTTCCAATACATAATTATAAATAACATTGATGATAATTATATGCATCAAGAAGAAACTTCTACAGAAAATTCCAACATATTGATTTTTTTCCTGTGTCAAATAAAAAAGAGAAATTTTCCAAATACAAAAATAAATAAAAAAAATCATTAATAAAACCTAAACGAATTGAAGGCATCAGCATATATATTTTTGACCCATCACCTCGGCCTCTTCACCCAAATAAATTCAAACACAAACTCAGCTCTTGTCATTACCCCCCCCCCCCTCCCTTGAACACCCCCATCCTTTTTTTTTTTTTTTTTTTTTTTTTTTTTTTAAAACAAGTGCACACCTAGTTACCAATAATGCAAATAGCATTTCCATTTATTTGAAAGCAGGATAAAAGAGCATTGTAGATTAAATGCCTTGCTCACGGGCATTGGAGCCGCGGCGAGGGATCGAACTCCGGACTTTCCATGTATTACCAAGCGCCTTAGACCACTCGGCCACGGCACCTCCACTATATATAATATAGTATCGATCATGTCGATCGTTTTCGATCTATCGTTGATCATATTAGCGCACGCACGCAGCTCTGCGTGCGTTTTGGGTTGCATTTCGCTGCTCCCATTATTTTCCCTCACTTTTATTGATTACGGTATATACGTGGTTCTGCGAAACTGAAAATCATTGAAATCAAGCTTTCATCGCGGCAATGCCCACTGTACGCCAATATTGGACTCTCATCGAAGCATAACTCGTTTTATAATGCTTTATAAACTATAGAAACAAAAGGTAAAAACGTATGACTTTCTGGAATGTGTAGTTTAATTAATGGACATTGTAATTATACCACAGAAAAGGCAGAAACATAGTATGAAATTGTATTTTTAAAGCCTGCAAATGGATGCGAGTAATAGCCTTTGGGGAACCGACTATATACGGCTCCCGTATATGAATGAGTTTTAGGGAACCGTATATAGCCGGCTCCCGTTGGCAACGGGTTAATACTTAAGTGATAACCTGATTGAAGTATTATTTAAATGACAAATCCACCCCAACAAAAGTTAATTTGATTAGAAAGAAAAAAGTCCAAGAAGCATGACATTAGAAATTTCATCAAAATAAGATGTAAAATGAGACAGTTGGGGCATTTTAAAGTTTTGCTTAATATTTCACAAAACAGTTAAATGCACATCGTGCTCAGTATGCCAATGAGGACACCAATGACATCATCCACTATTTCTTTTGCATTTTGTTACATAAAATATGAAATATTCAAATGTTCTTTTCATTGTGGAATGACAACGATTAATTCCTCCCTAAACATGTGGAATTAGCATACGGTTCAGTCAAGTTGGTCCTTATTGTTAAATATGTAAAAAAATAAAATATTGTATGATTCAAACAATAAAAAACAAAACTAATAGAGTGAAGGTTATGCATCATCAACTGTCATTTGCATGTCACTGTATGGTGCATATCACTGTTATGTGAAAAATAAGCGAAGCTCTATGGCTTTAAAAATATAAAAAATCAGTGTTATACTAGTTTTAATGTTCTCTCTTTGAATCAGCATTTTTCTTGGTTAGACTTGACCTTAAATATCTAGGTGTAACAAATAAAACAATCCAATACATTTTTCGAAAACATGAATTGTAAAATTCAGTTGATTTTATTGGAGCTATCAAGTATTTTCGCTCAACTCAAATGATGACAGACAATGATAGACTGAAATGGTGATAACAAATACATGTATTTATTACCTCAAAATCAGCTGTAATTTTCAAATTCAAGTTATAACAAATTTTGTTCATCTCTCCTTTAGCACTGTTTAAATAGCTTTGGTAAAGGGTCAATAATGTGATTGATAATCGAATATCATCTAATATGACAGTCTCACTGAAGCGTAGAGACCGTTAGATATTTTTCCAACTGCACTTCTCTGAGAAAATTTCAAATATTCAAATCTTGGATATATAGCGCCCTCTCTCGGCGATGCTTGTTTTAAGTTAAAAAATGGGCATTCAAGCACTTAATCTTATAAATTTAGTGATTAGATATCCAAAAGTTACAGACAAAGAACATATTTTGAAAGTTTCAGCCCATTCCATGATTTGGAATAGGATTTAATTGAAAGACAAAAACACACAGATATTTTAATTTGATCGGGTGACCCGATCAAGTTAAATTTCCATGTAAAATCGCAAAATTTATCCTGTAAAACACATTTTCATTTCATATCCTCCACATCATAACTGTTATAGGGCATATCCATTCATATTAGCTAGCAATGAATTGGAATAGTGATAGGTGCATTTTGGTGGATTTACCAAATCTATACACAAGCTTTAATATTTTCTGTGTTATTTCTATAGTATCATGTGATATATTGTCATACATAGATATATTTTAGTACAGTTCCTCTAGTCCTTAAAATGTTGATGATCCGACTCTTTTTCTTTTTTTTTCTTTCTGGTATTTTGCCACAACCGTTATCACAATATTGTGGACTGGTCCGCACTAAGCACAAAATAAAACCACCAAATCAGGCTAATAAGATTGATTTCTCATAAATAATTTATGGAACTTTATATAAGTTGCTTTTGGATAACCTTTATCTCTACATTTCTTTGAATAATCAAGTTGAATTATCAATATCAATAGATATACATGTAGTACTTCTTTTCCACTTCACCTCAACCTAATAATGTCTATATATATTTAGATATAAGTTCTTGTTCTTCATTTCACAGTTCATCTGACATGGGTCCAAATTCTGTTGATGGGGACAGCCATGCGTCAACATCTCGCTTGTCCATGAAGTCTGGGTTTCATACAGCACCAAAGAGGACAACGGACAATCTCTATGAGATTTACCTGGAAAAGGAGATTGAAAGAGTAGCGCTAAGTTCCAAGAAGCTGCGTGAAGAAATGAGCAAAATCGCCCTTGAGAAAGAATTGATTGCTTTGAAAATTCTAAAATTGAAGAAAGAAATTGATTGCCCAGTCTAACAGGGAGTTTTTGATCTTACTTCTTGGCCTGAAATGTAGTTGCTTTGAATATATACATGTAGATACAGGTTGTTTTCCAGTGAATTTCACTAATTAAGATGCTCATCCCTTCTTAATGTTTAACAATATTTTGTAAAAACATTGAGAAGCATGCCGTCATGAATATTCATTAGGTGGAGTGACAATATCATGTCCCAGCTTTCCTTTTTCTTATGTTATTACATGAAATCATAATCCCATATTTTCATACAGGTGTGCATAATATGTCTCCCTTGTAACAAAATAAGTTGCAGCAATGAATATCTTATGCATTAAATCATTTGCCAATCCAAATTTTTTTCTCATTCTTAAACAAAATATGAATAAATATAGGAACATTCAGAAGAATAAGTGGGGATATTTTCAATATATTGGTAATGATGATTTCCAATACACTATTTTAACAATGAATGAATGAAACTGCTTGTGTAAATGATGGGGCTAAAATGTTATGATTTTTCATATGAAATATATATCGGTATATTTTACATGGCACAACTGTCACTTGAAATTCCACAAAATATTTTTAAAAGAAATTCTACTTTTTCAAACCTTTCTGCATTTTATTAAACTGCTTGGTTTGTCTTCTTTTCCAGTTTTTTGTTTGAAAACATGATTTGTCTTATTTTCCTGATTTTTTTTACAACTTGAAAAAAAGAAAGGATTTTCAATACTCTATATACAAAAAAAATTAATGATAATCACGGAAGTCCAAATAGATGATTGGTATGTAAATATTTTGTTTTACATCTTATAATATTTTCACATTAGCATGCAAGAGGGAGTCATCTATCACTGTAGTATTTATAAAGGATTTCGTTTCATGCTCTATGACAAATAAATTAACCATCTCTAACCAATGAAAATCACTAGTTTGTCTGTAGGGATTCACAAAAGAATATGCTTGCATGAAGTACAAAATGGTTAGAATCACCTATTTCATGTTCTATGGAGATAAAAAGTACTTTTTTCAGTTTACTTTATGTCAAATCAATTACTTAAATTAAAGTAGGCCTACTATTTATAGTTTCTGAATCGAAATCCTGCAATTTAATGCAGTATATGTTGTATTTTGTATGGGACATGTCCCATATGACACACACTGTATTGTACGAGACAACTTTTAATAGTACAATTATTGAAAAATGAAGGGCAGTAATGAGATCGTTATAGGATAATTTGATCACCCTAGTAGTCAAAGATAGAGAAACTGATATTGTAAGATTGCATCGTAGAAAAATGAAATTGTAGGAAAAACTTTTGCATTGTCATTTGTCAGTCAGGACATTGCCAAAAAGAGGTTCTGAAAATCAGGTCTGTCCCTATTATGGATCATGAAAATGTAGATATTATTTGGAACCATCAATGAAACAATTATTCCACTGACCCGCAATATTTTCAATTTTCTCGTGCTTTGCCAATAATCATTCCGGGCAGTGTTTGTACTTGACTATTTAGGATGGTGTCTACCAAAATTATTGAAAAATGAAAATTACATTATTCCCCCCAGGGTGACCAGATTTCACAAAATGAAATACGGGACAATCGACAAAAAAAGATCAACAAAGAAGGCTACACAGTGTTACACCCAGTGGCGTACCTTGAGTCACGGCATTGGGGGGCACCAGCAAAAAAATTGATTCACCTCATGAGCGCGCGAAGCGCGCTCAGTTGCTAGGTATACTGACCTATAGAGACATTTTAAGGAAAGTGTAACTAAACGAATATGTATGTTACTGATCACATAATGCGAGCGCGAAGCGCGAGCTGAAATTTTTGTATATATTGACCCCAAACGGACACTTTAAGGACTATATTTTAGGAATCTATGAAGAGTATACATATGTCACCATAATAATCTAATGCGAGTACCAAGCGCTTGCTGATTTTTTTAGAATTATATGCATCAAAACACATAAAGCACCTGTAGTCATTGTAATCATGATTAACATGCACTTTCCACTATCAAATATTGGGAGCGCGAAGCGCGAGTTAAAAAATTAGGAAATTCACACCTGAAGAGGGGCATTCTAAGGCTTGTTGTAGGAATTCACGTAGTCCATGCGTATTTCACTAACCAAATGATGCGAGCGCAATCATTATTATTATTATTATTATTTGTTTGGCGTCACCTGTGCCTGGGAGGCGAAAAGCGAACTGAATCACTATGACCCGCAGGTCTCTCCTCCCGATATAACTGACTGGGGGGAATGCAGGTGGACCACTACACCGGGGTTTCCCCCTACTCTTATACGAATAGTGCAGTGGGTTCTTAACGTGCAAAGGTGGTGACTCTCCTCTACACGGGGCCTCCATTTAACGTCCTATCCGAGGGACGGAGTGTTTTCCATTGTAACATAGCCTGCATCTATGAAACATGGGAGAGACGTTTACACACAACGCGCTGGCTTCAGTCATCCGCCCGGGGTGGACTCGAACCCACGATCTTTGGTTCGACGGGCAGACGCGTTACCGACTGAGCCAACACCGCTCTCAATATTCAGATCAGAAAAAGGGACATTTTATAGGGACTGGTTTTAGGAATTCATGAAGAGCGGACATATTTCACTAATCCACTAAAGCGAACGTAAGCGCGGACGTGAAATGTTTGATACTAAGACCTTAAAATGATATGTCACTGCATAAAACAATAATAATTCGTAGTGCGAGGAAATATATTTGGTGTATATTGACTTGAAAACGGGAGGTTTTAGTACAACAGGATTATATATATATCGTTAAACAGACAATGCGTGCATCAGGAACAATGAAGACATAGGCCCTGAGCAAATTATGTTTCATGAAGTTATAATATCTTTTTTTATTTTTATGTAATATAACATAATAATATAATATAACATAATTAACAATGATTTTTCCTTCCCACTACGTTTCTCTCACTTTCTCCCTCTTTTTCTCTTTTTCCCCCGTTTTTTGGGGCCAGCCGATTGGGGGTCACGTGCCCCCCTCCATGCCCCCCGTAGTTACGCCACTGGTTACACCTGTGAAAAATTATAAAGAATTGGAAGGGTAGGTGAACAAAAGAATGAAGGAGAGAAAGAAAAGACGAAAGAAAAGTGATGAATTGAGAAGAAAGCAAGAAAAAATTAAGGGGAAAATGAAGGAAAAATGAAAAAAAGAATAAAAGAAAGTTAGAATAAAAGAAAGAATAAAAGAGCGAAAAATGTAACCGTCATTCTTTGAATTGAATACAGAAAGAAAGAAAAAGAAAGGAATGGCAGAAGAATACAATGTGTGAAAGACAACAAAAAGGAGAGATAGAAAAAAGTAAGAAAAATGAGGAGGAAAGAAAGAATGAAGGAAAGAAAAATGTTTCCTTCATTCTTTGAAAAAAGAAGCAAACAGAGAAAGAAGGGAGGAGGGAAGGAATTAAGGGAGGGAGGGAGATAAAGAATAAGGGAAAGAATTAGAAGGAAAAGTAAAATGAAGAATGAAAGAAAGGAGGAAAGAGAGGGAGAAAGAATTTAAGTGAGGAGGGAATGAAAACATAATGGAAGAAGAGAAAGAATTTAAAGAAAGAGGAGAGGAAGGGAGGGGGAGAAAAAAGTTTTAAGAAAGAAAGAATATAAAAAGGGAAATTTGATAAAGAAGACGGGTAAGAAAGGGGGGGGGGGGGAAGAATGAACAGAGAGAAAGGATCAGGAAAGACAAATAGGAAATAAAGATAGATGGAACAAAAACGGGCAAGCAGGAAGGATAGAAGGATGAAGAAAGAAGGATAGAAAAGAAAGAAAGAGGAAAAAAGTTCAAACTTCAAGCAAAAAAATCCAATCATCTAACAAAAATCATAATGATATTTGGTGTTTTTCAAATATAATTTTAGAATTAAAAATAATGTTTTAGAAATGAATAAAATTTCAAAGTGATTTTTTTTTACTTAAAAATTAGATGAAACATCGCGGCATCATACACAACAAGAAGACTCAAAACGAAAGCTGAAACAACTAGATCTAGTTATAAAAACTCAATAACTTAAATTGTTCCTCCGAGATTACATCTCCAAATCAGTAATCTGAGAACCCATGATATAGTCATACAAATTTCCCGCCGATTTTGTGATTATTTTGGCATGTTTGGTGGAGAGAATCTGCTCAGATCCTACATGCCTAGCTAGTAGCCTGCCACACAACGGCAGGAGGCCAGTTAGATTACGATGAATTGGGTTAGCAAGAAAATCACCGTAGAACTTACAAATCGATTTTATTGTTGTCTCTGCTTCGTCATCTTTTGGTTATTTTGATGAAAATTCGTCACTTTTAAATATATTTTGTTCAATATTCTGAAATACGGGACAAATAGGCGTCCCGGGAAGGGTTTGTCGGGACGCCGGGACAAAGAAGCAAAATACGGGACAATCCCGGGAAATACGGGACGTCTGGTCACTCTGTTCCCCCCCCCAAAAAAAAAAAAAAAAAAAAAAACCTATATCTGACTTCACTTTTGGTTAAAACTCATAATTTTCATACAATTTAGGTATCATAGTAAAATATTACACTACGTATGACTTAATGAAAGCACGTTGAAATTCATATTTTTGAAGTTCCAGTGTGGATTCGCCCAATATTGTTTCTGCACGATATGAATTTCAGTCATATTAAATGAATTTTTGATTGCGTTAAGTGGGGGCATCTGTCAAATTTCTAGTTTTCTGTAATTTTCAAATGCTCTGTAAATTAAAATGAGTTGGTAATCACCTCAAATGTATGTAATCTTGTGCAAGCAAAAGAGAATATATAGATATATCTATATATGTATATACAGGTATATTTATGTGTTAATACTTCATACAGGAGATATACAGAATATATATATATATATATATATATATATATATATATATATATATATATATATATATATATATATATATATATATATATATATATATATATATATATATATATATATATATCTATATATATATATATATATCTATATATATATATATATATATATATATACACCTATATACAATATATATTTATGTGTTATAAATTAATCATACAGTATATTGGTTGATAATTAAAATACATTGTATGCAAAAAAATCATATTTCCTTTTTCAAATTAATTATTTTGGTCAGGAGTGGACATTTTATGTGAAAGATGTAGGGGAGGGAGGATGAAATCCTAAAGGCAATACAAAAATTTAGAAAATAGCATCTTGAATGGGTAAATTTTCCAATAAACTTTATATACATATCATATCATCAAGAAGAGGAATTGTGTTTGAAACTCTATCACTGTCATATTTAAAGGGCATGTTCACCCCAACAAAAGTTGATTTTTATAAAGAAAAATCAAACAAGGATAATGCTATTTTTTTAATCTGATGTAAAATAAGATAGTTATGAGAGTTCATAGTTTCGCTCATCTGAATAATTAAAAAAGTTACATGTATATCAGTATCATGGATAATATGCAAATGAGGGATTCGATCATGTTGCAATTTTCTACTACTGCTATGAAAATTACAATTGCTATTATAATTTGTTTGAATTGGAGAATATATAATTTTTGAAATTCTACTATAATAAAGTTCAATGGGAGGAATTAAAACTTTATTTCACATTTTCATGAGGAAAAATGAAAATATTTCATTTATAAAAATACAAAAGAAATAGAGTGGATGACATCAATCATATCACTAACCAGTATATGCAGATATTAAACTGTTTTGTGAAACCATACTTTAAAACGCCATAAACTTCTTATTTTTCTTCACATTTTGATGAAATTTTTAGTGTTATGCTTGTTTGGATTTTCTCTTTTTGAAAGGACATTTTGTTGAGGTAGACTCTTGCCCTTTAATGATTAATTGCCCATTTTCAGCAGATTCATTCCTAAGATTGTTTGCAATCAGTTGAATAAATTAAAAAGGATAAGGGGGCGGGGCACATTCCCTCAAGATAAATCAAGGTGGCAGCCCCCCCCCCCCCCCGATTGCCTTTTACGATTTTGGTTGAAGTAACTGATTAGTGAGGAGTTCTGGCATAACAAATTTTTCTTCAAAACTTTTTTGGGGGGCTATTTTAACCAATTATGATTCTCCTACCTGATTTAGAAAGAATATTGAGAAATATCCATTTTTTATGACGTCACTCTACTTTTTGGGGGATTGATGTTTTATCTTTATGACGAGAAAAAAATAGTAGGCCTACAGTGTAATGTGAGAAACAATTATGTAAATTCATGAAATGTTTTGAAATTATTGAGAAAGAAAATAAAGCAAAGTTGATGTTTTTTATCCTCACCACCCCCTTGCATGGTCGTATACAGATTAGGGAGGGGGGCAGGGGCTGTTGCCCCCATCCCCCATTTATACATTTATATACTTGAAAATAAAAACAAAAGAATCAAGTATCCACGAAATCCCTTAATTTCATTTAAGAAAAAAAATAAAACAAACATGGCCCCCGAAGTCAAGCTCGCGCAGTCGCTACGCTTGATCACCCTTTTCTTTGTTTAACATTGAGATCATTCCACATATTGATTAATAATGATTATAGTGATGTAGCGAAAGGCAACATACCGTGTGAAGTGATTATTGACAATTTCTTGCCGATATGCTTGGCCACCTAACCCATGTTGCTCGGCATTGTCTTGTGGCGGTTGGTTAAAGTCAACCTCCTTATCTTCTCCTTCCACGTCTGGTATATTCAGCATCTTGGCAATGTTGTGCAAGATACAACAGCATCCGATGATCCGACTTGCCTTCGAGGGGGATACTCTCAGCTCTCCATGTAAAAAGTGGAAACGTCGTTTCAGCTGACCGTTGGCTCTTGCCACCACACTTCGAGTGAGCTTGTGAGCCCTGTTGAACCGTTCCTCAGCAGGAGTCTGTGGCCTGAGAAATGGAGTGACCAACCATCGTCGAGAAGGATACCCACTGTCTCCCAAGTGATGACCGTCTCCATTGTTGAGGATCTGACCCAGTCCACTTTCTCTCAAAATACGTGTATCGTGTACACTGCCAGGCCACTGGGCATCTATGTTGATGATCCTGTAACTTGCGCCAACCACAATTTGAACATTGATGCTGTGGTACCTCTTTCTGTTGACGAACTGATCTTCGTTCTCCGTTGGTCGTTGTATCCTCACATGGGTGCGTCAATAAGGCCAACAATGCCAGGAAAGTTAGCGATACCACCAAATCTGTCCATGTATTGCCGCCTTTCCACATCATTTGGCAGATGCAAGAATTGATGCAGTTTGGTCAGTAAGGGGTCGGTAACCTGCATGATTATCTTTGACACAGATGGTTGAGAGATACAAAGTGTGTCGCCATCAGTCCGCTGGAAACAGCCAGTGGCATAGAAATGCAAAGCTGTGCATATCTGATCTATGGGTTCAATAGGAAAGTTTCGATTCGCTCTAGGGGCAATGTCATCGTAGATGAAATTGGTGATGTAAAGAATACCTTCCCTGTCGAATCGATAGCGTTGGATAAGTTCAGCATTGGTATATGTATTCAAGGGATGAACTCGTCTGTCTGCAAAATACCGTCTCATTTCATGCTGGTTGTGGTGCAGGCGGTGGATGAAAGCTACCATCTTTACTGTTTATGCTATACGGCAACCAAATTTAAGACAGCTCACAGCTGTCTTAAAGTTAGGGCAAAATTCTTAGCCATGTAGAATTTATGGAATACAGACTCTGCATATTTAAGAAAAGTTACTTAGCCATTTATCCTAAATCTGTCTTAGTCGCACAAAAATTCTTAGACACAATTCTTAGCCAATTCTTGATGGAATACGCGTTTTGGCTAAGACTTTTGTCTTAGACAGAAAAATAAGACAAATTGCTTAGATTTTTGACTTAAGCATGCTTATCTCGTTTATGGAATACGGGCCCAGGGCAATAAAACTTTGTAAAATAACTATCGGTGGTCACAATTTTAATTTCCGACAGGAGTAAGTGGTTCTTGTGACTACATTGAAAATACTTGTCTTATATTGTAACTTGAATGAACTGAAAATTATTATTGCATTGAAAACCTGTTTCATTTATAACTATTATGTTGCCCTTTTGGGGATAAGATTTGAATGCCAGTTCAGTTGGATTTTTTTTTTCTTTTTTACTTTTTCAAAAATAGATATTAAATGTTATAATATCTCTGAAAAAACAGCGCATATGATGACAGAGGAAGAACATTTTTTGTCAGTTACTTCTGACATAAAACCACCTAATTCAACAAATTTATTGCGAGTTTTTGTCTCGCCCACCAGAGGTGAAGTCGAGACTTAGGGATCCAAATGTCGTCCGTCCGTCTGTCACAAATCTTATAACAGATAGTTCCGCAACCGTAAGTCACTTTTCAACCAAACTTGGATGGTAAATGGACTTGGGGGACCTGCGTGTTATGCAGCAGTCTGAGGTCACATGGTAAGGTCATTTTCAGGTCGACGTTAAAGTTTACATGCAATACTCTCTTATGACACCTAACTCCGCAACCGCAAGTCACTTTTCAACCAAACTTGGATGGTGGGTTGACCTGGGGGACCTGCGTGTTATGCTGCAGTTGGAGATCACATGATAAGGTCAAAGTTCATTTTCAGGTGAACGTTAAAGTTTACTCGCAAGACTCTCTTATGACACCCAACTCCGAAACTGTAAGTCACTTTTCAACCAAACTTGAATGGTAGATGGACTTAGGCAACATGCATGTTATGCTGCAGTAGGAGGTCAAAGGTCATTTTCAGGTCAACATTAAAATTTATGTGCAATGTTCATAAGACAAGTGTTATTCAATCCCAGTCATTTCACAATGAAGTTTCAATACAATTATGTTATGTGCCCTTGCAAATCACGATATTTCTGTTTGTTTTCATGAGTGGGTAAGACACAATCGCTTCTGCCATGTTTTAGTCTAGAAATAGTAAGCATAGCATTATGGAACAAACACAGTGTTACCACAGTGTGTACCACAGTGTGTAACACAGGGTGTACCACAGTGTGTACCACAGTGTGTAACACAGTGTGTACCACAGTGTGTTCACAGCGTGTACCACATGTGTTTAATATATTATTTTGGGACGTGTGGTAACACTGTGTTTACAACACTGTGTAACACAGTGTTGCCACACAGTCGCCACATAGTCCGAAACACATATTAAACACACTGTGTACCACACGTTTATAACCACATAGTCCTTTACACTGTGGCATTCACCACATAGTCCACCACACTATGACATACACCACATAGTCCACCACACTATGACATCAACCACATAGTCCACCACACTATGACATATACCACAGAGTCCACCACACTATGACATATACCACAGAGTCCACCACACTATGACATGCACCACATAGTCTACCAGACTATGACATACACCACATAGTCCACCACACTATGACATATACCACATAGTCCACCACACTATGACATATACCACATAGTCCACCACACTATGACATATACCACAGAGTCCACCACACTATGACATATACCACAGAGTCCACCCCACTATGAAATATACCACAGAGTCCACCCCACTATGACATACACCACATACTCCCCACACTATGACATACACCACATAGTCCCCCACACTATGGTGCTCATCTTACTGTGATGTCTACAACACAGTCCACCACACGGACATTGACTACACAATCCACCAAACTGTGGTATGCATGTGCCACTAGCTCATTAACCACATGCAGTCCACTACATACCCATGCAGCACATACCATGTAGACCACTGCAACATAGGCCAACTGGAACGAAGCACAGTGTCCCGCAATCTTGACCACAAAAGTATACCATCATTGCCAATTAGTGCTGATCTCAATAGGAGTGGAAGCTAATAATAGTGTCACCAATTCAAATCAAATTTTAGAATATATCTTTCATCATTTTGCATACCCAGTTGTAAAAAAAGAAAAAAAAATCAACACTAAAAATTTCCATCCTCCTGATCACAACATAATTGATTTGAGAATTTGTCTGTTGTCACTGGCTGTAGGTACTTGGGTGGTTGTATCATGGTAGACATTGTGCTTTGGTCCCAATCTGAAGAGTAGGGAGAGCAATCCACAAGACACGAGAAAATATAATTAGAAATAAAAAATGAAAAAATTCATTTCGTTCAGTTTAATAAACAGTAATAAAATAAAAGCAACATGAAAATAACTGGGTCATAAATACCAGCACAGTGAATACAAACATGAATTTTTCTCCTCGATTTTCACAAGTAAACATACGTTGTGGAATGAAATTGTTTGGGAAAACAAGCCTGGTATGAAATATTTCTTAAATGTAAACATATTAACGGGGTACTCCAGGCTGACATAATACAATTTTAACAAATAAAGTAAAATGAGACAAACAAAATACTGAAAATTTCATAAAAATCTGACAAGGATGACAAAGTCATTACATTTTTAACTTTTGCATTACTAGGGCAAAACAGTGCTATGCATGTCTTCATGAATATGCAATGAGCAAGCTGATGATATCCCCACGTAATCTTTTGTATTTTATTTCAAAAAATTATATTTAGTCAAATTTTGTCACCAAATATAATTACAAAAATTGGATTGACAACTGATTTTAATAGTTTGTAAGAAAATCATTGTGCCAAATTATTTTGTTACAAGGGAGACATGTCGTGTACACATGTAGGAAAATATGAAATGATCATGATTTTATTAAATAAAATAAGAAAAAGGAAGGTGGGGACATGACATCATTAGTCAACCTATTGCACATTCATGATGACTTGCATATGACTATTTTCACAAAAGATTGCTAAGCTTGAAATTCTATAACTTCACTATTTGCTGTCAGATTTTCAGCGTTTTGCTCGGTGGATTTTACTATATTTATTTTGATATGTACCCCTTTAAGGTATCTAACATTTATGAGTCTATATTCTGACAAATTTATCTTTGAGGTTGTTCTTTCATTCAAATGCAAGTATCTTCATTTGAAACAAGATTTGCAAGGTTACAAGTGATGAAAACACCGAACTAAAATAACCTGTTTAACCTTAAAAGAAAAGGTTTCTTGAAAAAAAAAAAAGTGGAACGCCTCTGGCAGTCTCGCCTGCGTCACGCAATTCAATATAGCAACAATGCTGACTTTGAATAAAAACAGTGATACTTGATTACCCTAATGTTCAAGTTTACTTTCAAAGTTATGAAGACATTTCTAAAATTACTCCCAACATAGTCAAAGTTAAATGACATTTGACCTTAATCATTTGACTAAAAACTAGTGCAAGACTATCAATGATACTTGATTACCCTTATATCCAAGTTTCATGAACCAGAATACCAGATCCATAATCTTTCAAAGTTATGACATTTAAAAAAATATCTCGAGCATGGTCACAGTTCATTGACCCTAAGTGACCTTTGACCTTAATCATGTGACCTAAAACTCATGCAAGATGATAAGTGAAACTTAAAGCTTGTGTATAGTTTTGGTAAATCCACCAAAATGCACCTATCACTATTCCAATTCATTGCTAGCTAATATGAATGGATATGCCCTATAACAGTTATGATGTGGAGGATATGAAATGAAAATGTGTTTTACAGGATAAATTTTGCAATTTTACATGGAAATTTAACTTGATCGGGTCACCCGATCAAATTAAAATATCTGTGCGTTTTTGTCTTTCAATTAAATCCTATTCCAAATCATGGAATGGGCTTAAACTTTCAAGATATGTTCTTTGTCTGTAACTTTTGGATATCTCATCACTAAATTTATAAAATAAGCGCTTGAATGCCCATTTTTTTAATTTAAAACAAGCATCGCCGAGAGAGGGCGCTATATATCCAAGATTTGAATATTTGAAATTTTCTCAGAGAAGTGCAGTTGGAAAAATATCTAACGGTCTCTACGCTTCAGTAAGACTGTCATATTAGATGATATTCGATTATCAATCACATTTAACCCTTTACCAAAGCTATACACAGGCTTAAAATACTCATGTCCAATTTTCCTAAACTAGGTCGATAAAATTCCAAAGTTAAGATGACATCTCAAAAACTTTGGTTAAAGATTTCAATTTTGATAACCAAACATGGTCAAATTTTATTGACCATAAATGATCATTGGCCTTGACAATGTGACCTGAAACTCATTGTCAGTGGTACTTGATTACCCTTATGTTCAAGTTCATGAAATAGGATCATGATGATGACAGTTAAAAAAATTAACAGTTCAGGTTTCAGTGCTGTGACCTTTGACTTTGATCATGTGACCTGACAGGCTGACACTAATGCAAGATTATCAGCAATTTAACTTTTGTACAAGTTTCATAAAATAGGCCCTTATATTTTTAAAGTTATGACATAAAAAAAAACTTAGACCCTAAATGAACTTGATCATTCAACCTGGACACTCATGCAAGATGATCAGTGATACTTCGTTACACTTATGTCCAAGTTTCATGAACTAGGTCCATATACTTCCTAACTCCTAAGTTATGACATTTCAAAAACTTAACCTTGGTTAAGATTTCAATGTTGACGACGACGCCGCCGTAGTCGGAAAAGCAACGCCTATACATGTAGTAAAGCAAATCCCTACCATCACAGAGAGTTATGAAATTTCGAAACAGGAACAAGTAACCAACATTTATTTTTCAAAAATAAGAACACTTTGCATATATTTTGCCTTTTCACACTTATATACAAATATCAGAAAAATATGAACAAGAGCCAAAAAATGTCCACAAATCTCTTGCATGAAGTGCATATACTAGCGTCCATATAGCTGCATATAAGTATTCCTTTGTATTAGTTGGAACTTGGAAACAGTATCAAACGGAAGGCACATGGCAAGAAAATGATTTGTCATAGTATAAATATAAAAATATATCAATCTGAGTTTGATGAATATCACAAGGTGATAAAGCAGGAGTTGGCATGTCATGATAAATTTTGAAAGCACACACTATATAAACCTGAGTTGGCTGTATTAGCAGACATGTCATAATACATGAAAGACATTTTCGTGTAATATATACCCATGATCAGAATAAAATGGGTTTTTAATGACTCGTATGAGGCAATATTAAGGCTTATTTCCAAACAAAAAAAAAGGTATCACACTTAAACCTGCTTTTCTGCACGTCTTCGAGATGCACGGACATCTTTCAGCTTCTGGCCCATGCGTGCACGTACTTGGCCCGTGGGAGTGCAGGGAAATTGTTGTCATGCTTGTTGTGTGTGCTGAATATAAGAAAATGAAAGGACACAAAAACTGGCTCAAAGTCTCAAACTTTTATCAAAGACTCTACATCATATATAAATATTAATTAAAGCCAAGTCAAGTTCCGTCTGTTTGTGACTGTTGGTTACTCAGCTGCAGTGGAGTATCTAAGAGTCACAAACAACAAAAAAACATGCATACCCATGAAACAGGATTATAATATTAGGGGCGGATAAGTTAAAGCAAGAAAATCAAGATTTCAGGCTCGGTAATCTTATTTCTATAGTCCTACTTGATTGAAAATATCTTATGAAATGACAAGGAAGTGACTTAAAGGAAATTAAGTTCTTAAACTGGTTGATTGTCTAAGCCTTTGACTCTGTGAATTTCTAATTTTTTTGGTCCGCCGCTCTGGAAGAAATTGTACCGGTGACAGGCAGCATCATTGTAAAATGTAAAATGACAAGACATTTGTGAAGATCAATCACTTACTTAAAACATTAAAATGTTTTCTATGGTTACGTAGATTCAAATCAAAGTCGGTGTCCTTTTCCTCCGTTTTCTGTTAGTTTGTTTTTGTTTCCACATCAAAAACTTATTTTCACCGTAGATTACCATTTGGAGAGACTGTGCTATTCTAGTACATGTAGTTTCTCTTTCAGGGAGATTCACCCTCACCCTCCGCCTTGAAATTATTGACAAGCTTGGTAATATGAGAAATTACAGAGCATCTTCCTATTTACAGTAATTGTGATATTCTGAATTCATTTGTAGATTCACGCAGAGACAATCATTCTTGGCAAAATACACAAGAAAATGTAAAAGCTATCAAAGGGGAAGTTCACCCTGATGAATAATTGGTTGTAATAAGAAACAAAAAAAATTGAGAAATATATCAGTGAAGGTTTGATAAATATCATTAAAGAACAGAGATTTTTTTAGAATATGATTTTATGACATCACAGACGATATGAATTGGCCAAAATGCAATTTTTTCAAAAATTGAAAGTGATTTTTTTTATTTTTGCGGTGGATATATCCTCAGACACATCATTTCATAGCCCCTTCTACTAGAATTTACCATAACGCAAATCTGTGTGTGAGACACAGTGTTATTTGTGAATGTTGATATGCCAGGGCTAGCAATGGAAATTCATCCATTTAGAGTGCCAATATCCTACAATGATATACCAAGAGAGTCAGAAAAACTTTAACATTTAAAAAATAACCAATTTAATGAAAAAGCATGTCCGGAAAACATAACTCTCATCTCATATAGATGTATGTCCTGAAAGAGCATCTACTCCATCATAATTTCAGATACAATTTTTATGTGGTATATGTTTAACCTTCGATAATTAAGAGGTATTCTTTGTTGTGATGTAAAATTCTATTTGCACCAAAAGCATGAATGCAATGCTCTGGAGAAGATACTCTTTCTGGACATATGAGAATTTTGTTTTCTGGTCATGATTTTTCATTTAATTGGCCACAGAATCTTGCCGTAAATAATAAACTTTTAAACTGACCTTTATGGTTCCGCTGGTCTTCAGTCTTTTTCTTCTTTAGAAGCTCTGCCATAGCAGATCTGTCAGCTTTCCCAACCTGCAACCAAAAATGGAAATAAAATATGAACAGATATGGAATATGTTTAGAATTTTTAAAATTAAAATTTAATGTAGCCCCCCCTCCCCGCTCAACATTTTTCAAAACCATCCAGCTACGATTTTTTGGGGTGACCACGCCGCGCCTCTCACATTTAAGTCTCGCATATCTTCTGAGTTCAAATTTGCGACACCTGGGTACGCGGTCATGTGCAAATCCAATGCAATTCTGTATCTAGACTAGGAATCCAGACAAAATTCATAAGTGTATCATTATTTTTAGTTTTTCTAATGAATTTTCTTTTATTGAAGTAGTACCACCAATACTTTCCAATTCCATCAATTTTTTTTTTCAAGTAGAAATTTAAGAGCAAGTTTTTGAATCACCACTGGCAGCGATATCAAGTTATGTATAAGTCATTTTTTTTTTGCAAATCACAGAATAAAGTCTGGCCTGCTTCAGGTAAACACTTATCACTTTGGACTAAATTTCCTGGCTAGTATGCTTCAAAATTTCCTGATCCATGCACGTCTTAAAAATTTAGGTTGAATGTAAAGTTTCAACGTACCCTCTTTCTCACATCTTTTTTTGAGGTTGAAGCCTCATCCTCCATGTCCTCATCTGTGGCATCAGACTCATCCATAGCCTCATCTACTCTGGTTGCGGTGTTTAGGAACTCCTTCTCTTTCTTTAGTACATCAGCTTTTTTTCTGTAAGGGACAGGCACATTAAGGACAGACATAAATAATCAGAGTAATTTCAAAGAGCCATTTATAAAATGCATTGTAAAAATGGGGTTTTAGCATTATTAGAATTATTACTACGGAGTATAGACAAGTTATCAAATCAGAATTCAGACACCAGTTTTTAAGTTATAGACGTAAATAATTTTATCTGAATTCTGTACACACAAACTATTTTGAGTTGTAGACATATTTTTCAGTAGATCTAAATAAGATAATTATTATTTAAAAACTAGTAAGAATCTTTCACATCATTAAATTTGTCCCCAAATTTGTTAATTAGCCGATGTAATGCTAATCCAGTCTAGCCAGGAGGCTTCTAGAGAGTAAAAATCATTTACTAACGTAACTTACTCTCATACGAAGCCAGGGCTTCTATTGTATACATGTGCATGTAGGCAGCAAAAAACCTGAAACTTTTGCCCCCGAGATTTCTACTTTCTCTCTAAAAGATCTAGCCCTAAATCATGTACCTGGGATACAACTTCATTTCCGACATTTCTATGCTATGGATTTTATTTTTAGACAAGAATTAATTAAAAAAATGAAAAATTGTCATGAAAAAAAAAGAGACTTGCCCGATATTTACACCACCATCTTGTTTTCTATTGTTCTTCACCCACGATACGGACGCTTGAGTCGCGTAACGTGGGTGAGAGTAGCCAGGCGGCTTCTAGAGAGTAAAAATCATTTACTAACGTAAGGTTACTCTCATACGAAGCCAGGTCTTCCTTCTCATAGACGCGTGCGTCGGGTAACGTTGGCGAAGAACAATAGGAAGTAAGATGGCGGCGTAAACATCGGGCAAGTCTCTTCCGTCTTTTCACAATATTTCTCTCATTTTTTTTGATGAATTCTTGTTCAAAAATAACGAGAGCGTAGAAATGTCGGAAATGAAGTATTTTCAATGTACATGATTTAGGCCTAGATCTTTTCTATTAAGGAAAGTAGAAATCTTGGGGGTGAAAGTTTCAGGTGGTTTGGCTTCCGTCGTGTGGGTCAATGAGAAGGAAGACCTGGCTTCGGATGAGAGTAACCTTACGTTAGTAACTGATTTTTACTCTCTAGAACTAGAAGCCGCCTGGCTAGGTGAGAGTAAGGCCGTGTTTATGCTTCCACTTTTCAGGCCAGAATCAGCGTTTCCAAACGTGATTAGTCCAAAACACGGTTGCGTCCATGCTTACTTTCATTTAAACGCTGTTTCAAAACGCCGATCGTAAACTCACAAAAAGGTGCGTTTGTAAACGTTGTTTGACCAGAATCAGGCTTTCTGGGGAAGTATAAACAGAACCACGATCATAAACGTGTTTAAATGACGTCATTTGGTACATGCTTCCGGTGAGATGAAAATCCGCGGGCAAATACAGTCGTATTGCTCCTTGTTATCTCTACGTAAAAACAACAATCGGAAAAAAAAACTTTTGAAAAAAGGCGCGCCCAATTTGACCTCGCTTTACGATGCGAAGCCAGCTGGAGATCATGATATGCTCTGAAAAGTTAAGCATAAACAGCACTCCCAGAACCACGTTTACGATCGGCGTTTTGAATCGACGTTTGAAATCGCTGATTCTGTCCTCGCAATGGAAGCATAAACACACCATAAGATACAACACACCATAAGATACGTTAGTATTAGTCTTGAGGACGCAATGATGATGATTTTTTTTAGATATGTCATATACTCCTTCATAGTGTCTTAATCCCTAGAAAATCGATTTTTTTAAAACCAAAATCACAAGAATTCTATTCATTCTTACATCTTCCTACGCCTAATGCGTAGGAAGGTTTTAAATATTATTATAAAAAATATTAAAAAATGAAGATTTCTTACCTAACTGATGCCGCGTAGACCCCCCGTTCCACATGTAAACAATGGAAATACAATAGCGTCGACCCTTGAACCGCTTATGTATGACGTACTTCCGGAAAGCAATCCCGTTTGTTGAGATGAAAATTCTTATTTAACAAATCATTAACTAACCCATTAAAATTTATATTTTCATTATAAATAATTCATATTAATATATATAAATTATTTATGATCACGAAATAAATTTTAAGATTTGTTGAATAAGAATTTTCATCTCTAATTTCTATCTCTAAATTTTATAATTTTATATAATAATATTTAACACCTTCCTACGCATTAGGCGTAGGAAGGGGTAAGAATGAACAGAATTAATAGAATTCTTGTGATTTTGGTTTAAAAAGATGGATTTTCTAGGGAAATCCATCTTTGTTTTGGTCCTTCGCTTAAGACACTATGGAGAGAGTGTCAAGACGTCAATGATGAAGTATATGACATATCTAAAAAAAAATCATCATCATTGCTTCCTCAAGACTACGTAAGTATAGTATTAGTAAATGATTTTTTACTCTTTAGAAGCCTCCTGGCTAGTAGAAAAGATGGAAAGAGCTTACGGCCGTGTTTATGTCGCCATCTTGATTTCGTTGTCTTTCGCTTAGCGACAGCACGCAAATCGCGCGATTCGTTTTTTTTATGAATTCTTCTTTAAAAATGAAATCAATATCGCAGAAATGTTACACCCGGTAATCTACTTCACTTGGAAAATAAGTTGAACCCCATGACAGGTAGGCCTACATGTACATGTTTTAGGGCTAGATTTAGAGGGAAAGTAGAAATCTCGGGGGCGAAAGTTTCAGGTTTTGTACCAGTACGTGGGTGAATATAGCTCGTGATCCCAGGCGTCAGTGGGGAGTAACCCTACGACTACGTAGAGTACTATGTAGAGCTAAATTCATAGTAACCCAGGCCAGGAAGCGGGCGGGAGTTCCCTGGGTTAAATTAAAATAAAGGCAGTGTATACAGCCACACGCGTGTGTCTTTACCATCCAGCCACACGCGTGTGGTTATATCCAGAACACCTATCTGTGGATACCGCCACACGCCGCCAGTAATAACAGTAAAACGCGTATGTAGGTCTGACCGTCTATATCACGATCAAAATAACCTCATTTCTTCATTAAATTCTTACATTCTAAACCACTCTGATTTCTTTAAATCGTTTCAATTTCATTCTCATCGTCTTCTTTCCTTGCTTTTCTTGTCTTGTTACAAAAGGCCGCCTGTTAAATAGCAAATTTCCACACTTTTTCTACTTGTGTCGATTCTCTACTGACTCTAGGCTATGTGCGTGTACGTGCGTACGTACGAAACTCGGGATTCGTGCATGCTTAACGCTTGGTACGAAAATTATTCGTACCAAACGTAAACGTAACCCAAACTGTGTATGTCTACTGCGCTGCGCTAACGCTGTATGGGTCTGCCACCGTACCGCGAAGGAAGCCAGAATCGACACAAGTAGAAAAAGAGAATTTGCTGTTAAACAGACGACCGTTTGTAACAAGACAAGAAAAGCAAGGAGAGAAGACGGTGAGAATGAAATTGAAATGATCTAAGGATATCAAAGGGGTTTAGAATGTAAGAATTTAATGAAGAAATGAGGTTATTTTGATCGTGATATAGACGGTCAGACCTACATACGTGTTTTACTGTTATTACTGGCGGCGTGTGTGGCGGTATCCACAGATGGGGTTCTGGATATAACCACACGCGTGTGGCTGGATGGTAAAGACACACGCGTGTGGCTGTATACACTGCCTAAATTAAATCATGACTTTCAGTTTCAGACGCCTCCAGGCTAGTCGAGCACCACATAGCCTACAGATCTATATACATACGGTTCTTCGGCAATTACCCCTGGACAAAGGGAGAGCATAAATAATTACATATTAGGTACAAATCAGGATATAATAATGTATATTTACCACTGGCCACTAACACCTTGGCCTTCCACATCCGCATCCCAGCCAATGTTTCGGCCGTTTCTCTGCGGGGTTTCGGACTCCACCAGGCCCTCAAACTTCGGGTCCACCAAGTTGACCGACATCTTTTTGTTTGTTACAAAATCGCTAGAAGTAACAGTTCCTTGTTTCCACCCAGTGTACTAAGACGCACATGGTTGATATCCTTATCAATTCAAGAAGATTAAGACAAAGTGCAGTAAGATCAGATTCTAACGGGCGTAAATATTGGATGAAGCGATAAACTGTAACGGGCGTCGGTGAGCTTTAGCGAGTGAATTTGAAACGCACATGTACGGTATTACACTTGCGCGCTAGCATGCCTCGCCGAAAATAGATTTCCGAGGCCGAGATTTACCGAAGAGTTCCGGATATCTAGTATAGATCTATAACTCTATTAACGTTATAGCCTTTACTGATAGTTTATCCATTGCGATGATGATCTTAAAAGAAAATAAAAAAATCATCAAATATCAAAATTACCGGCAAAATTTCAGTGTAAATTAAAAACTAAATGGAGATTGTATTGGGAATAGTGCATCAAACAATTTTTCAAGTTTAGTACTCCTCCCTGCTCCCCCCCCCCCCCCGCCCTGCGCGAGCTTGAAGACCCTTGTTCTTGCTTGTTAAATTTTTCTCGGGTATGATTGAAGAACTTACTGTGGTAACACTGTGTTTGTTACCCAACTATGTGGGCAATTATGTGATTAACAATGTGATCTGAAGTCTAACACTGTGACCACATAGTTTACACATAGTCAACTATGTGAACACACTGTGGTAACACTGTGTTTGTTACCCAACTATGTGAGCAAAATTTGTGATTAAGTATGTGATCTGAAGTCTAACACTGTGTCCACATAGTTTACACATAGTCAACTATGTGAACACACTGTGGTAACATTGTGTTTGTTACCCAACTATGTGGGCAATTATGTGATTTACTATGTGATCTGAGTCTCACACTGTGACCACATAGTTTACACATAGTCAACTATGTGAACACACTGTGGCAACACTGTGTTTGTTGCCCAACTATGTGGACAATTATGATTAACTATGTGATCTGAAGTCTAACACTGTGTCCACATAGTTTACACATAGTCAACTATGTGAACACACTGTGGTAACACTGTGTTTGTTACCGAACTATGTGGGCAATTATGTGATTAACTATGTGATCTGAAGTCTAACACTGTGTCCACATAGTTTACACATAGTCAACTATGTGAACACACTGTGGTAACACTGTGTTTGTTACCCAACTATGTGGGCAATTATGTGATTAACTATGTGATCTGAAGTCTCACACTGTGACCACATAGTTTACACATAGTCAACTATGTGAACACACTGTGGTAACACTGTGTTTGTTACCCAACTATGTGGGCAATTATGTGATTAACTATGTGATCTGAAGTCTCACACTGTGACAATACTGTGACCACATAGTGAACACATAGTTTACACATAGTCAACTATGTGAACACACTGTGGTAACACTGTGTTTGTTCCATAAGGGTAGTATGAAAAAAAATGAATACCTGGGGTGGTATTCTGAGGTCATTTTATCTTTAAAATATTTTATTTTATCTCTTAAAATGAAATTGGTATTCTGAGATGACATTTTATCTCTCAGATAAAATTTACAATTTTATCTTGCGTATAAATTTTATCTTGCGTAACTTTTAATGATACGCAACAAAACAGTGCCTGCGTAGACAAAGGCATCGCGTATCTGGGTATTGCAACGCAGATGATGTGCTTGCGCCCAAGATAGTTTGAAGAAAAAAATAAAATAAACTTAAAAGAGGGTAGGGGCTATTTTATCTCTGCGACGTTGATTTCACCAATGTTTCTCGGTGAATTAACCCCAAATATTGACATGAAAATGAAGAAAAATGATATATTTATTAAGAATAACACCTTCACGTTATTCCTGTACAATAAGAAAGTATTTCATAAGACTTGTCTTGACTAATATTGTCTTTGAAATGATGCTTGAAAAGATGCGATACAGACCTCGAAAAAAGATGAGAGCATTATCCTTTTTGTTAAAAAGAAATCTCTGTAAAGACGCGCGAGCGTATAGTGCAAGCGTATTTGAAGTAAAAAATTGACGCAATCTCACCCCTTTGCCACACCTCCTTGTGGAATGGATTTCCATTGGTTGACTGACACGAAAGAGCTATAAAAGCGCGTTTCTAATTGGATATTGATTAAAAAGTAGGTGTGTCTTACAGAGATAAAATGAAGATAAAATGGTTCTCAGAATACCAATTTGGAGAGATTTTAAGGGCATTTTATCTCACTGATTTTAACGGAGATAAAATATTTTATTTTATCTGAGATAAAATGGATCTCAGAATACCACCCCTGGGGTGGTATTCTGAGGTCATTTTATCTTTAAAATATTTTATTTTATCTCTTAAAATGAAATTGGTATTCTGAGATGAGATTTTATCTCTCAGATAAAATTTTAGATTTTATCTTGCGTATAAATTTTATCTTGCGTATCTACAGATGATACGCAAGAGAACAATGCCTGCGTACACATACCCATAGCGTATCTGGCCATGCAACGCAGATTATGTGCTTGCGCCCATGTTACTTTGAAGAAAAAAATAAAATAAACTTAAAAGAGGGTAGAGGCTATTTTATCTCTGCGACGTTGATTTCACCAGTATTTCTAGGTGAATTAACCCCAAATGGTGACATGAAAATGACGAAAAGTTATATATTCATTGAGAATAACACCTTAACGTTGTTCCTGTACAATCAGAGAGTATTTCATAAGACTTTTCTTGACTAATATTGTCTTTGAAATGATGCTTGAAAAGATGCGATATAGACTTCGAAAAAAGATGAGAGTATTGTCCTTTTAGTTAAAAAGAAATCTCTGTAAAGACGCGCAAGCGTATAGTGCAAGCGTATTTGAAGTCAATAAATTGACGCAATCTCACCCCTTTGCCACACCTCCTGACGGAATGGATTTTAATTGGTTGAGTGATATGAGAGAGCTATGAAAGCGCGTTTCTAATTGGATATTGATTAAAAAATAGGTGTGTCTTACAGAGATAAAATGAAGATAAAATGGTTCTCAGAATACCAATTCGGAGAGATTTTAAGGGTATTTTATCTCACTGATTTTAACGGAGATAAAATATTTTATTTTATCTGAGATAAAATGGATCTCAGAATACCACCCCTGATTGGTCCAGGTCAGAAAAGGGCAACACAATTTTTGTTCAGGCCTTAGGTGAATGCATTCATACAATCTACCATGTGTATGGGAGTACATGTTTAATTGGCAATTCAGCGTTCCTATTGTTAAGGTATCTACTGATTAAAAAATATTGGTTAAAAATTTATGAGTTGTGTAACCTCCATTTTTAAAGGAAATGTGTAAATTTCCATGGGAACTTTGTAATAGTACGGTACTTTTACGAAAAAGGAATCCGTAAAATTACGGATTAAATAGACATTTCCGGCAGCAAAATTTCCGGACAATTTTTTTTTCTGCAATTTATTTTTTTTATACAGAATCATGTTAATTTACGTAAAATATTGTTTAAAAAATTGTATAGTACATTGGAATTTTGTAAAAGTATGGTAATTTTACGGAATAAGAATCCATAAAACTACGGATGAATAAGAAAAATAGGGCAGCAAAATTTCCAGACAAATTCTTTTTCCCGTTATTTTTCTACACAGAATCATGTTAATTCACATAGAACTTATGGAAAATTTCCCTAAATAAATTTATATTTTGCATGGGAATTTTGCGAAAGTACGGTAATTTTATGGAAAAGAAATTTGTGAAATTATTAAAAAAAATCCGGCAGCAAAATTTCCGGACATTTTTTTTTATTTTTGTTAATCATTCATAAGGAATCATGTTAAGTAACGTAAGATTTATGTAAAATTTCCCGTAAATAAAATCTAAATTTTACATGGAAATTTTGCAAAGGTTCGGTAATTTTATGGAAAAGGAATTTGTAAAGTTATGGACAACAAAAAATTCCGGCAGCAATATTTCCGGACCATTTTTTTATCTAATTTAATTATTCATAACGAATCATGTTAATTTATGTAAATTTTCTGTAAAGTTTCCGTAAAAAACCCGTATTTACAAGAATAGTAACTTACGGAATTTTGTATATTTTACAGAACTTTTCCATAAATTACCACTTTCTGTAAATATGGAAAAAGAAATCCGGAAATTTTGCTGCCTGAGTTTTTCCGTCAAAAACAGACAATTTTCTAACAGTGGGACTATTAATGCATTGTCTTGATAATTTTTTGTAGAAAATGTTCAGCGTTGTGAACCTAGCGGCCATAAGATAGTCGAGACACGTTTTTTTTTTATTGGGGGGGGGGAATTTTATTCAATTTTTATGACCCGTGAACGTTTCAAGACAATGTTTGTCATAAAATGTTCCGCGCTGGCACGTTTAAATGCAGGGCAATGCTTGCACCACAGTATGTGCAAGTGTCAAACAGGTATTTGAGCTTGGATTTACACACAGAATGCATGCCCAATCCGTATACAAACACTGCCTAAAGAGTATGGTACATTGATAAAAGTGATAATAGTTTTAAATGTTTGAAAATGGGTGAAATAAAATAAGAAAATTACCTCGGGTGCCCATTCAACGAGCTGTCTTTTAGCTTCTGGCATCATGGACCATTTGCATGAAAGACCACGACACTTTCCTTCATCATTATACGACGCGGGGGTTGAGAAGACTTTATATTCATAATTCCTATAAACTATTGTGTAATTTGTTTGTCTTTTCAGGAACGCCAAATTCGTTTCTTGCACATAATTCCCAAAATGGGTTTCACAGATGTTACGACGTTGCAGCGAATAATAGTGATTTGTGAGAATGCAAATAGTAACGACTGCCGTTGTTGCAGCAAGTAATGTGTGTTTCGCCGCCTAGAGAGAAGAGGTGAGATAAAAGTGAAAATATAAGTTCTAGTGATAACCATAACAGAAACAAATAACGAACGATGAATTTATTGACTATAATAATCAGTTTTTGTGAGATTTTCTTCAACAAAACTCAACATTCCACGGTTCAATGAGCACTTGATTTACAAACTAGTTCACTTTCCAAAGTTCGGAGGAAAATATTTATTGAATTTAAACGCTAAAATAATCTTCATACAAGATTTTTCGTTTTTCGTTTAGCATAACCGTCGTAAGAGTCCAGTTTATCTTGGGTTATAAAAGGAAACATCCCGACCTTTCGTTAAAGAACGCGAACGCTTATTTACGACGGTAGTTGATTTTGGAAGAGACTTTTGGGTACGTGAAAAATCATGAAAAATAGTCAGAAGGCTCGTAAAAGGTACTTTCTAAAACACGATACAACTTTTTTTGGCTAAATTTCACGGTTGAATAAAACACAAGTTCAAATTTGCTATAATTGGATTTTTGACACATTTCTATCAATAAAAATGAGAGAATATGATGACAGTTGGGAAGAGTATCTTCAACAATATTCATCGTTTCACGGTTCAATGAACATTTATTGAAAACGAAAAATACGATTTTCAAATATCATAGGCAATTATTGTTTCATTTTGGTAACTGAAAATGATTTTTTTTCTCAACTTTTCCGTTATGTTCATGACAAATTAACATGCTTCAATGATTCAAAGGCGTTTAAATAAACATCCAGCTTGAATGAACATGTGGAATGAGATTAACTCTTTTACGTTATTGGAAAAAAAATGAAATTTGTAACTATGGATATCTGTCAAAAACCTCCTTGCTTAGTTCATTTGATTGTTATGAAAATCACGATGTTTAATACATCAGTGAGCACTCAATATTTGAAAATTATGCAAATGAGAAGAACGTTCAAGGCCTTGGCTCCACTCTGTGCCGTATCAAATTGTGATTTTGGTGTGCGAGCCTTTTAGATAGTGTTAATCTGAAGCCATATGCAAAGCTTCATGAAATAACTGTTGGTAGAAGTAACAAAAACCGCCCATGAAACAACCCTCATTTCATATTTCTTAAAATTTTGACTTCCTCTCTCAAAGACTTGTGTATATTATGGGTGCATATGTGCGAAGAATTCCACCTATCTTGCCAGAGGGTGATATACTTATCTGTAATAATACTCTTTATTTCAGAAAGAGATAGTTTATTAAATATTTCAATGTTGTTTTGGGTTACACTTCGTAATTCCGAAGCTTCGTAATTCCGAAGGTTCTTTATTCCGAAGGTTCGTTATTCTGAAACACGTAAATTCCCCATACCTCGATGTTCGTTAGTCCGAAAACAAATAAGGGTTCGTTAATCCGAACATTTGTGGCGTTATTCTTACGGTTCGTTATTCCAAAGGTTCGATAATCCGAAAACGAAATAAGGTTCATTTTTCCGACGGTTCGTTAATCCGATAACGAAATACTGTTCGTTGTTCCGAAGGTTCGTTAATCCGAAAACGAAATATGGTTCGTTTTTCCGACGGTTCGTTAATTCGATAATGAAATAAGGTTCGTTAATCCGAAAAAAAATAAGGTTCGTTAATCCGAAAAATGAAAAATGAAAACCGGGAAAGCATAGGTAGGGGGGGGGGGCCCGGGGGCAGGGGAAAATGTTGCCGTTCAATTGTTATGAGGATGAGAAGGCAGGGGCGGCTGAACAAATTTTCGTTGGGGGGGGGGGGTGTTACACCCACAAATGTAATAACACCCACAAATGTAATAACACTTTACCCACAAATGTAATAACACTTCACCCACAAATGTAATAATTTTTGATCTCCCACAAATGTAATAACACTTTACCCACAAATGTAATAATACCCACAAATGTAATAACACTTTACCCACAAATGTAATAATGTACTTTACCAACAAATGTAATAATCACTTTACCCACAAATGTAATAAATTTGAAGTGATTTTGGGCGAATTCGTTCTAAACTAATATCCTATAGTAATGCGTTCATATAGCACAAAAGTTCAAAGTCTTTTTTCCAGACCCGGTTAATGAAATATTACCGTACAATCCAAGTCTTTTTCCAGACCCGGTTTTTCAAAATTATAATATACGTCCAAAGTCTTTTTACCAGACCCGGTTGTTTCAAAATTATAATGTACGTCCAAAGTCTTTTTACCAGACCAGGGGAGTGTTTCATCAACAATTTGGTCAGACAAGTTGTCAGATCTGACAACTTTACTTAATTCTTATTGGCTAAAAGGCACTGTTACTATGGTAACTGTCGGATTAAACAGGACTTGTGGGATAAAATGTCCGGCAAGTCCTTTCATGAAACGCTCCCCGGTTGTTTCAAAATTATAATATACGTCCAAAGTCTTTTTTCCAGACCCGGTCGTTTCAAAATTTATAATATACGTCGGTGAGGGGTAAAGACAACACTCTAAGCCCAAGCATTTTAAGTGGGTTTAATTTTGAAGATTGGTCTCAGCTGTCATTTTTTTCAATATTTCTTTATGTTTTAAATAACAGGGTCCAGACGAAAAAATAAGCATAGTACTCGCGTTATTCCACAAGAATAAGAATATGAGTCTTTTGTTTTTAGGATTGTTTAAATCATTTTTAAATCACCGGGTCTGGAATAAAGACAACGCTCTAAACATGTGCTTTTCTACATGCATGGTCTTAATTTGGAGGATTGTTGGTTCTTAGATTCGTTGTTGGGGGTTGAGTTTTATTGATTTTTTATTCCTGAAATAATTGTGTCTGGAGGAAAGTCGATCTTCGACAATCGGTCTTCATGTTGTTCCACAGTAATTAGATTATTGGGTATTCGTTTTAGAATATCTTAAAAAACTATTTTATTTTTCAAATAGTAGCCAAGTCTGGAGAAAGGATGTCTGTTTTACCCACGCGTTATTACAATGTTTTGTAGGGGTAGTAGTATTATTTTTAAAAAGACATATTTTTACTGGGTGAAACTTTGGAAATTTGGTCTTAGATTTGAAGTTTTTCAGTTACTTTTTTAATAGCCGGGTCTGGAGGAAAGAGTACGTTTTTAAACTCGTGTTATTTCATGAGAATAAGAATATAAGGTCTTATGTTAGAATATTTTTTTTCGTAACTGTTTTAGGTCTGGAAAAAAGACAACGCTCTCAACCTCTTTTAAAACAGGTTCTTAGGTTGAAGGGTTGTTTGGTCTTAGACTTTGATTTTTTTTTTTAAATTCTTACTATTAGCTTTTTTGAAGAAAAATATGGTCGGGCTGAAAGACTATGCTATATCCAGCATTAATAAGATTATGGGGTCTTTATACTGTTTTTAAACTGTTATTCATTATGTTTAAATAACAGGTAACCAGGTCTGGAGAAAAGACTACACTTGATTCTCAATTTACTCTTAGTGCACATATTCACAATATACACCATATAAGTTGAAACAACAACAAAGACATTAATTCCACCAGTTTTAATTAACTGGGTCTGGAGAAAAGACTAAGCTCGATTTCCACTTTTTTCAAAGGAATATCATTATTGTATCTTAGTTTGGACTTATATTATAAATTTTGAAATAACTGGGTCTGGAAAAAGACTTTGGACTTATTAAAATTCTTGAAACAACCGGGTCTGGAAAAAGACTTTGGACTTATATCACAATTTTTGAAACAACCGGGTCTGGAAAAAAAAGACTTTGGACTTTTATTATATTTTTTTAAACAACCGGGTCTGGAAAAAAGACTTTGGATTTATATTATAATTTTTGAAACAACCGGGTCTGGAAAAAAGACTTTGGACTTCTACTTTGATGTTTTATTAACCCAGTCTGAAAAAAAGACTTTGCACTTTTGTGCTATATGAACGCATTACTATAGTGTTTTAGTTTAGAACAGATTCGCCAAAAATCCCTTCAAATTTATTACATTTGTGGGTAAAGTCATTATTACATTTGTGGGCGATCAAAAATTATTACATTTGTGGGCGTTATTACATCTGTGGGTGCAACAGGGGGGGGGGGGGTAAAGCCAAAAAATGAAACTCATATGTCAAAATGGACACTTTGGTGATATTTTCGCCTTAAGATTATCATCTACTTGAAGTCATTGTGTGTTTGATAGTGATTAAGTTGAAAAACCTTCTTTGAAGTGATTTCTTATTATGGCAAGACGTATATTTAGGCTTTATTTTTCGGAAGAGTATAATGAGCGAGCGGCTTGGTAAAACAAATTCAAAGGTGAAGTTGTAAACGTTTTTTGGGGTCAATTATTCTTAAAATGGCATTATTGCGAGGTGTTGCGAGCGTGAATCACAAGCTAAAACTTTAGGGTATTTCAATAAAAAATGAAAATAAGTTTTTTAAAATCCGAGCAAAATTTCTGCTGTCATTAAAAAGATGTGCATCTAGCTAAAGAATTAACACGAGCGCAAAACGCGAGCTTAAACATACTTACCAGAAAAGGAACCTGTTAAGAAAGCATTTAGTGACCTCTTTAGGATGCATATATTTCACCAATCGAATGAGAGTGCGAAGCGTAAGCTGAAAATTTGCAATATTCCAGCCTTAAAACTTAACTTGTATACTTTAAAAAGAGTATTTTATTTCGAAAAAACACGAAAACGGCATATTTATTTTTGAAAAAGGAATTTTCCCATTTTGTAAAATATTGATTTCCCTGTTTTTTATTTCATTTTTGGGATGCAAGTCCCCCTACCTCCCGGCTGATCCAACTTTCGTCAAATAGGGGGGGGGGCAATTTTTTTCAGCCATATTTTCCTCGATCGGCAGCTTAAAGTTGATTTTTGTTTGTTTCTTTGAAAGGGTAGTCCTAACAGTCAATAATTAGCTTTATATTATAAAATAAAGTAAATATGTAATAACATGATAAACTCTTTTTATGTAATGCGAGCGCGAGCTATATTTATTTTTGTATATATGATGGGCAATATGTTTGTGATCTTCAAAACGAGATGCCTATGTAACTAAATTTAGATAACTGCGAGCAAGAAGCGCAAACAGAAATTTTAAATATATAAGCTCTGACCTGATCTAAAGGGGACATTTTAAGAACTTTTTGCAGTTAGCCATGAAAACGATGCGTGTTTCAACCAGTGGCGGCGGGACATATTTTCCTGGGGGGGGGGGGGCAAAGCCAAAAAGGGGCCTTATAGGGGGCAATTTGGTGCAAAACGTATATTTTCACTTCGAGATTATCATCTGTGTAAAGAGGTTGTGTGTTTTGTAGTAATTGAATTGAGCAAAAAAATTAAGTGATCACTGAATGATAAATTATAAATTTACGTTTCATTTCTGCGAGCGTAGCGAGCAAGCGGTTTGGGGGGAATAATCAAATCTGTAGATGTAAAATTCGCCTTTTTGGTCAATTACTGTTAAAAGGGCATCCTTGTGAGATGTTCCGACGAGCTCAAACTTTTGGAAATGTCATGTAGGCCTAAAATGATAATAATGATATAGATATTATTTACCCAGGGAAGCCACTTCAGTTCTGAAAACTGTTCTCCGTCCCAGCTATTATTTTTTTTTACAAGAATGCTTTATAGAATGTCCAGTTTTCAGGTTGGAAAATCGGAAAATTCTGGCTCACGTTTCTCGCTCGCATCAGGTATTGTTTATTAATGAACTCATTCTATTCCTGGTTAGAAAAAAAGTATAAAATGTCAAATTTTCAGGTGGAATATTACAAATTTTAAGCTTGCAGTCGCGCTCTCATTATTTAGTTCGTGAGATATATATTCTATTCATGAGTCACTAAATGCAGTCCTTAAAAGATTACTTAGTAGCCTGTTGAATATAACTTTTTACCAGAGAAAACTCTGGTAAAAACTGAAAACTAAGGTTTGTCTGATTTCCGCCATTGATTTTAGCACAGGCCAAAAACTCCGGTAAAATCAACCTGAGTTTTCTCAGGTAAAAAGTTTTATGCAACGAGCCCCAGGTTAGTATATAAACAAATTGCAGCTCGCCCTCGAGTTAATTCTTTAGAAAGATACACATCTTTCTCACGATTACAAAAAAATGCTCAAAAAGTTTACGTCTTGTTAAATGAAATGTCTACTAGTTTGAGCTTGCGATTCGTGCTTTCAACATCTCACAAGGATCATCATTAGTATTAATTTTATTTCTTTTACCAGCAGAAACTGTTATTAAAAATGACATCCCGTCCAATACAAATCCTATTATCTAGAGGTTTTTCGCACGCGACCAACACACTTGATCCCGCATCTTTAAACCATTTGCTTAGGCAGCAATTGCTCAGGTAAAATCGAAATTAGCCTATATATTCTTGATCAGGGCGCTTATTTTTAAGGAAATACATGCCTTTGGCCACAACACACACATGTATCATCGATCGTTTTTACTATCATTGCATTATATCGTGTAATCTTGTAATGACAACACCGTTTTTGTTACCAAAATGAATAATTTTCATTTTCGGAAATACGAACCTTATTTAATCTTCGGATTGACGATTCTTATTTCGTTTTCGGATTGACGAACCTTCGGAATAACCGAGCCTTTGGAATTACGAAGCTCCGGAATTACGAATGTATGCGGTTGTTTTGTAGGGCAGCTTTGGCGTAATGATCTGCCATTTCATTCCCATGTAGACCACAATGGCTAGGGATCCACTCAAGGTTGAAGTGTTTCCCTTGATAGTTTAATTTGGTCGTTAAAATTAAAATTTCCGTGACAAAGGATATATCCTTTTCTTCTTTTATGGCCTGTAGTGACTCAATGAGTCAGAGAAAATCACAATTCTGACGTATACATCTATGTTCTCCAGCCAGTTGAGGGCAAGGACTATGGCTGCTAATTCAGCTCTGAATGATGATGTGTGGTTCACTATCCTTTTTGCTTCATGGATGGAGAAAGCTGGTACATAGAAGGAAGTGGAGACTGTTCCGTTGTTTGGAACTTTTGACCCATCTGTAAATATATGCAACTGATTTGACCATTTACTTCCTATAAATTCCAAGCTACGTTGTTTAAAATACAAGGGGTTTTGTTGTTTATTCAGAACTTCACACAATTCTAGAGAAACTTTTGGAAGAATCATTGTCCATGGTGGAAGACAAGGTACAGTATAAGTTTCATTGATTTTTCATTCATCAATGCTGTCCTACATCCAAAAGGTTTATAATTTTCTGGATGTTTTACTATCTCCATTTGCCAGTTTGGCTTGACGTTAACAGGATGATGACGATGCATAGAAATTTCTTGTCTTAGAATATCTGCAAGCATCTGCCTGCGTAAGTCTAGGGGCATTTCACCTAATTCTGTTTGTAAGGAAGTAAGTGATGTTAGGGGAAGAGCTCCTGCACATATTCTCAGAGACTGATATTGAATATTGTAGGATCTTATTCAAAATTAGATAACCCTTTAGTTAAGGTCCATGTTTTGTTAAACTCTTTTGTTAAACTCCATGTACAGATGTGGACTGCATACCCTAGTAACTAAACTGTAAGCATGATGGGTTGCCTGGTATTTCAACAGGCTGGGTTGTCATAATAAGTAGACTATAGTTTAACAGGTGTATAGGATTACAGACTCTTTGTGTTTCATATTTCTGTTTGGTGTGCTGGCAAGAAAAGCCAAGCCAGCTCACTCTAACTTTTGATTTTGGAGAAGAAGGTCCAATTTGGGGTGTTTCCTAACCAAGGAAAAGGGCATGCGCCACCCTACCAAATGCGGGGAGGTTCCTTTCTACTCGATGCCGAATTACGGCTGTAAACCTAGGGTCAGCCCAGGGTCAATGTAGAGTCAACGTAGGTCAGGGTAGCACCTACCCTCTATGTCAAGGTCATGAGTCACAATGTCATTCGAGGGGAATGACTCGCTTCAGTCAGCCAAAACTACTGTTCGTCGGACTCGACCGTAATTCTTCCAAGTTAGAGCTTCAACTCAACTCTGGTTCTTCGTTCGTCAAGGACATGGGTCTTCGCTGATGACGTCAGTCGCGTTCATCATCGTTCTTCGTCATCGTTCTTCGTCGTCGATCGTCGGCATACTTGTTCCTCGTCATAATCGTCCAATCTTCGTAGTTGTCGTGGTTTGTCGATCTCTTCTGTTTTCGAACTCCGCATTTACCCCGATTGAAGGTTTGATCAAGCAATCGATAAACTTTCCAAGACTTTCGGTAACATAATTTAAAGGCCCATTTTCAGATCAATCTCCTCTCATAATCTTGGGACTATCACTCAATGATGATTATACTCCTTCTCTATATGCAATGATTTATTGAATATCGTTTTGCCAATATACTTATGTTCTTAACAATTCAATGTAAATGACTTATTATATTTTGTGACATTAAATTGATCACTTCATTTATATCTTGAATATCCTTTGGTCTTTTATTCAGGGTGGTTAAGTAGCCTGTAGATTAATAAGTTAATTAGAGCAGTTTCGCTCGTGACATTTGGGGGCTTGTCCGGGAGGGTACTTAGCTGTAAAATTCCTAGTTAAAGTCAAAGATTATTCATGTTGAAAGGAAATAGTTAACTGTAATAGTCCTATAAAGGCTTGTTGATGTTGGAATTAGCGAGTGTAACATGTATTTTCATGAGATGTGTTTATTTGTTTTGTCCTTCTGATTAGGTTTTTCAGATCAGTGACATTTGTGACGGTTCGAGGAGACGGGAACCCTCGCAATGTGGTTGCAAGCTTCTGGCACAAGCAAGTGACATTGGGATATTGGTAAGAGAAAGCAAATTCTAAATAAAGAGTCTGTTAACCTAACATATCTATTTCCTACAGTTTAGGATCAACCATGGATAAATTTGTTTGAGTTAGGGAGAGAGTTAGGGTTTACAGGTCAAGACCTTTTTTCATTTGTAGAACAGAGAGAAAAAAAATAGCTCGAGATGAGCGACATGCAGCTAGGGAAGATAGGCAACAACAGATCGAGTTACAAAAACAAGAGGGAATGTTATTAGATAAGAAACTTAAATTAGCTCGTATCCAGAGTAGTTCTGAAGTAGGAAGTAGTGACGGTGACCGTCGTTCTTTGGCCACTTCCCCTAAACTCCCTCCTTTCACGGAAGGATAGGATAGTATGGATGCGTATCTTAATAGATTTGAACGCTATGCTGAAAATCAGGGTTGGCCGCAGACTAGCTGGGCCATAAGTCTTAGTGCTTTACTTCGTGGTAAGTCGTTAGATGTGTACTCAAGGTTGTCAGCTGATCAGGCAAAAGATTATGCAACACTGAAGGATGCTTTGTTGAAGAGATTTGAACTCACAGCAGATGATTCCCGTAAGAAATTCAGATTTTCTAATCCCGAGGAAGGAGAGACTCCTAGTCAGTTTGTTGTAAGGTTGTCCCATTATTTAGATAAGTGGATAGAATTGTCTGAAGCTCAGCGCTCATATGGTGGTATTGTACAATTGCTTCTAATGCAGCAAGTCTTAGAGAAAGGAGGTTAAGCATTCGCATTATTTCTAAAAGAAAGAAAACCAAAATCTGCAGATGAGATGGCAGGTCTGGCAGATACATTTGTTGAGGCACATGGGGGTCATTTTGGAGTACCTAAAAATAATTTCCCCTTGAACCATAAGAGTAAACCTAAGGGTAGTACTGCGGTATCCAATGCGCCAATTGCTGATAACAAGACTAAGGGTAGGAAGGGTCCATGCTTTGTTTGTAACAAAATGGGTCATTTTGCGCAAGATTGTAATGTTAGACTCCAAGGCGCGAGTTTAGTTAGTTCTCCGAAGCCACCAATAGGTAAGCGTAGGAACAAAACGTATCAGTTAAGAGAAACTCAAGATTTAGTAGGGAAACAGACACCAGGTAGTTGTCCCACTTGTAGTTCTTCTGGGTCTCAGGAAACTCAGATTATTGATAGTGTAGAGTTAGGAGAGTTCTTAGTGTCTTCTGGTGAGTATATTGAATCTCCTTCTAAAGAAATTCTAGAGATAGAAAGGCATATGGAAGTTACTAGTATGTGTGCTACTTGTAAGCGTCGTTGACATGATAAGCTTCCGGTTCGGGATGTGAAACTTGAATCACATGATGTGAGCGTCCTGAGGGATACAGGTTGTTCAGGTGTTATCGTAGAAGAAGTCACTGGTATTGCCAGAACAGTTTACTGGTCAGTCTAAGTGGTGTGTCTTAATTGACCAAACAATTAGGAAGTTCCCAATAGCTAGGGTCAACATTGATTCTCCTTGGTTTGTTAGCAAGGTAGAAGCTTTGTGCGTAGAGACGCCTGTATTTGACGTAGTTCTTGGTGAAATTGACAATGTGAGACCAGCGAAGGATCCAATTCCAGATTGGAAACCTGGTCAACCATGCAAGTCGCATGAAAATGTGAACATGGCAGTTCATACTCGAGCTCAGGTTCATGAGACTCAGCGGCCACGGCCGACTTTGAAGGTTCCGTCAGCCATATCTGATGTTTCTTCTGACGACATCAAAGGGGCTCAGATGGCTGACCCAACGCTAAAGAAAGCGATGGAGTATGCTAGTTTGAATAGTAAAGATCGTAAAGACAGTAAAATTTCAGGACATAGTTCATATTTTGTCTTTGATGGTGGAGTGTTACACAGGGTTTTTCAACCAAAGTCTGTGCTTAGTGGTAATGAAGTTAGGCAGTTAGTTGTTCCTCAACCTTATAGGCAAGCTGTGTTGAAGCTAGCTCATGAGAGTATAATGGAGGGTCACCAAGGTGTAAAGAAAGTAACTGATAAGTTTTTAGCTAATTTCTATTGGCCTGGTGTCCAAGCAGATATTACTAGGAATTGTAGGTCTTGCGATATCTGTCAGCGAACAGTCCCAAAGGCAGAATTTCTAAGGTCCCTTTAGGCAAGATGCCTGTGATAGATGTTCCTTTTCTTAGAGTAGCTGTCGATTTGGTAGGCCCAATTGAACCAGTAACTGCTAGAAAGAACATGTATATTATCACGATAGTAGATTATGCAACCCGCTATCCTGAGGCGGTTGCGTTGGCAAACATTGAGACTAGTACAGTAGCTGAAGCTATGGTAGAGGTACTTTGTAGAGTTGGGGTTCCCCAAGAGATTCTATCAAATCGTGGTACCCAATTTACCTCGGAGGTGATGCGAGAAGTAGGAAGGTTATTATCGATTAGACAATTAAGAACCACACCCTACCACCCCGCTTTAGTTGGTTAGTTGAGAGGTTTAATCAAGCACTTAAGCAAATCTTGAAGAGAGTATGTGCAGACCGTCCAAGTGATTGGGACCAGTATTTGGATCCTGTTCTGTTTGCGTACAGATCAGCCCCCAAGCTTCTTGGCTTCTCGCCATTCGAACTCTTGTATGGTAGACAGGTTCGAGGTCCTCTTGAGATACTTAAGGAACTTTGGAGTGGTCAGGCAAATGATTCTGAATTAAAGACTTCATATCAGTACATTGTTGATCTTAAGGATATGCTTGAGAGTACCATGGAAGTAGCACAGGAAGACTTAATTAAGTCAACCTCGGAAACCAAGGAAACCAAGGTAATTATAAGGAAAAAAAGAATGAAGGAAATAAAAAGGATATTTGATAAAGAAGGAAAGTAATTAAGAGAAAGAAGGGAGGAAAGAAGAAATGAACAGAGAGAGAGAGAAAAGATAATGTCTAGGAAAGAAAGAGAGAAAATAAAGATAGATAGAACAAAAAAGGGCAAGCAGAAAGGTTAGGGCATATATAAAAGAAAGACAAAGGGAAAAGTTCAAACTTCAAGTAAACAAAAAATCCAATCATCTAATAAAAATCATAATTTTATTTGGTGTTTTTTTAAATGTAATTTTAAAATTTAGAAATAAAATATTTTAGAAATAAAATTTCAAGGTAAAACATATTGTCAAACTTAAAAATTAGGTGAAACATCGCGGCATCGTACACACCAAGACCCAAAACGAAAGCTGAAACAACTAGATCTATGAAAAGTCAATAACTTGTTCCTCTGATTACATCTCTAAATCATTAATCTGAAAATCCATAGTATAATTATAAGAATTTCCCGCCGATTTTGTAATTATTTTGGTGGAAAAACTGTTTATCATGTGAGATTGTTTGCACCATTGAGAATATACATGCCTAGCTAGTAGCCTGCCACACACAGGCATGAGGCCAGTTCGTTTGCAATGTATTGGGTTAGCAAGAAATCACCGCAGAACTTTCAAAAATTTAGTTATCGATTTAGTTGTTGTCCCTGCCTCGTCAGCTGTTGGTTATTTAATGAAAATTCGTCATTTTTAAATGTCTTAACTACATTTTGTTCAATATTCTGAAATACGGGACAAATAGGCGTCCCGGGAAGGGTTTGTCGGGACGCCGGGACACAGGAGCAAAATACGGGACAATCCCGGGAAATACGGGACGTCTGGTCACCCTGAGTGTAACTGACAGTCAAATAAAACTTTTGTGCTTTCAGTTTCATTCAAGATATTTATTCTTGCATTTCACACCTGCACAGGAAAGTATGCATGTTTTACATTACATATATAGGAGGCAATACTCCCAAAACTTTTTTTTAACAAGGTATCACTTAAAAACACTATGTAACACTGTGGAAGACTCTGGCATACTATATCGGAACACGGACGAGTAGATTCAATCCTGCAGGGGGAAAGGTAGAAAATTTTGAAATTTGTACAAAATATGAAGAAATGTCCATAACTTATCATTGACGAATTTGCTGCCCTCTTGTTATCAATATATATTTTTAAAAAGCAGTAATTTTCTTATCCCTTGTTTCAGTAACAGTAATTTATTTTATCCCCCCCCCCTCCGCTTTTTTTAAAAGAAAATCAGATGCCTGTGTGCTTTCACAAATGTGAAAGATTAACATTATCCTAAAAAGATGGGGATCCTTGTAGTGATCTTAAGTATGCAGAAAATCTCAATCCAGGCATTATATTTAAGAAGTACTCTGATAACTAACTTGCAACAGTGGAGAATTCACATTTTTTCATATTTCAATTAGCTATATGATACATAAATAAATGAAAATTACATTAAATATTGGCATGATAACTTTAGACAAAAATGTTGTAATTACATTTTTATCAAACATTGCAAATAACAAGACTCATAAACATTAAATCTATTTAAACCCTAAATATACATAGGCTATTTCGATGCCTAAGAAGACGGGGGGGGGGGGCTGATTCAGCCCCTCTTATGATCTCGATCGCAAAAAAATTGGCACGAGTGTTACCCATCGCATAATCTACAAAACTACAAGATCATTTTCTGCGAACAAGCTCATTGCTAATTAATAATGCTAATTTATGCGTAGAATCAAAATTTTGCATTAACTAAATAAATAATGCCCCTAAAATGCAAATTTTGGGTACACAGACACTTTATATGAATCTGATCTAAATTTCTTATGTATTTCTTTGTTTTTCGACTCTTGTTTTTTATTGTTTTTCAATGGAAATTGTCAGGGAATTTATTTGGACCATAAATAAGATGGAATTAATAAATTTCAATCAGTAAAAGGAAAAATAATGATACATTTGCCTAAAAACTCTATTTGCATTGGATTTATACACAAATTCACATTTTTGTTCAATTTTGGGTCTGCATGCACTTTCAAAATGCGTTATTTCGGAACCGCGTATCCGGGGGTCGGAAATTTGGTCTCAAAAATTGCGCGAGACTTGAATGTAAAAAGTCGGTGAGCGACGCGGTCAAAAAACTTTACAAGGCTGAATCAGCCCCCCCCCCCCTCAACATTTTTTGCCAAAAGTCCGCCGCGCGAAATTTTTTGACCACGTCGCTCACTGACTTTTTACTTTTAATTCTCGCGCAACTTTTGAGACCAAAATTTTGACCCCCGGGTACGCGGTTCCGAAATTACGCAACATTTCGTAAGTGCATGCAGACCCAAAATTACTCAAAAACGTGAATTTGTGTACAAATCCAATGCAAATAGTGTTTTTAGCCAAAATTCATAAATGTATCATTATTTTTCCTTTTACTGCTTAAAATCAATTAATTTTACTTTTTTATGGTCAAAATAAAGTCCCCAACAATTTCCATTGAAAAAAGTAGATTAACAAAGAAATACATAAGAAATTTAGAAAACAATAGAATACATAAGAAAATAAATGTGATGTTGAAATTTTTTTTAAATAAATTTGATCAGATTCCTATCTAGAGTATGTGAAACAAAAATTAGCACTTCAGGGGCATTATTTTATTAATTAGAGCAAACTATGATTTTACGCATAAATTAGCATAATTAATGAGACATGCGATTTTTGGCAGAATTTGATGTTATAGTTTTGTAGATAATGCCATGGGTAACGCGTGTGCCAATTTTCGTCTCGATCGCGCCATCGACAGCCGAGATCATAGGGGGAGGCTGATTCAGCCCCCCCCCCCCTCTTCTTAGGCGTCGAAATATCCCAGTCTATTTAGGGTTAAGCCACTGAATACTATATGACCAAAGCAAATATGAAATATATGTCCTATTACGGACCCAAAGTCAGCATTACTGCGAGCCAAAGTGAAATAAGTGTGCAATGGAAGAAAAATAAAAGGGTGGTATCCAATTATGGTACAAAAGATCCTTTGGTTCTAATGCATTGAGCAAATGTTCAGTTGCTAAATATTTAAAGGACAATTCAACCCCAACAAAAACTTGATTTGAATAAAAAGAGAAAAAAATCAACAAGCATAACACTGAAAATTTCATCAAAATCGGATGTAAAATAAGAAAGTTTTGGCATTTTAAAATTTCGCTTATATTCAACAAAATAATTATATGAACGAGCCACTTACATCCAAATGAGAGAGTTGATGACATCTGTTGTTATGGTTTGCACTACAGAATGGAGATGCTTCATTTAGTATCAGGATTATTAGATAGAACATACAGTCAGATAGCTGCCCTAAACAGATTTCAATGTTGGGGTCAAAATTTTACTTGCCCAAATTAAATTTTTTATACCTTTTGGGTAAGCAACTTAGCACTTTGATATTTTTACTTGCCTTGGTCAAGTGAGCATGTGGTAGAGTCAAGCCTAAGTGCTCTCAAAGATTGCCAACAGTAACGTTCTAATATTGTTCAGGATAATTAGAGCTTTAACCTAAATTGGTCAAAAAATAAATAAATAAAAACTTCGAAAAAGGAAATGATAAACAATACTTTCTAATTGGAGATTGATAAAAGATTCAAGACTTTGAAGTACGGCACATTTGCCTCTCTCCCCTTGCGTTTGCCGATCAAAATCACAGGAAGTTCACTGAAAGCTAAATTTTCTTCAATGTTGACCTGTACAAATGAAAATTGGGTTTGAGCAAAGAAGTGACCGGTGAAGGAAGGGAAAATAAAATAAGAATGGGAGCAGGGAAATAAGAAAGAAAGATGAAGGTGAGGAGGAAATTTCAGCATTTTCAAACTAAATGTGGAAGGTAATAAAGGGAATTACATAGGAAATTTTAGCCAAAGTGTGAATCACCCATTAATATACAACAAAATCATGTTATATTCAAAATGCTTGTTGACCCCTGCCTGTGTACTTAAGCTTGGAATTGGAGGTGACCTTCAAATCTCTGAAGAACATCATCCCTCTTACTTTGACCCATGCTCATCATCACCTTTCACCTTGAGCGAGGTGACCCTCATGTTTGGTAAATGTTAAATAAATTTGCATATAACCATGCTTCCCTCCAAGTTTGATTAAAATCCTTGAGTACAAAGTTATTCAAGTTTTGTCAGTGTTCCCATTTGAAATTCCTGCAATGCATTACTGCTACACAATAATGGTGAACAAGGCTGTGTACAGTATTCACCTGGTAGGTATGTTGAGTCAATTATCTCTCTTTAATGGCTTGTGCAACACAATAGTAAAAAATACAAGGGGTCTGTGTTAGTTCTACATCAGTAATCATTACTGTGAATTGGTGTATGTTACTGTAGAATATCATTTGCTTGTTTTGATGAGGTCCATCAACAATTGCAATTATGTTGGACATAATTTGGTGTACGTAAGAACACTGATTTCACTATAAATTGGAAGCATTGTTATTTTTACATCTGAAGAGGAAATATTATCTTTCGCAGTTTTATTGCTAATTGATGCAGCTTTGTAAAAGTCTTCGCACTGCTACTGTAAGCTTGAATTGAGTATAAGACTAAAACTTACCCTGCGACATTTTCTGGTCCACTCCGGCCCCTAGGATCTTTCTATATCCTGGATTAATCTTCACAACTTTGGCCACATTGTGAAAAGGGCTCCAGGAGCTGCATCTTTAATCGTTAAATCAAAGTCTTGATCAATCTGAAAATGAAATAAGTATTTAAAAACTGTATCACACATAACACAATTGCCAGCATACAATTTTTTCATACATCACATTGTCATTAAAGTCATGCTAGATATTGCTCATTAAATTTCTAAAAAAAAATAAAACTCATCAGTCTTTGTAACAAAAACCCTACGTGACATGCACACAGTGCACAAATCAAGTAAAGTCTAGTGAGCTTTGACATTGACCTTTCTATTTCTAACCATTTATCACATCCCTTTAAATATTGATCACTATTGGACTAATTAACCACTGGAGAAACAATACTTAGTATTTGCAAAACTTTCCATGTATGCATTGAACTACTGGCAAACATGTAGGGGAAGGCGGGGTAAGTTGTGACACTTTTCGCATTTTGCATGTTAGAATTGATATGATTAATAATCTTGTCGAAATAAGTACCTTGCCTTGAAATTTCATTCTTCTGAAATATTTTCCACCTATATATAACTTTCTACCTCAACACTGAAAGTCATCGTGACCTTTGAAAAAACCGATGTCAAATGGCTCAACTTGCCCCATATATGGGGTAAGTTTGAGCCACCTTCTGGGGTAAGTTGAGCCACAAAAACTATGTACAAAATGTATGGGGGAGAACCAGCATGTCAATTTTTTGTTTAAAGTCTTTTCACTTGCTAATTCTCTATAAATACTAACATCGTGTAAAAGGAAAAGAGCAGTCATGTAAATTTGCTCCTTTCAGCCTGCATTTCAATCTATATTTATGGTTTGTTTGTTTTTAAGATACATTACCATAGGAATTACCATGGCTCAACTTGCCCCATGCTGTTTGGCTCAACTTACCCCAGTCCGAACTTAGTGCGATAATTTTGTATCCACACATTTATTATGCATCCATCATATAAAAGACTATGACAAGAATGAAGATCCATACCTGGACTAATAATATTGTTATCATGTCTTTATTATATTTAAAGACGTGTGTGTTTATAAAGCACTTATCTATTACACACTCTTTTTTACTTTTTTGGCTGAAATTCATATTTTTCCCTCTAAAAAAACTACTTTTTGTTTCAAAGTTGGAAACAATGTGGTGGGGTTAGGGGTTATGCTATGGGTCATCAATACATGACACCACCACAATGTCTGACTCATTCATTATTGGCCTGGGGCTGGTGGCTCAACTTGCCCCTATGCTCAACTTACCCCGCCTTCCCCTACATTGCAAATTTGCAGACAATGCCTGACTGAGATCAGCTACGGCATGCTTTCCAAACTGTAACTATAACTTCATGGCTGCGCAATCGATGGGGATTCTTCACCTTGTCACGAACCACGTAACAGCTAATAAAAGTGAATGCCAACTTATACTCAATAGCAAGTTCTGATTGGCCAATACTCTTTGCCAAATGTTGCAGATTACAAAAAAGAGGATGAAAAAAAAACCTAAATCGGGGGGGGGGGGGTAGGTGGGGAAATTAATATCCCCCCAAGGCCCAAGATTGACATTCATGGAAAGAAGACACATCCCAACTAAATCTTTCAAATCGGATTTCAGAACAATTTTTCCACTAATCATAGAATTATGACAACTAAGATGCAATTGAATTTTTAACGCCACCGTCACCGGGGCAGAACAAGCGATCCTATAATTTTGCACTGTATTCTCAAGCAAGAAAGACAATAATTTTTCGAAATTCATAACCGTCCAAAAAATGCTTTGTAAATAGGCCTACATTTAGATTTAAAATGAGATTTTTTTATAATGCGAATCCATTGCACTATTGTAGTTATCAAGTTATTTTACCATTCCCAAAAGCTGTAGATATGTGTCAAGAATTTCTGCTGTGCTTGGTCGCAGGTTTCCTCTAGTCCATTCATATCTCGGTACCAAGATTCGCCATATTAACAATAATGTTGTCAGTTGATGAGTTATGTTGTATCCAGGAGGTGTCTTCTTCGTGCTCTTCTTCTGCAACATTAAACGGTGATAAACATGAATTAAAGTTATCTGACTAGTTCTACAGTGCGTATCAAAAAAAAGTTTACACTTTGAAAAAGCCCTGGTAATTTAAAAATATGCAACGTGTGGGTAATTTTTGCACATATAATCTTGGGTTTTGGTCTCATCTATCCAATGAAAGTAAAAGTTTTGTCAGAATGTTACTCTTTAGTGAGCACTGTCCATTTCTGTAAAGCTCGCAGAAATCTGTTTGCGCAGAAATGCTCGTTTTCATGCTGTGTCAAGAGGAAAGGGCGAAATCAAACTTACCCTACGAAAGATTTATCAGACATTTCACTTGCACTTTTAGTCAATTGAAATAAAACGGATACATTCCAGCATTTTGTAACAATTTTGCCACCCATAGTGAAATTTCAACTCTTATTAAGCACAACCTTTACCCTATTTGTGCCAGCTGGATCTGAGGACATAACTGAATCTGAAGAAAAGTTTATATCACACATCTCCAGTATTTTTTCACCTAGTTTTTATCATTGAAAGTGGGTTTACATTTCATTTTTCATTTAATACTTGTTTCTCCAAACTTTTCTCAAGTTTAGCAAAGATAAAAATAATGAAAATCAAGCTTAAGCCATTCCATGTAAATCACACCTCAGTGTAAAGCAAATATCGTCACGATGGGCTCGGTGTGTGGTGGAGTGGGGTGGGGCGAAATGCACTCTTCGAAGTGTTTTGGGCAAGGAAACAAGTCTAACAAGGTAGAAGATATCTTCAAATTAATTTTACTAGCTAAATTCCATGTGTTCTTCATGATTACGGTCTACTTTTATTCGCATAACTATTTCAATGTTCTGCGCAAATCATTTTTCACTAACTTTTCAAAATTAAGTGGTGCTCACTCAAGCGGAAATATTTTTTGACAGTTATATCGTTATTTGCTTCAATGGACCTGTGCCAATATTAAAATGTGGAAAAAACTTCAAGATATTACAAATGCAAAATTTTACAGGATTTTTTCAAAGTGTAAACTTTTTTTTGATACGCACTGTATAGAGAACTGATGGTATAAGTGGATAAATTGTACAAATTCTCAATAAATAATTCCCTTGTGCAGTGTGGAATTTACATGAAGTCAACCTAATTCCTGTATCTCAGATTCAAAATTAGTTTCTGATCATTCACAAACTGTACCGTACATACATCTGTAATAACTCATAGCAAGAATCCCCCCCCCCTTCCTGGAGCTTCAATGTAACGTTTAGATCTATTATTTGCATGTAGGCCTGTCCTTGCTAAGCCTAGGCTATGGACTAGGCTGGCCTATAATAAAGGACTATTGGGCTAGCTAGGGCCTAGGCCAGGATTTAGATCTAGCCTAGGTTTGGACCTAAAGGCCTGGTCACACCTCCCGAGTTTTGTTGGAGCGGTCGTTGAGCGGTAGGGAGAGGGGGTCGAATTTCGCTCACAAAATTGGGGTAAAAATAAAAAACAAAAATCGAAAACAAAGTAAAAACAACCGAAATCAAAAATGGTGAACGGGAGCGAGCGGCGATCATTTTTCTCTCTCCGCTCCACGACCCCACGACCGCTTCAACAACGCTCAGGTGGTGTGACCATGCCTTAAACCTAGATTTTAATGGGGGTTAACATAGGCCTACACATATGTAGATGTACCAAATTGAATAAAGTTGACTATATCTAGCCAGGCCTACATACACCTAGGCTACATATTGCGTAATTGAGGCCTGTTACAACCGATAATGTCGCACCAACGCATAATGTCGCAATCTGCGACATTATGCCAAGAGCGTCCGACGCATAATGTCACATGTCGCAACGCATAATGTCGTAGTTTTTCTAACGCATAATGTCACATGTCGCAACGCATAATGTCACAGCGGTATTTTTTTCAGGACTCGAGCTACAGATAAGATATAAAACATGCTTTGACTTAGTATTTTGAGATACGAAAAAGAGAATGAAATTATTTTGAAATCAGGATTACTCTTTGTATGGATATTTGTCGCTTTATTACCATTTCGTCTACTGCCTTTTCCCCACTATCGCATGGTCTGATATCATTTCGTCTACCATTAGTTAGTCAACTATCAACATAGTCCAATAACCATTTCGTCTAATTACCATCTTGTCTAATAGCCAGTTGGTCTAATAGCCGTTGTGTTTCTTATCATTTAGTCTAATTGTATTTTTTCAGTTGGTCCAATATCCATTTTGTCCAATATCATTACGTCTATTACCTTTTGGTCTAATAGCCAATTGGTCTAATAACCACTTGGTGTACTCTCATTTTCGTCCATGTTCCATTTGGTCTAACTTCAGTTGGTTCGCTATGACTTTGTCTAAACCCATTTCGGCTAACAATCATTTGGTGTCGTTGCCACGGGTCCAATCAACAATAGGTCCAATCATTGATTCTAGGACAATTACCCCCCGGACAATCACCCTTCCGGACAACAAATCCCTGACAATTTTTTCCCACCCAAGGACAATTACCCCCTCAGGACAATTACCCCCCGAGGACAATTACCCCCTGAGGACAATTACACCCCGGACAATTACCCCCTGGACAATTACCCCCTAGACAATTACTCCCGGACAACTACCCCCGAGGACGATTACCCCCTGAGGACAATTACCCCCCCCCCCCGAAAACTACCCCCTATGGCAATTTCCCCCCGGACAATTACCCCCTGAACAACTACCCCCCGATGACAATCACCCCCGGACAATTACCCCTTAGGAAAATTACCTCCCGAGGACAATTACCCCCGGATAATTACCCCAGAGGACAATTACCAACGGGAACAATTACCCTGCCCCGGGACAATAACCCCCTAGAGTTAGGGCCTAAATAGTAAAATTGCAAGGCGTTCTTGTGTGTATTATCTTTGCGTATTTTTTTTGGCTTACTGTATTAAAACTAAAACCACATCTTAATCTGGAATGTGCACCAATTGTTTCATAATTCTTAGCTTCTTGTTAGATGAATTGTTTTAAAATAACAGGTATATAGGTTATTCTTGTCAGTAGTAGTGTTGATGGTTGCGTTACCGACTTTCAATATTTCTACCTGTGAAGGTGTCTTTTTAATGTTTTATCTATTTTCCTGATTTTTTTCCTGATTTTTTTCCTGAAATCAAACCCCAAATGAATCAAGAAAAAATCAGATCAGTTGGAATCAGAGAAATTAGGCATTTGTGATTATTATGTCTAATCGTGTCTTTTCATGAATGTTCAATTGTTCTATGAAAACTTAGTATGTGGGTCAGTTTACACATTTTCTGATGTACATATGCGTAGCTATATAGCGCAAGCCCCCAGCCCCATTTTTCATGATGCAGAAGGCATTGCTAAACAAAACAAAAAAGAAAAAAAGGCGGAAAGGGAAGATAAAATGAAAAAGAAGAAAATGAGAGAGAGGGAGAGAGAAAAAAGGAGAAAGAGCGATATAAGAGAGAAAGTTATTCACTAAAGTAGAAAATATAGTGAAAACCTGTGCCACGGACCAAGACCATTACAATGGTTCACGCCCGGGGGGGGGGGGCACTCAGTATATAATAATGTGCCGCGGAGGGGACCCCCATTTTTACACTCAAATTTCCGTTCAAAGGCATAGCATCTTTGTCTTATTGAGAAAAAGAACAAAGAAACCCGCTCCAAGGCAAAACATTTTCTTCTTATCGAGAAAAAAGAAGAAAGAAATCCGCTCCAAAGCTTGCCATATTTTTCGTTACGCCGTTCCGGTCGCATTGATCTGCTACAATGAGCTGCATTTTTGGTGAAATGCGGCTGCAGAGCGCTGTCCGACCATCACCTCTGCGCGAGCGCACCCAGCGGACGTGCCGCCGGGCTATAGCTACACAGGGATGCATCAGCACTGACACGCTAGCGATCCGTTCCAAGGACCCCGTTTTTTGTCTCGCCCGCGGCACACCCCTACCACTTTTTTGGTCGAGTGCCCCCTTCCCCCCTGGGGGTCACGCTTGATTCGATGCCAGGGAGAAGGGGGGGGGGGGAATTTTCTGGGGTAATTGTTTGACATCGGTAACTGTCCGGGGAATCATTGTCCTTGATCGGGGGCATTTGCTGGGGGGGGGGTAATTGTCTGTGAAATAATTGTCCAGGGGGTGATTGTCCAGGGGTAATTGTCCTCGGGGGTAATTGTCCTCAGGGGGTAATTGTCCGGGGGGAATTGTCCTCGGAGACTAAATGTCAAGAGGTGGTTGTCCGGAAGGTGACTGTCTGGGGGGTAATTGTCCTAGAACCGGTGATATGACCTAATGGTGATTGGACCCATGGCAACGACACCAAATGATTGTTAGCCGAAATGGGTTTAGACAAAGTCATAGCGAACCAACTGAAGTTAGACCAAATGGAACATGGACGAAAATGAGAGTACACCAAGTGGTTATTAGACCAATTGGCTATTAGACCAAAAGGTAATAGACGTAATGATATTGGACAAAATGGATATTGGACCAACTGAAAAAAATACAATTAGACTAAATGATAATAAACACAACGGCTATTAGACCAACTGGCTATTAGACGAGATGGTAATTAGACGAAATGGTTATTGGACTATGTTGATAGTTGACTAACTAATGGTAGACGGAATGATATCAGACCATGCGATAGTGGGGAAAAGGCAGTAGACGAAATGGCAATAAAGCGACAAATATCCATACAAAGAGTAATCCTGATTTCAAAATAATTTCATTCTATTTTATCGTGTCTCAAAATACTAAGGAAAAGCATGTTTTATATCTTATCTGTAGCTCGAGTCCTGAAGAAAATACCGCTGTGACATTATGCGTTGCGACATGTGACATTATGCGTTGACGATTAGCTGCGACATTATGCGTTGCGACATGTGACATTATGCGTTAGAAAAACTACGACATTATGCGTTGACTGCGACATTATGCGTTGCTGCGACATTATGCGTTGCTGCGACATTATCGGTTGTAACAAGGCCGGCCTGGTCCAAGCTCGTACCGGACCCTGGTACTTCGCACATATCACATCCGCATTTTTTTGCATTTTTGTTTTGAAATCGGCAGCGAATTATTTATGTGTGAGGAAATTCATCATAGTTCATGTTGACTCTAAATTAAATCACCAATTTTGAGACTGATAGAAGCATGGAAAGAAGTGAAACTTTGTGCAAAGTAGGAATATAAGTTTCGATTTGGCGACCACCATCATTCATATAGAGTTACGTGTACATGCACACACAATAAAAGCACTGCAACAACGGTAACGATGCATTGGTAATTCAGATAATTCATTAATATTTACTCGAAATCAATCACTGAATTTACCTCAAAAGATTGGAACTAAATGTGGGAAGTCCCACTCCTGAAGCAGGTTTGTCACACCCAAATCTTCCATTTTCTAAAAGGGAGATTAAACACGATTTTTCCAGTGCACTGCAGCGTTCTCCGGGTCGATCAGACTCAACGTTATCTTCCGACAACTGCGCACGCGTACGCATGCGCTTTACGTCATGTGCCGATCTCTTCATTGTAGTTGTAGAACTCTTGAACAACCCTTTTGTCTACGGACCTTAAACAGGTCCATTCGCCGTGTTTTATATAGATATTTATCAAAGCTTAAACATGTGCTGTTCAAAAAATTATACAGCAGCTCTTATACAGCGATATTTTGTACAGCGTTTTTACTGTGTATCTTAGCAAAGCATGAAATAAGTGCTTTGGGTCGATAATTATGATGATACAGTATGGGGGTCTTGGTCCTGCTTTAGCACAGGGGTTAATATAGAATGTTTTCGATTTGGGGGGGGGGGTATGGCACCCGTGTCCCATATCCAATTCATGAACTTTAGCATAAAATTTTACTTTCATTCGGAAGTTTTTTATACACCTGGTAAGAGATCTTGTCTTCCCCCGGTATGATTGTTTACAAGTATTGAGAGCCTTTTGTAATTCCTGAAACGTAAATGGTTCATTCAAAACATGTTCCATTCCCCGGTTCATAGACTTGATTGAAATGTGTTCATTGCCTTTTATTCCCGTGCACTCTTCTACTAGACTTATAGATTGGAAAAAGGAAGAAAAGACCCAGCTTTTTCTTTATTACACAAAACTTCCTTTTCATTAACCACTAAGATTGGCATGTCTTTGGATTTTCGTTTGTTGTTGACCGACCCCTTCAGTCTTTTAATGGTGTGCAAGATCATGGATTCTGGTACATAGGGATTTAGTCTTCGACAGAAATCTTCCCAATATTTTTCTCTGATTGGCGCAGAATATTTTTGGGTTCTGCTTTCTTCTTCAAATAAATGGTTAAATATTCTGCGGATATATGTCTTTTTAATTTATTATTAGCCCTATTTCTTTGTTTGATGATTTTTGTGCATTCATCTGTCCACCAGGGAACTGGGTTGTGTTTTTTTTGCCCTTCTTAGGCATTATTTCACTTATAATGTTTGTTAATTTATTAATAAAATCACTATATATATATAGCAGTTTGGTCGATTAGGACATCTCTATCTCCTGTTGGTCATCCTTGACACTTTCTAGTGAAGGAATTCCAATCAAATTTCTTAAAAGACCAGTGTATTTCTTCATTGACCCTTTGATTACTTACCTGCCTGGTTCGATCCAGTAATATTTGGGTAGATATGGGAAAATGATCACTCCCAAAAGTGTGTTGTAGAACTGCCCAAGTACACTTACTAGATAGCAAAGGGGATGTGATACTGAGGTCAAGACAAGAAGTTTTCCCAATATGTGGATCTATTCTAGTTCCTGTTCCATCATTTAAAAATACAAAGTTTCTTTCATGAATGAAGTTTCCAACCACTTTCCCATTTTGGTCTGTTTTTGTACTGCCCCATACAGGATTGTGGGAATTGAAATCCCCAACTATAAGGAAAAGGTTGTTATCTATACCGTGGGTAATTTTGTTTAATAGCATCATCCATTTTTTGGCATGGATTATAGAAATTTACAATTGAGATCGCTGTTCCGGCAATATGTATTTTGGTAAATTGCATTTCAATTTCTTTATCATTAAAGGTAAATGCTAGTTTTGGTAACGATATCAAAATGAGTTCATACAGAATCCAATGAAATGACCACTAAAGTGTCTGTTTGTATAAATAAAACGCATGTGCCAAAGGATTCTGGAAGAAATTGTGTAATTGCTGAGAAATCAGCAAATAAGCACGGGATTCGGGTAGGGCGTCGGGCCCGACGCCCTAAGCAATAATTATACATTGTCCCACGTGCGCTTATCTGTGTTGGGGAGTTTCGGTGTGAAAATTTTTCAGGGTAGATTTCAAGATTTCACAAAGTCCAGTTAATGTAACTATACCAGATCTAGATCCTCGATGATATACTGGCAATTAAGCCTTGTTTTACAGACATTCTCATGAAATCAGTGTTAACTGCAACTACTGGAATTTCTCTTTAATGGGGTATGGTATTCATAATTGAGGGATTCATGTATGTAGATTGCGCAACCTCCTTTAGAACGATTTTCTCTGTTTCTATTCAAACATATATATTTTGGGATATCCAGTATGTGATCTCCACTAAACCAGGTTTCTAGGATACAGATTATATGATTAGGGTATTTATGCATATTCAAGTAATTTATAAGTTCGGGGCCGTGATTTAACAGCCCCTGCACGTTCCACTGAAGTATGGTTAGCGCACCTGTCATCAGCATTAGACTAGCCCAGTTCATCATTGGCCTTGCTGAGAACACTTTGTTGAAGTAGTCTATCTGCAGCTGATTTGACAAAGGATGAAATTCCCTCTTCTGTTCTTTCCACAGTAAAGGTAAGAATGAGTTGGATGATGAATGAGATAAGGTTCTCATTACTCATTTGGGTAAAGAGATTACCAGGAGAGGGAGTTTCTTCCCTGTTATTGTTTCTTCTGTATGTTTTGGGAATGGGGTTGCGGGGTTGGGTGTCTGATTTGGTTACCTGGTTGATTTTGGGGCGAACGGTTCTCATAGGTTGGGGTGGGAGGGGAAAAGACTCTTGCTGGCGGTTAGTTAACCGATCATTTGGTAATTCAACTGGAATTTCTGGGGGTGCTTTACGTAAGTTTTCCTCTTGCGATAAGAGTTTTTGCAGCTTCTGCATAAGTAACATTGTTTTTTTTACTTTGACTATCTGTATTTTGGGGGCTCTCTTAGCTTCAGGACATCCTCCAAATGCTGCCGAATGTTCTCCTTCACAATTGGGGCAGGTCCTATTATCTTTATTATTACCCTCATCCAAACTATGGTCTTGCCCGCACCTTAAACACCTTAATTTTGCCCTACACTGGGCAATTCCGTTTCCGTGTCCATATCGTTGGCAGCGAAAGCATCTTTTTACTTGGGGGATGTACTGTTTGACATTAAATCTTTGAAAACACATTGTCACAAAGTTGGGAAGGATGTTCTTATTGAAGCTAAGCATGACGCTTGTCATTGGGATGAACTTGGGTCCACTTTCTTCACTGTCTTCCCCTGTATCTGGATTTGATTTAGATCTTTTCGTTATTCTTTTTTCTTCTACAACACCCTGATGTTTGAATTCATTTAGTATTTTCTTCTCTGTCATCTCTGTTGAAATTCCGTATACGACTCCTTTTTCAACTACCTGCTTCTTTACAGCTTTCACTGGGATGGTTCCTATGACACTTATTTGGGATATTGCTCTTAACTGCTTAGCATTCCTACATTTAATGAGAAGGCCCTGAGTGGTTGGTTTAACGAATTATGGGCTAGTTGGACATGCTTCTCGTATTTGTCTAGCTCTGGTAATGGGGTTGACATTTTTAAGCGATTTGGTCCTATCTATAGGAGTGATAAGTACTTTAAATTCCGATTGCCTTACTTGGGTTGGTGTAGTAAATATATTATGTTCGTCCTCTGAAGAGTTATCTGATCTAAGCGATAGGTTTTCAACCTCTACACTGCCTTCACGTTTACGTTTAATTCTCTGTTTTAGGGATCTGGAGTAACTGTTTTAAAATCGTCATTATCGTTAGAATCTAACACTGTTGGCTCTTCGCGCGGGGCGTAGAAAGCCCCGCGCTCGGCCATGACCGGAATTGGTTCCCGAAGAAAAGCCGAAGATTCAAATTTATCTGTGTGTAGATGTGTGTGTGCGATCTAGCGATATTACACTACAGTGTGGTATGTGTTAGTGTGACGCCCACAATATCTTGCTTACCTTGAACCTCTCTGGTGTGAAAGTCCAAACAACTCCAAAATATTTCAGATCACAGTCTAAGGAATATAATACAACGTGAAGAGAGAAGAAATTCACTCAAAATTTACTAAAAAAACCCACAATTTTTTACCGAAAAGACGAGGTTCTGAAGACACGGTCGCGCCGCATGCCGCAGGCCGGTATAGTAGTATTCTTGTCTCAAGGTTTTTTATGCCTGCAAATGTGCACGGCTGGGGGGGGGTCTTATACTTTGTTTTTAGCATTCTTACAAAATTGTTCTCGTTATAAATATATGGGTAAAGAAGGCTGTCATTCTCAACTCTCATCTGCGCACTGCAATACTCACACTCATTATTTATTTATGTATTCATTTATTATAGGTTTTCCCGCTCAATTTCGCACATAGTGCATGCAAGAGTATAAATAGTTAAATCAATGTCGCGAAAGAGCAACCAAGAATTCAAACTAGTCATTCAAAATCGCCATAGGGCCGCCAAAAATTCATAATGGGCATTCAGTGTAGCTTTAGGGCAATCAAAAGTCTAAGAACATCGATCAGATTCGCCATAGTGCGCTCAAGTTAATACCGGAGGTCACGTGACTGAAGACAGAGCGTTCAATTTCGCTATCGGGTATCCATGTTCATAACTAGTGCATTCAATTTAGCACCGTATTTACATAAATTGTAATACATATTCAAAAATTCTTCGCTTGTTTTTCCCAATCTGCAGTATGTGTGCCACCAGTGACCATTCATAAAACTGCACTGAACAATGTACATTATTCTTTACAGATTCTTGTAAAAAAATTACATAGAAGCAGTGGCCTGCTTATTTAGGAAGTTACTTTGTCTTATTCAGTATATACATTTAGTTATTATGGTTTTTAAAGAATATAAAAGGTTCAAAAATAATTATATAGTGCGTAACAAAAACAGTTTACACTGAGAAAAATCCTGTATAATCATACATTTGCAATATCCTGAAGATTTTTCCACATTTTACCATTGGTGAAGATCAATTTAAGCGAATGACGATATAGTATACATGTAACTGTCGAAAAGTAAATCCGCGTGAGTGAGCATCACTTACTTTTGAAAAGTTAGTGAAACATGATTTGAGCAGAACTTTGAAATATAAATGCGAATAAAAGTAGACCTTAATCATGAAGAACACATAGACTTTAACTAGTTAAATTGATTTGAAGATATCTTTTACCTTTTCAAAACCTGTTTCCTTGCCCAAAACACTTCGAAGAGACCATTGCACCCCATACCACTCCCCACACCGAGGCAATCGTGACGATATTTGCTTTACACTGATCTGTGGTTTACATGAAATGGTTTAGACTTGATTTTCCTTTTGTTAATCATTGTCAAGCTTGGGAAAAGTATGGAGAAACAAGAATTAAATGAAAAACGGAATATAAACCCACTTTAAATTATAAAAACTTAGTGAAAAAAAGCTGAAGATGTCTGATATAAACTTTTGTTCAGATTCAGTTATGTCCTCAGATCGAGCTGGCACAAAAGGGTAAATGATGTGCTTACTAATGCTTGAATATATCCGCTTTATTTAATGTGTAAGAAATGTTTCGCAGTATTTATTTGATTTCGCCCTTTCCTCTTGACACAACGTGAAAAGGATTTCTGCGCAAACAGATTTCTGTGAGCTTGAACAAAATGGACAGTGCTCACTCAAGTAAATAATTCTTTTAAAACTTAAACTTTTATTGGATAGTTGAGACCCAAACCCAAGATTACACATATGTTGTATATTTTTCTATTCTCACGGCTTTTTAAAAGGGTAAACTTTTTTGATGTGCACTGTTTAAGGGAAGAAAACCGTAGTCAATTTCTTAAGTTATAATAAAAATATTATTGTTTAAATGATTAGTCATATGAAATAGATGGAAGATAAAAAGAATATTAAACGTAATATGAAAGAAGAAAATCATGATATTTTATACATTCTATGATTATGTCTCTAGTCAATGCATATATCGAAAAGATGGTGCAAATGAAAAAAAAAATATTCAGCATTCCGATATTTATTGTTTCGCTGACCTAATATGGACGTAGTAAGCTTATAAAATGGAAGAAAATATAAACATAAGAAAGTTATAAAACAAATAGAAAAAATTACGTGTGCTAAATTTCATGCACAAATTGTATAATTGGATGCACAATGGCGAAATTGAATGCCCTAACAAAGCTCGAGGGGGTTTCACGGGCGAACTTGGTGGCACTATGTACAAATTCGTATGCCGAGTGGCGGATTTGGTTGCTCTAAATTGATCATGAATGCCAAAATGGCCATTTTGGTTGCACTATAGCGAATTTGAATACCGACTTGTGATTTTGGCTGCCCTATCTAATAAATTGAATGACCTGTTCATAATTTATCATGCACTATGAGCGAAATCCAATGACCTGTCTTTACTTTTGCAGGCACTAAGTGCGAAATTGGACTGGAAAACCTATACTATTATTATCATTATTAGTATTACTATTATCATAATCATTATTATCATTATTGTTATTGTAATTATTATTATCATATTCTTATCATTCACCTTGCGTTTTTGTACTTTGCCAAGAACGCCCATATCATTTTTGTGGGATTTTATACCCCAAACGTGTTAGTAGTGAATCTGTCCGATCCCTCTTTATCTATATTTTGATATATCATCTTTAATTTTATATTTTGTCTCCTGAATGGCAATAACTTTGTTACACTACGAATAAAAAAACACATGGTCTTTTTTTGAAGACTACACGAATGAAAGGTTACGGTTGGCCACACTTTGAAGATACAAGGTTCCGATATATTATTGTGTGTGCTCGCGTGGGGATCGCAGCTGTTCTGTGATTGGTCACTTGGTCGAAGACAGTGCCCATTTTTGGAAAAAATGCTTTCAATTGTGTGTGTATTCTTGAGAGGAAGCAAATTAAATAGCAAAATAGTATTTTATTCAAAAAAGCATTATTTTGGGTTATTTCTGTTCGGTCAATTTCATCAATATACCGTGTGTCTAAAAAAAGTAACACTTTTGGAATGGTTGCCAAATTGAGCATATGTAATTTTATGAAGAAATGTCGATATGTATAGAAAGCTTAAGGACCAACCTTTCATATGATATGAAAAATTGGGGAAAAAAATCATACTTCGATGAACAGGGTTCACTTAAGTTAGAGGTATGAAAATGGGCCTGCGCAGGATTTTTCCTTCCAATCTTGGACAGGTATAGCATACAAAATAAATTTGATATGAGATATTCATGATCGATGGATTAAGAGTTAGAAGGATGTTTTGAATACCAGTCCTTTCTCTCTATCATTTATCAATCCCCAAACACCACCCATGGCACACACAAACACCAACTTCCAATCCCATCTTAATGTATCATTGATCTGGTAGATGTGAACAGGATGAAGGAAGAATTGGAAAATGTTTAATTGAAATATTCAAAATTATAATCGACATGCAACCCACTCTCCCTCAACCGCGAAGTTGAATAGCCTCCACGTTCACCTGACATGACGCCTCTCGACTTCTTGTGGGGATGGCTCAAGGCCAAGGTCTACGCCACATCTCCCAACACACTGGATGGTATCAAGGAGAAAATCACCAATGAGATCGATGTCCTTCGTTAGGACAGAGCCACAGTCAGGAGAGCTGTTCTGGACATGCTGAAACGGGCAAGATCGTGTATCTCGATCGTGTATCGAGAGAGAAGGTGGACATGTTGATCGTTAATGTGAAAGACTTTTATCTTTACCGGTACCCTTACTCAATCGGTACTTTGAAAGCCGTGATATTCAGTCAAGAAGAAAAGATAGCCATGTGGACTGTGAACTGATTACTTTTGTCAGATCTTTCATTTTAAGATGAACAAAGCAGTTGTAAATAAGAAAAAATTAAAAGAAACATGAATATCTTAAAAAAAATTAACTTGTTCTTGTCATGTCTGCCCTAATGTGTGTGTGTGTGCGTGTGATAATTGGTTTGAGCAATTGCTTGATGGAATTAATGTTTCAGTGATTTATCGATTGATTTTAATTGATCAAAATGAGTGACTGGTTAATAATTTGATTATTAATGAAAAACAAATGATCCACCAAACTTTCAGAAGAAAAGTGATAAATAAGGAAGGGGTAGGTGAGAGGATAGGAAGAAGGTTGTATGTGTGTGTGTGTGTGTGTGGGAGGGGGAGGACAGTGGGTTGCGTAATGTTAATTATGATTTGAAATATTTCCCATTCATCCTTAATCCCGTTCACATCTACCAGACCAATGATACAATAAGATGTTACTGGAAGTGTGTGTGCGTGTGTGTGTGGGGGGTGGGCGGTGGTGTTTCGGGATTGATAAATAACAGAGAAAAAGGAATGGTATTCAAGGTATTAAAAATATCCTGTTGATCCATCGATCATGAATATCTCATATCGACCTTATTTTGTAAGCTACAAGTAACTTACCTGTCCAAAATTGGAAGGAAAAATCCTGCGCAGGCACATTTTCATACCTCTAACTTAAGTGAACACTGTTCATCGAAGTATGATTTTTTTTCAATTTTTCATCTCATATGAAAGGTTGGTCCTTTAGCTTTCTATACATATCGACATTTCTTCATAAAATTACATATGCTCAATTTGGCAACCATTTGAAAAGTGTTACGTTTTTTGAGACACACGGTATACGTCATTTAAAAGGGTAAACATTGAACTTTCATTTTATCCTCTTAATTTCTTGGTATCTTTACAATTCATCAGGTTATTTGCTCGTTGAAATGTTCATGAATTTATAATATCTAGGTTTTACTTACTGAAAAAATCAATGTAAAATATTACATTTTTCTCATTTTTTCAAAAGCAAATAAGAAAGATAATAACACGGTCATACATTCCATGACCCATGCATCATTTCATGTGTAGAAGGTTTCATTATACAATGTACGGGTAAAGAGTTATGACCGTTTTAAAATCAGTATCTGCTTACGTTTCGGTCGATTTAGGATTCCCTCCAATACCCCTGGCAGTCAAGGGGTATTCGTATTGGCACAATAAGAGTTAAAGGGGAACTTCGCCAAGTTTTAAAAGAAACTATAGAATTCTATATGTGAATGGTGACGGCATTTGTGAGCAGCTTTCCCATATATGGAATAATATATATATATATATATATATATATATATATATATATATATATATATATATATATATACATATATATATATATATATATATTGTAAAGAAATGGATGAAGAGAACAATGGTAGACGTAGCTTAAATCAAGGTTCCCCAGAGCTATCTACCCTTTGGAAAAATTGGTTATGCCGAAAAAATGTCTCTGCTGGGAATCGAACCTGGGCCCCCAGCTTTGAACGCCGGTGCCTTAACCACTAGACCACAGAGATGGGCTAATGGCTAGGCCGACCGAGATCCGATTGACCGTCAGAAAGACAGATTTTCGACACTATACCAATTACCTTTGTCGGGTGAAGGTGGGTTTTGAACAATGACAAGCCGTCATACCTCAGCTGGATCAAAGCTATTGCTTCGATACAGTACACGTATGTGAGAAAGTATACAAATGTGTGAAGCTATACATGTACAACAGCTTTGGCTTTGGCGTTCAATGCTGGGGACCCGGGTTCGATTCCCGGCAGAGACATTTTTTCGGCATAACCAATTTGTCCAAAGGGTAGATAGCTCTGGGGAACCTTGATTTAAGCTACGTCTACCATTGTTCTCTTCATCCATTTCTTTACAATATTTAAATAAAAGAGTTGCCAAATGTGTTGTACATGTATGTATAGCTTCACACATTTATATATAGAGTGCGTCCCAGAATAAACGAAACCGAGATTTAGCGATCATTTATCATAACTAAATCATAAATAGAATAGACAAATGACCTATCAACTTGAAGCTTAGAATCTCCTCTTTCATCTGATATTACTTAGATTATTTCTCATTGAAGCATGAGTGAGCAAAAACAATTTGAAGAAAGGATACCAAAAACTCATTTGGCGGGGGTATATGGGTTTCAAAAAGAAAACCATATTTTTGAAAAATTCAATATCTGCTCTTTAATTTGGTACCAAAATTACAGAAAATGGTCACAAAATAAAAAGTTATGGTAATTTTAAATAAGGCTTGTATTTCCATAATTTCATGAGATAAACGTGTTTTCACCAGTTTCCAACAGAAGCTTTCGCATGGTGAACAAAAGATTTAATGCATGGCTGATCTTCAACAAAACGGAGTGTTCAGTGAGTTTGAAAGCCAGCCTGGAGAACCTCTTCATTTTATGAAATTATTGAAATTCAAGCCTTATTTCAAATGAACAGAACTTTGTTATTTCGTGACCATTTTCTGTAATTTAGGTATCAAATTAAAGAGGAGATATTGAACTTTTCATAAATGTGGTTTTCTTTTTGAAACCCAGATACCCCCTGCGAAATGAGTTTTTGATATCCTTTCTTCAAATTGCATTTGCTCACTCATGCGTGAATGAGAAATAATCTGAGTAATATCAGATGAAAGAAGAGATTCTAAGCTTTAACTTGGTAGGTCATTTGTCTATTTTATTTGTGATTAAGTAATGATAAATGATCGCTAAATCTCGATTTCGTTTTTTCTTGGATGCACTGTATATATATGTATATATATATATATATATATATATATATATATATATATATATATATATATATATATATAAGAATAATAATAACTTTCTTAATATTTAATGGATTTCCTATATATTTTTCTGCAATTCTTCCCTTCAAAAGAGGTCGATATGATGGTTCCTTCACTCTTAACATGTCAGGAAACTTAATGTCCACACAACAAATATTGGTTTAAAAACAAAATTCAAACTATGGCTGGTTTTCGAACAATACTGTGTAGTTTTCACCGAAAACACACATCATTAGTTTAAAACTGCCCAGAATTGGATAAAGTCTTAACCAATTTTGGTGTGGACAGTATTTTGCCCAATATTTTTAGGGGTGTAAGAAATACCCATACATTTTATTCGCTATACACATTTCCAAATTTATGCAATATCCGTACCATATTTGTTTTGTAGCCTGACATTCACCTAGAGTAGCAATGAGTTGTTACTTAAAACACTGAACAATAATTGCTATAATTTCATCATGTACCTTAAACAATGTACGTTATAATGTATTTATTCAGATATATTCAGTATGTTAATGGCAGCACATATTGGTGTTAACATTAAATCGCTGCGTTTGAGTGTGAAGAGATGTTCTACTTGCAAACAGGCCAATATAAGTCCTTTCATTACTCACTAATTAAACGAATTTGGGCAAGATTTTGTTAGTTTGATTATATCAACGATAAATTATAAACCTAATATAATGACATAAAAACAAGACAAATAATATGTAATCAGATAATATAGCTCATTTCATCTACATGAGTCTGTTCAAGGTCAAAAGGCTCTCTCTTTCTTCAATTTGTTCTGTTTTGTATTTCTTTGTATTATTTTGTCTTAGATAATTTTACAACATTTATCATATATTGTAAGGGTCTTTTCCTTTCTGGCTGCTTCCTGCCAAGCATTTTATTTATTGTATCAATGTAAATATTGTATTTTTTTGTATGTGAATTATGTTATTGTATTTTAATGCTTTGGTCAAATAAATTGAATTGAATTGAATTTGCTGATATCATCTTTACCTCTGTCTTTTTGCTTCTGCCGTCTTTTATTCTGTAATTCTTAATTCTGACATTTTTACCTCTGCCATTATTACCTTTCCAATTCTACCTCTGGCATGTTTACCTCCGCCATTCTTACCTCTGCCATTTTCACCAAGCATCTAATATCTAAAAGGAAAATTGTTTGGCCGATAACACACATATGTATCACCTGGCACATTAAACAAATGCATGGTAAGTAGCGTGCCATGTTTGGGTTCTACAGTAAAAGAAGAAAATAATGTTTAGCAAACCTGTTTTTTTAACGTCCTGGGCATCTTTCTGAAGAAAAAGAAACCGTGGGTAAGCATATTATCCATATGAAAGTGCATTTCTCTCTAATGATATCGTTTTGTATCCTTTAAGCAAAAAAGATCCTCCATGAATTAAAACATTTTAAAAGTTAAGTGTTTTCTGCATGTAAAAGAAAATAAACATCTCTACTGCCACTTGTATAAATGTCAAATGCAAGTGCCGTTCAGTCGTAGATCGTCGCTTTTTAAAAAGTGCATTCATTCCGATCAGCTTCTTGGCTATATCAGTGATAGGTTGAACTCTCATTACAATTGCTATTTCAACCTACGACTGCGCAGATCCAATCTGATCAGGATGTGTGTGTTTGGATAGGTGGAATGTGTAATAACAATGCAAGAGCTAAATTTTGTCATTTGTCAAATTTCATTTAGCAAAAGTCAACGTTTATATCGGTGAAAAATTACTTATGCCTATTTTTGTCTTTTCGGCAAATGGAGACTCGAATTCTTTTGCTGTTATACCCCACTAAATAACGATTAGTTACATCAGGTAAAACAACTGGCGTGAATCAGGACATAGCAGGGGGGGATCAATATATTTAGCTGAGAATTCGAACGTTTGGAAATACTCTTATGCCAGTGGCTGTGTATACAGGGGCATATAATTAATAATATGACACTACCATCTTTGGTCTAAAGGCTTATTAGAAAAAAGGGTATACTAATGAATGTAGATAATATCAATACGCAAACAACCGATTTTGTCAGGAGTTGAAATATGAAAAGGTAGCCATTTTTTGTTTAAAGTGATGTTTTTTTGTACATGTATGTAGTGCTCTGACTGCGCTCTGCCTTGCTCCAATTTTTGGGCTTGATTATCATTCTTCTCACAACTGGAATCTGCGAATTCTGATTATTTATGGCCTGTCTTGAACTTCAAAATTCTCTTCTTGGCAAGTAGTCTGGAACTTTATGACTAGTCCCACGTAGGCATATTGGTGTTACATTTTGTTATTTTCAACTGACTATTTCATATTCCCTATTCTGGGACTTAATCAAGTGAGCTTTAATAACATAATTTTAGACAGTTAAAAATCCAGATGAATACCATCACGCATCTTGAAACTTGGAAATTTTGATTTATTCATGGCCTGTGCTGGCTGGATTTAATACCGATTCTTCTTATGACCAGTCCCATGTAGCCACAACGGTGTTGGATTGTACCTCCTCCACTTACTCCTTTTGTGTATTCTCTATGGACTGAGTCTTAACCAGGTAACATCTTTTGTGCCTGCATTTTGGACAATTCAAACCTTGATTTATTTGCACTCTACTATGGCTAATTCTACTGGTCCTACCCTTAACTTGAGATCTAATTCGACACAAAAGTTAGGAGACACTGAACCCAGTATTCTAAATCAGATTGATGATATTGTTCAGAAAGCTTTTGAAAAGACGATGGAGAGTGAAATTAGCAACGATGAATGAAGATATTGATAAAATAATAGTAAAGCTTACGAAACTTAGAAAGCAGAAATTAGGCTGCCTGCATGATCTAGAAGTCTTAATTGACAATAAGCTCAGCTTTCTTTGGAGGGTGACAAAGATCGATTCGGATGAGCTGACTTGTGACCTTGATAAACTCCAACAGTATTTTCGGCGCAACAACATTCGTATCTTTGGGCTTCCAGAAAAAAACCTGACGAAGACACTGATCATCTTGTGTGAAGCGTAGCTGAAAGGATTGGTTTACATATCTCACCGCAGGATATTGATCGTTCCAATCGTATAGGAAAGAAACTCACTCATGGAAATGAATCTTCATCAACGGGTAAAGTGGCAAGAAATTCCTACGCCGTTCCTGCTAGCAACACCCAGGAGAAACCAATTCCACCCCTCACAGTCATTGTTAAGTTCATCGCTTTCAAATCCAAACTCGCTTTTATTAAGAATCGACGTAAATCAAAAGGATCAAAAGTAGTAGTATCAGAGGACTTGACGAAAAGGAACTTCAATTTGCTATCACAAACAGCTCGCAATGAAAAAGTACGCTCGGCCTGAACAATCGATGAAAGAATATTTGCCTTAATCAAAACAACAAATGGCACAGAAATAGGAAAACTCATTACATCTCACACTGCTCTGTCGAACTTGTAGTCAAAGACTTTGCAATTTTGTAGTCCCAATTCGCTGACACTAATCAATGTTCTACATCTGAAGAGTGTTATTTTTCTTCGAGTTTCGAGTATCAAGTCAAAATTTCAAGTATCAAGTCAAAATTTCGAGTTTCAAGTCTGAATTTCGAGTATCAAGTCAAAATTTCGAGTTTCAAGTCAAAATTTCGAGTATCAAGTCAGAATTTCGAGTTTTAAGTAAAAATTTCGTGTATCAAGTCAAACCTTGTGGCTTGATATTAAAAATGTTCAGACTTTTATGAGCTCTTTAAGAAGATACCAAAGAAAATTTGAAATTCCCATTAAAAAGTGATCTGAAATGGCAAAGAAAAAATCACTTTTTTTCAAAAGGGGTCAGGTCCATTTCAGTTTAGTTGCAAAAGGGGTTAGGTCCACACATAATTTTTTTCGGAAAAGAATATTTACAAAAAATATGAAGCCAGGTTATTCTTTTATACCTAATGTTATGTTCTCATTGTAGGGTATCACGAAAATTTAGTTTTGCATAAGAATATTGCAATATGGGAGGAAAAAAATGATATCCTTGGAGTGGACCTTACCCCTTTTGCAAACAAACTATTCTGAAGAGCTCATTTGTCAAAAAGGGTTAGGTCATAAATTTTAATTCTGTCTCAAAACCTCTAAATGGGAAATTCAAATGAAAACGTGAATAAAAGTGGTAAAGACAAATCACCTTTTAAATCAAAGTAGATTGGATTCATTTCAGTTTCATTGAAAAAGGGGGTTAGGTCCACAAAGATAAATTTTAAAAGAATATATATAGGAAAAAATGAAGACAGGTAGATTTCTTTTATACACAATTTTATGTTCACATGATAGAGAAGTACATCATGACAATTTAGGTTGTCGTAAGAGTATTGCAGTAAGTGAGAATTAAAAAAAAACATAGTTTTTCTCGGAATGGTAAAAAGTGGACCTAACCCCTTTGGCAACTAAACTTTTCAAATACAGCTCAGTACCACCGATTTTTTTTTTTTATTTTTTTTTTTTTGGGGGGGGGAGGGTCCACTTTTTGCACGACCTTTTTCTTCCACCCGCCTCTTCATTTGTCTTTTCCTCCTTTTCTTTTCCCATATCCCTTCCACTTTAATTATTTCTCTCCTATTTTTCATCCCCTTTCCTTTCGTTTTGTTTCCATTCCTTTTCTCCCCCATATCCCCCTTTTCTTTATAAATTGTTCTCTCCCTTTCCCCTCTCCTTTAAATTCTCCCACTCCATTCTGCCTTTTTGCTCTTTCCTCCCTTTTTCTCTCTCCCTTTCTTTCCTCTTAGTATCTTTAAATCGAACTCTTTTCTTTCTTTTCTCTCGCTTTTCGCATTCCTTCTCTTTTCCATTCCTTCCTTTTCTATTTCTCCCTTCCCTTCATTTCCTTTTCCCTCACCCTTTTCCTTCTCTCTCAATCTGTCTTTCCCCTCCTCTTCTTTCCCTTCTATTTTCCTTTCTCGATCTCTTTTCCCCTTCCTTTTCTCCTCATTTTTCTTCCCTTTCTCTCTCTCTCTCTCTCTCTTTTTTTTGGGGGGAGGGTCTATTTTTGCCCAACATTTACTAGGCTTTAGGAGTTCTTATAGACCAATACAATCTCACAAACTCTATCTAATTTTATAACAGCAATATGATTTAATAATCTTTCAATTTACAGTGACATGTGCTTAGTTGAATATAAGTGATATTGAAAAAACTGGATACGAATGTATCAAAATGATAAATATTGTTATGCTATGCATAAATCAATCAACCACTGCAAAAATCAGTCAAATCAAATTAAAAAAACATGCTCCTCGTCGACCGTGCTTAACATTTGCACAGCTGATGCACATGCAACTAATACCTACATGCATACATCTAGATCTCTTTTCAAGTTAATGGATCAATCATGACAACTTATAAATTGAAAGCATTAAATAGTATGTTCTAATAATGGAGTACCACATGTCAGTGTTCTGTTTATTGTTTAATGTTCCTCGTGATATCATCGGATTGAAGCCAAATTACAATGTTAAGCTGTGTTTTTTACTGGTTAAAACTGAATGCTCTATTGTTTACTGAGCAAAGTGACATAACATTGAAAAGGTAACATGGCAGATTATATCCAAGTAACATTAGATGATAAGAGGGCACTTTGTTTCTGGGAGCATGATGGGCTTTTTTTGTGCTATCTTGATTTTTTTGTCTAAAATTTTCTTAAAGGTATATTGTGTCATTGGTTTATTTCAAAACTTTCTTTTTAATTTAACTCTTTGCTTTCCACAATATTCATAAACAAGTTCTGAATCCATACAATGTATTGTATTGGTAAAAAAGAACTGTTTTTATTCTTTAAAAAATATATTAAGATGAGAAGTTTTGCAGAGTGTGCTTTCTTTGGATGTATTTTTTTAGAACTGACATAAATTTGAAGAGCGCCACCTTGAGACCAAATGACATCAATATTTGCTCATTAATATTCAGGCGCGCCGGAAAACTTCCTTTTTTTTTTTTTGGGGGGGGGGCAAACTCCCGAGGGGGGCACAATATTTTTGACAGCGTGAGATACCGAAGCGATCGAGGGGGAGAGGGCGTGCCCCCCCCCCCACGGTAAGGACTTTGTGTAAAAATGGAGTTTAAAAGTTACGTTTCTAAGAGAATTCAAAAATAAATATCTTGAGAATTAAACATAGAATTCACTACGAAAGACTATACTCAGAGTTTATGAGAATCTATGAAATCTACCCACAAAACGATCGCTTAATTCGGATTGTGGTTTTCGTGTCTGATCAATTAAATTACGTAATACGCTTATATTGACTCAAAATACCAGAAATTACATTTTTCATGCAATATCCTTTCAGAAATATTTATTTATGTACATACACGGACGACGCGAGAGAGCACAATTATTATAAGTTTCAAGGGGTGTATTAAGCAGAAGAAGCGTAACAACAGAAACAAAATACATTCTAATGAATGTCTTTTTAAATTCAAAATGCCATACTGTTCTGACGTGGCAGACGACGATAAGCGCTTAAATCCCCATTCTATTTAAATCATTTCTGACCTCAGCATTGGAGAGAGTCCCTGATTATCCATGCATAGGCAAAACGTTACATATTTTGTAACTGGAGGAAAAAGAAATATGACCTGCTTAATTATTGTCTAACAATTTAAAACTTTTCTGAAAATTTAAAACATTACTCGATTTATGTGTTTCCTTTGGCATGTTTTGTATGGCTGGGAAGCACTTTTGGATGACCCATTCAAAATCTTCTTTTTTCTTTACATATTTTCTGGGGAAAATGTGACCATAACTAGGAAATGATGAATATCAAATTCCAGGAAATATTCATTTGTAAATAATCATGAACTAACAAACTACGGCAGTTCATAATGTACATTATGTAACATTATTTAGAAGAAAACAATTACATTCCAACAGCGGATATGGTTGACGGTACACCATGTGGGGTTTTCGAAAAAAAAAGTGGATAGAGGAAGAAGTGAAATTGATAGGAGGAAGTAGACAGTTGATAGTCGAGTAATTTTTTGTTCAAACGAGCGTAGTCCTGATAAAGACAGTAAACCAGAAAAGGTTGAAGAAGAGGCTTGATTAGTTGATAGATGAGTACTCCTGCTCTGCACTCCATTCGCCGACTCAAGCTAGCATCTTCTCATTTATCCAATAAGCAACTACTCAATCCTCTATAACTCTTTAAACTTTTCGGTTTTACAGCTATTTCCAGATTCCATATGTTGCTCGAGTAACTAGCGTTCACGCGCGTTGGTGATATCGGGTCCGGGGAGCGTTTCATGAAAGGACTTGTAGGACGTTTTATCCGACAAGTCATGTTTTATCCGACAGTTACTATGTAACTGTAACAATGCTTCTCAACCAATCAGAATACAGGAAAGTTGTCAGATCTTACAACTTGTCGGACGAAAATATTGATGAAACACCACCCCGGTCTGAGCGTTTCTGGGCGACCGCGCGTTTGTTAGCCGACACAGCCAGCGTGCAAATTTTTTAGTCTGAAATGTATTCATTAATAGGCCCACATTCCACAGAACGGAGACCATTGAAAGACCACTGAAAGACTTAAAATAGGTGGGGTCTTACAGGGGTTTTCAAGATCAATGAAATTTGTCATCTCTGTGGAATGGCTCAGTAAGACCCCTCAAAGAACTCTGAAAAACTGATGGATATTTCTTGTCGTACTGATCTTAGACTAGTCCTCTCGAGATCTTTCAATGGTCTTTCAGAGATATTTTATGCAATAAGTGATCTTTCTGAATTCTTTCCATGGACTTTGCCTGGTCTTTCAATGGTCTTTCAATGATCTTTCAATAATCTCTCATGAGTATTACAGTGATCTCCGCAAAAATCTTGAGAGACTGTCGAAAGATCAATGAAAGACTATGAAGACCTTTGAATAAGTTCATCGAAAGACCGCTGAAAGACTGCTGAAAGACCACTGAAAAACAATTTTCCTGTAAGACCGTTGTAAGACTGTTTTGAACCGTTTCAAAAAGTTTTTGAGCCCATGAAGACCACGAAGACCACTGAAAGATTGGTCAGGACTCGTGTAAGACCTCAAAGACCATTGTAGGTTCATTGAGAGACCTCTGAAAGATCAACTAAAATTCATGGTCTTTCAAAGGTCTTCCAGCGGTCTTGTTCTCTGTGGAATGGGGGTTTAAAAGGTTAAACGTTATCACACTGTAATAAGATGGAAAAGGGGCTTATCAAAGGTATGTTTCACAGAGGGACATGTTCGTCAAAAGACGCAAGGCTTACTAAGATGTGTAATTGCCCCGTCAGGGGCGAAATTTTTTCATTTTTGACAAAAGAAATGACAATTCTTAGGCAGAAAAGTGCCTTCATCGTTTACTTTTGTCCTTAAATAATATAATTTTTCTACCTTTAGGGGGCACATTGGGGGGGGGGGGCAAAATCTCGTTTGGCCCCCCAAAAATTTTCTATGGGGCACTGCCCCCCCCCCCCCGCTTCCGGCGCCCTTGTGAATATTCATGTCTCTCGCCTCTGCGCGAGTGCCGATCTCAAGTGCCAAAGCACGGTACGAGCGCATACCGCGGAGTCGAGTGGGTTTCTTTCCGGGTTTCTTCTGCGACTTTGTCTTGCATTTCCACAGTAGAAAGCGTGTACATTCGTGCAGTGCCTCGTGGATATATACATGCAAATAGAAATAAGTCGTTTGAAGCTCCTTGGAACAACCAAGGAGCTATTTGAAATGACCATCGTAATAATTGTGATGTAATGCATGTTATTTTACATCTGGATATCTGGGCAGAGAGTCAAGAGCCGAGATGGAGAGAGAAAGAAGTGGGGGGGGGGGGGTGATCTCCGATGAAAAGGTAAGATAAAAACAAGGTCTGACGGTTTTTACCTTGCTTTCATCTGTATTTTTTTTTATTTGTTTCCGATTCAGTGAATTGTTATCATTTTCTTCGGTTCTTTATTTTTATTTGTTCATTATTGTTTAAATAATAGGTCTTTGCTACATTTTTTAAAGGACAAAATAGAAATCAATTTTTATTGAACTAGTTTGGCCGCCAGATTAGTTATTTTGCTTTGTGTGACCTATAGGCCTATTACATGTATACGATCTCTCTCCACTACTGAATTCGTCAATATACTGCCTCAACGTATCCAATTAAATTGGACAAATACCGCCTGGCCTAGTGTGTGTTTTTTTTTTAATACCCAGGGGCGGATCCAGGTTTCAATGATAAGGAGGCAGGCCGCGGAGGGGGGGGGGGGACTGAAAAAAAATTGCTCGATCAATCGACAGCTCAAAGTTTTTTTTAATCTATACACAACAAAAAAAGTAAGTCCCCCCTTAAACAAACATCAATAATTTCCGAACCAATGCCAGTTTTTAATATATTTTTACATGAGCGTGTAGGTAATTTTATAAGCTACCCTCTGAGTAAATGTTGTGAACGTATTTTGCGTCATGCTTCAGTGAGCACCGTCAGAAGGCAAAAATGTCACTTTTCAAAAGTCACAAGCCAAATATCATGACTTTGATTCCATTTTATTGGAACTAATTCCACATTCTCATCATGAAAAATAGTCAGAAGGCTTGTAAAAGGTACTTTCTAAAAGACGATACAACTTTTTTGGCTAAATTTCACGGTTGAATAAACACAAGTCCATATTTGCTATAATTTGATTTTTTATACATTTATATCAATAAGAATGGAAGAATATGATGACAGTTATTTTTGGAAAGAGTATCTTCAACAATATTCATCGTTTCACGGTTCAATGAACATTTATTGAAAACAAAAAATACGATTTTCAAATATCATAGGCAAGTATTGTTTTATTTTGGTTACTGAAAATGATCTTTTCTCAACTTTTTCGTTATGTTCACGACCATTTAACATGTTTCAATGATTCAAAGGCGTTTAATTAAACATTCACGCTTGAATGAACATGTGGAATGTGATTAGCTCTTTTTTACGTTATTGGAAAAAATGCAATTTGTAACTATGGATATCTGTCACAAACGTCCTTGCATAGTTCATTTGATTTGATTTTTATAAAAATCCCGATGTTTAATGCATCAGTGAGCACACAATATTCGAAAATTATGCAAATGAGAAGAAAGTTCAAGGCCTTGGCCCCACTCTGTGCCGTGTTGAATGGTTATTTTGGTGTGCGCGCCTTTTGGATAGTGTTACTCCGAAGCCATGTACGAAGTTTCATGAAATAACTGTTGGCAGAAGTAACAAAAACCGTCCATGAAACAAACCCTCATTTCATATTTGTGAAAATTGTGACGTCTTCTCTCATAGACTTGTGTACATTATGGGTGCATACTTTTAAGAATAAGTAACCCTTCTTCAATATGGTGGAACTTTTTTTCAAGGCCGTCTTTAGCAATGCCATTTGGCAGTAATGTTCATCAACCCATGGGCAGAATTCTGTGGAAAAATGAAATCGATATCTTCATTCATGGATGAGTGAGCACGGATCAAAGTGGGGAAATTGGTATTTTCAATGTCACAGACTCATTTTAAAGGGTAATAAAGTGAATATTGAGGGCGAATTTGGTTTCAAATGTTTTTTATCATCCATCATTTCTATCACCACACACTTTCCGAACTTTAAACATGTTTTTCATGGTTGACCGAGCACATTCGAAAACTTAGGAATGAATACTCTTTATACGACTTAAATGTATTTTTTACGTAACAATCTCTCATGATCAGTTTAATATATGGGCAAATCAGTGGTGGATCCAGAATTTTAAAATGGGGGAGGGGCCTATAATCGGGGGAGCCACCAACATTTTCAAATTTTAACATGATCTAATAAGTTGTAGAGGATACCACCATAAACCCCTATGATGATACGTCACAATACAGGGGCTGCGGAACGGGTTTCAAAGTGGGGGGGGGGGGACTGAGCCAAAAGTGGGAGGGTGGGGGCTGACCATGCACAAAATCACAATCGTTTGGTCATTTTTACATTTTTGCACATGCTTTTTGAAAAAAGTGGGGAGCTGAACCCCCCCCCCCCCACCTCCCCCGCTTCCGCGGCCCCTGCAATACAATGTGCTCACTCAACCATGAACATACGATATCAAAATTGTGTGTGGAGTGACTAAATGATGGATAGTAAAACAGTATAACACCATAAAATTCACCTAAAATCAACTTTTTGTCCAACTTTGTATTTGCACAATCTGAAACACGACTCTTGTGACTTTAAAAAATGTTCATTTTTAATTCAATCTTTGATTACTCATGCATGACTCAATTGATCAATCTCATATTTCTCAGTTTGTTGACTCATGAGTGTAGAAAATTACCTTCGAAATATCATATCTCAAAATAATTCCGTTCAAAAGTTACAGCAATTTGATTTAGGGGAGACTTACTTTTTTTGTTGTGTATATATATATATATAGTCGTAACAGTAAGCCCTCTAAAAAAAGCGAGTGCGAGGTAAAAATTTTCGGAAGTTGTGTATTGTGTCCTGAAAATTGACCTGACCAATTATTATCGTTGACAAGGTAAGCACTGACGGAACCAACACGGGCCGGCTGTGCCCCACCCCCTCCAGAGATACAATCAATCTACCGTTATAATTATTTTCTTTTTGCTTGTCAAATTTTCCTTTGGAAAATGTGTCCCCCCCATTGGAAAATCCTAGATCTGCCTCTGAAGATAATTATAATAAAACAAAACAATCACAACGATACGTAGGGCCTATGGTGCACTGGGTAGCCACTTCGGTTACAGCCCGATAGACCGCGGGTCCGATAGACCGCGGGTCCGTTAGACCGCGGGTCCGATAGACCGCGGGTCCGGTAGACCGCGGGCCCGATAGACCGCGGGTCCGATAGACCGCGGGCCCGATAGACCGCGGTGTGTGTAAAATTATCATCATGACAATATAATGAAATTCATGTCATAAAGAGGTCAAAAGGTCAATGATACGAGTCCATGGGGTTCTATAACGATGACCCACAGGACAATCGCCCCCTGACATCTACTTCAAGGAAAATATTATCCCCATATTTTTATCGTCGGGGACTGTTACCCCCCCCCCCCCCCGGAAGCGCGTTTCCGTTTTACACCCTGGCGAAGGCATTTTCCGGAAAAGTAGCCAAAAAGCGACTAGTGAAGAGTCTAAGTCTACGTTTGTTTACATTATCAGCTGGGCGCGCGATCCAAAGTCCGCACCGAAGTTATCCGCAGAACATATACCGTACTTGCAAATGCAGCTGAGCTTATATGCTGACAGCTGATGTCTGTCTTTCTCTCTATCTGTCTATATATTTATCTCTCAAATTCTATCTCTTTAACTGCAGTATCTATCTATCTAATAATCTTCTCTGTCTCTCTCATTCTTTATCTAACATCTATCTATCTCAAATTCTCTATCTCTCTCTATCTATCCATCCATCTGTCTGTCTTTCTCTATTTCTCTCTCTCTACCTATCTATCTGTTAATTTGTCGCTCTTCTCTCTCATTCTTGATCTATCTGACATCTATCTATCTCTCAAATTCTCCAGCTCTCTCTCTCTCTATCCATCTGTCTGTCTTTCTATCTATCTATGAAACTACAGTATCGGTTAATTTGTCTATCTCTCTGTTTCTCTCATTCTTTATCTATCTAACATCTATTTATCTCTCAAATTCTCTATCTCTCTCTCTCTCCCTCTATCTATGTATCTGTCTGTCTTTCTCTATTTCTCTCTATTTATCTATCTATTTTTTAACTAGAGTATTTATCTATCTGTTAATTTGTTAATAATCTTCTCCCTCTCTCTCATTCTTTATCTTTCTATCTATCTTTATCTTTCTATCTATCTAACATCTATCTAACACCTGTCTCTCAAATTCTTTATCTCTCTCCTCTAGCATCTGTCTGTCTTTTTTCTCTCTTTTTCTTTGTCCGTCCATATTTATATCTATAACATCTCACTCTCTCTCTCTCTATCTATCTATCCTTCTCTCTCTCTTTCTCTCTCTCCCCTCTCCCTCTATATATCGACCTCTCTTGTCTCTCGATCCCCCTCTCTCTATTTATCTATCTATCCATCCATCTATCCACCTCTCTCTCTATTTCTATCTATCTATCTATCTGTCTATCTTGTCTCTATCTATTTATCAGTCTTCTATATCTATCTTTCGGCAGCTTCTAAGTATCAATCCCGGTATCAATCCATCAAACTTCAATTTGTCTTTCCATATAAGTATCTGTTTATTTTGATTTTGTCTGTCATTCTATTCAATTAGTTAATAATTTATTTTTAGAAAAAAAACTATCATAAACAACGCGACTGCAAAAGCATGTTCGGATTTCACTCCTGACTGCCGCTCTCTCTGTACATGAAGTGCCGAGGAACTCTGTGCTCTGATCAGTAACTGCAAATTGCATGCGGTGGTGGACTCGCCTGTGTCGCACGCTGCATGCAACCAGCGACGTGTGTAGACTCTTCACTAGTCGCTTTTTGGCTACTTTTCCGGAAAATGCCTTCGCCAGGGTGTAAAACGGAAACGCGCCCCCCCGGAAATATACCCTCTAGACGCCATACGGAGCCTCTAAAATGCCATCGACTTGACGACATGGCGAGATACTTTATCTTGCCATATCGACTAAATAAGCTTATTATGTCCGCATGGCGAGATACGTTATCCTGCCAAGTCAGTCCACTTATAAAAAGTTATGTGTCAACAGTCAACATGACGAGAACATGGCGATTCATCGGGATTCTTGCCGGGACTTGTACACTTCATATCTCGCCATGTGGACATATGGACTTGACAAGATAGAATATATCGTTATGTCGAAATAATAAGCTTATTAATTACTTAGGAGGCGAAGCGGGGGGGGGCTTTCCCCCTAAATTTTTAGTTGAGAACCTCTTTTTGGTCGTCAATATCTTTTCTACGTCCCCCCTCCCTAAATTGAGGTAGACCACCCTAAAATATTTTTGCCCCCCCCCCCTAATTTTGGTTGATAACCTTCTTTTTTTTTCCTTGTCAAAATATTTTGGTGGTCCCTCCTAAAATTTTGGTTGATTTGCTTGTCAATTTTTTACCTGTGTCCATCCCAAAGTTTCAGGTGGATCCCCCTAAATGTTTTGCCTTCGGCCGCCAATGATTAATTAAGACATGGTAAGATAAAGTACCACGCCATGTCTTCACGTTAAGGCATTTTCACAATTATTATTTTCATAATTATAATCTGGGACAATTGTCTGGAGAGTAATTTTCTGGGGGGGGGGTAACAGTCCCCGGCGGTAAAAAATATGGGGATAATATTTTCCTTGAAGTAGTTGTCAGGGGGTGATTGCCCTAATGGGTTATTGTTATAGAACCCATGCAGGCGCGGATCCAGGATTTCGTGGGGAGGGAGGGGGAGCAAATTTACCTGATGTTTGGCGCCCATGTGTACTTTTCGAAAAATGGCGCCTACTCCCTCCCGGTCAGACTAACTTAAATTATCTTATAATCACATTAAAAAAGAAATAAAGACCACTTTTTAATGTGTTCTTGAAAAAAAATCCATGAATACATAAATACCAAAAGGTAGGGGGACACAGGGGCGGTTCCAGCCTTCGCCAATAGGGGGGGGGGTGGGGCGGAAATTTGTTTTCAGCCATATTTTCCCCGATCGGCAGCTCGAAGATAATTTTTGTTTGTTTCTTTGAAGGGGTAGTCCTTATTAGTCACTTCTTGGCTTTATTCTCATAAATTAATACATAATATCATAATCCTCATTTATATGATGCGAGCGCGAAGCGCGAGCTAATTTTTTGGGAAATTTTATGTATTTTTTCCTAAAAGTTGAACTGATTCTGGGCAATGTTTGTTATCCTGAAAAAGACATGTATGCAACTTAATAATTACTACGAACGCAAAGCGCGAGGGGAAATGAACTGATGAAAAAGATACCTGTTAAATTTGATTTGACAATCAAATAATGCGAGCGCGAAGCGCGAGCTGAATCTCTTCGAAATTTTCACCCAAAGAAAGGAAATTCTAAGCACTTTTTATTAACTCAAGCAGAATAGGTATATGAGAAAACAAATAAATCAAGCGCGAAGCGCGAGCGGAAAATTTCTAGATTTAGTTCCATAATATTTACTGAACAAGACACTCTATTCATGATTTGTAATTCCTAAAAATATGAGTATTAATAATACGAGCGCAAAGCGCGAGAAAAAAATTATACGTTTTGAACTGGTACCTGTTGAAAAGGTACCTGTTAAGGACTGCTTGCACTTAGCCATGAAGGCGTCACATATTTCAACAATCAAAAAATGCGAGCGCGAAGCGCGAGCTTAACATTTTTGAACTTTTTTAAAGAAAGAATGGAAAATTTCAATCAGTTTTTGTAATCGTGAACAGGATAGCTATGTAATTTAACGATTGATGCGAGCGCGAAGCGCAAGCAGAAAAAAAAGAGATTTAGACCTAAAAGGGGGCCACTCTGTTCATGTTTTGTAAATCATCAAAAGGATGAGTAATATGGGGTCTTCCTACATTAATAATGTGAGCACAAAGCGCGAGCAGAAAATTTTTGATATTGTGATCTGAAACTGGATAATGATTTAAATTAGAGAACAAGTTGGGTATCTGAATAAACATGCACGAGTGTGTATCATATTTAGACCTAGAATCTAGACATTCTACTTTAATCATGAAAATCATGAGACTTTGATAGTCCGATCTGAAAAAAAAGTCAATTTCAGCTTTATATTTCTAGCACCTTGTAGAAAAATTGTAAGGTGGATATGGATCGCACTTAAAAAAGAGCTGATATTATTATTACTCTGAGTTTTTGACATAGGACCGGGACATCCTTACGACATGCCATCATATGAAAATGATGACTATCTTCCTATTCATCTTGCTAAGCGCAAGAAGAAACAAAGGGACAATTTAATTATTAAATTAATATCATAATTAATGCCTAATGAGGGCGCGAAATCTGATGATATCATGGCATAAAAACTGGACATTTCACTTTTGTGATTATGAATAGGAGGCATCAGTTTATATATTTTTAACCATTAATGCGAGCGCAAGTCGCGAGCTATAATTTTTTTATGAACTGTCATGAAAAGGGGATTTTAAGTAGTTTGTTGCATAAACAATATTGAAACATTTATATAACTCGCCAATCAAAATGCGAGCGTGCAGCGCTCTAGCAGATGCGCCTTAACAATCAGACCAGAAAAGGGATATTTTGAAATCTTTCATGGAATACACGAAAATATAGGTACCTGATAAATCAAAATTTGCGAACGCGGAGCGCAAGCAGCAAATGTTAACATTCAAACCATAAAATTGACATTTTTACAAAGCACTTTTTAAAAACCAATTTGTAAATTACACAAAATAATGAAAGTTCGATTTCCGAGGCGAAATATGTGTTGTATATTGACTTCCATGCTTGATATTCGAACTCCATATTGAACAAGATATGTAAATCACCTAATAGGCAATGTGAGCGCGAAGCGCGAGCGAAAGTTTTATATAGTTGCACGAAAGATTCTGTTTATTTTTCCAAGTCTTCCCCTCATCTTATTTTATGCCTTCGTCGTCCTTCTCTTCCTTTTCTCTTCATTTTTTCCTTCTTTCTTTCCTTTTTTTGGTCTTTTTTGCTCCGCCCAGAGGTGGGGGGGGGGGGGTGGGCAAACGCCCATGTCCTAACAGTCATTTCCTAAATATACTTTATAAGCAACATAAATGTGTTATAATCTCATATGCTATATGCAAGCTAAAAATTATATTTCATGTATATTGCCCTGAAGATTTAAAATTCTGGGCAATGTTTGTGAACCTGAACAGGACGCGCATGTAACTAGATAATTACCACGAGCGCGAAGCGCGAGCAGAAATTTTAAATATTATGGACTCTTCGAAAAGATAGTCATTAACTCTTAACATGCTACGCACACTACTAAACCAATGCCACAGTGCTAATCCGATGTTAATCCCCTGTGCCAGCCACAAAACCCCCCTGTGCCACATTGAGTTTTGGATCGCGAGTCGTATTCACTCCTTTCAATAGTCATAATTATAATTGCTTATAACTCTCTAACGATTAGTTTATCCACCAAATATTGTGTGGTAAAGTTGTAGGAAATTTCATACCCCTTTTAATGGTGTCCTCATTATATAGATTGGTTATTATCTTTACCGCTAAAATATGAGTTGTATCAAGTAGTTCCGTTTAGTGGAGTGTTTTGTATGGATCAAAAAACCTAGGTCTCTTCCCTCTCAGAGGCGGAGCCATATCTTGTAAGAAATGTAGAAAAACTCACTCAAAAAAGTCGAATGTAAACCGCGTGAGTAAGTTGATCTGTCAAAAAGCAGAGTTCTCACTGCACACAAGTGCTAATTACGGCGTGCATGCGATGTGCAATACAATGCAAAACGGCGTAACAATGATTGTAATTCCGAATGTGCGCAGTCATGCACGAAGCAGGCAAGGGTAGGAAACAATGCAAGCACAAAGCAATCAATGAGTTAAGAGGATACATATTTCAACGATTAAAATGAACATTTTTGATATTCCAAACTAAAAAGATGAGATTTCAAATCCCCCAATGGGACATTCGACATTAATTTCCATATCTCTTTTTCTTATCTTTCTTCCCATCTTTCTCTCTTTTTAATATTATTCTCTTCCTATTTTTTCTTCTTCTTTTCCTTTCTTTTCTTTTCTTTCTTTTCCCTCTTCCTCTTTTTTCTCTTTCCCCCATTACTTATCCCTCTTTCTTTTTCTTTCCCTTCCCCTTTTTTTCTCTTTTAAATTTTTCTTCTCTCCCTCCCCCTTCCACTCTCTCTCTTTTTATTCTCTTCTTTCCCCTTCTTCCTCTATCTCTCTTTTTCTTATCTTTCTTCCCATCTTCCTCTCTATTTAAATATTCTTCTCTTCCTCCCTCCTTTTTTCTTCTTTTTCCTCCTTTTTCTTTCTCCTGGCTTTCTTTTCTTCTCTTCCTTTTCCCCTCCTCTCTTTTTCTCTTCTTTCCCCCTGTTCTTCTCTCTTTTTATTTTCTCCTTTTCCCCTCTCCCCCTCTTTTTTTTGAGCGGTGGGGGGGGGTTGGGTGAGGCAGTTCCGCACCTGATAGAACCCCATGGTCTCGTATCATTTGACCTTTGGACCTCTCGATGACATTTGATATATCTGATCAAAATTTTACACGCACTGCGGACTATCGTACCCGCGGTCTATCGGACCCGCGGTCTAACGGACCCGCGGTCTATCGGACCCGCGGACTATCGGACCCGCGATCTATCGGGATGTTCCCTCTTAAAATAGTTACACCCCAAAACAAATAATATAAATAAGACTTCTTGACTATTAGAGTATAGAGAATACGATAGAATACTTGAACGACACTCATCCAGATAGACTGACTGACTTCAAGTCTTAGACGTCCATCAAATACTATATTAACTTCACTCCGAATCTCAATCTGATACTTCTAAAATCTAGTATTATATTCATCGTCTCCTTTTATATCTGAATCTTCATGTACTTCAAAGTGTGAATTGTCAACTGCAACTGATGATTAAATACTTTGTGATTTGAACTGTATAACTTTCTACAAAGTTTCTTCATTACGCTTCCCTAATTACCGATCCCATCCCCAACACAACATTATGGTAGTACATGCATGGGCGGAAATCCCAGGGGGACAGGGGGACGTGTCCCCCCTACTAAAAATAGTAGGGGGACATAATATCAAAATATGTCCCCCTACTATTTTGGGTCTTTCGTGATGCTAAAATGTGAATAAAACGGACGTTTTCTGACGAGATGACCTTTATTTTTATATTTTTGCTTGTCAAATATATTTTTGTCGAAATGACCTTAAATTTTAGGTACATGTAACAGCATTTTTTTTTTGCTTGTCAAATTTTCCAGACCCTTGTCCCCCTACCTTTTGGGAAAGATATCCGCCCCTGAGTACATGTATATACTAAACAGTTATCACGTTTGACTTTGTCTAACTTTGTGACCAAAATGTTATTACGGTTTTCTCAGAGAAATTGATAATGACGTCTCCTGGGTGCCCCCCCCCCCTTCACCCCACTCCTCCTTGGTCCTCTGGGCTTGGAAAATAAAATTACATACGTATCATGGAGAGAGATATATATTCGAGGAATTATTTGGGGGGAGGGGTCTTGTATTAATTGGTTATTCCGAAGTTCTGATGATCGTGCAGCGAATGTGCTCTATGCAAAATCACATTTTGGCACGACTTCTCTGCGTTTGGCATGTCAACGGACAAAAACAAAATAAATGCAAACGTGTCATAAATCGAAATGGTTAAAAATATATATTTAAAAAAGACATTGTTATCAAATGCAGTCAAACCAACATTCATTTTTAGTGCATGCATTGTGCAAAATTTTGAGCTCGCGATTCGCGCTCACACTTTGCAAGAATGCTCGTTTGACAATTGTATGAACTACAGGTTGAATTGAATTGTATGAACTACAGGTTGCTATATACATGTTCTCATATTTTAAAAACATCTTGCCTTCAAATTTTAATGAATCTTTTAGGCTTAACAGTTTTTTTCCATTTTTATGATACAAGGACCAGTAGCCATTTACGCTTGCCGTTATACAAATATCAATTTTCTCGTACAACTATATCTTTTGTAGGAGCGAAATGTTGGAATGACATACCAAATGATATAAAAAATATGCCCACTTTATCGTCTTTCAAACGTAATTATAAAATGTACCTTTTCTCTCGATCACAAAACAATGCACTTAAATGATTTTTTTTTAACCAACTCAAAAATATCGAATTACTTGTTTGTTCGTTTGTCTGTTTTGTTTTGCTATTTCCTTTAAAATATTTTAATTCATACATGTAACTCAATAATTTTACTGATATCCTTTCGGGGACTAGCCCGTGATAGGCCCTTGGCCTTTGCTAGTTCCATCATACTCTCAATTGTTATGTTCATGCTATTGTTTAAATTTTGAATACTCTCGTTTGTACTTGTTTTGTAAATTTTGATTGTATTTGATGTTTTTTATTGAGATTATGAAAATAAATGAACTGAACTGAACTGAACAATCATTTGCGCGGAAAATGTTTCCAAACCATTCGCTTGCTACGCTCGCTTCCGGAAAAATAAATAAAATAAAAAAAGCCTGATTACATATTTCATCAATCAGACAAGACTTCAAAAAGGTTTTAATGCTGAACTTAATTACTGTAAACGTGCAACTGCTATAACGCAAATGATAATCACATGGTGAAAATTTCACTTTGCATAAAAATACATATAAGTGCCCTTTTTTGCCCAACCCCAAGAAAATACGTTCAACTGCCCCTGACTAGAACCCAGCGCACTCGCTTGTATTTTTATTTATCGTCATTCCCCCTCTCAAAGAAAAAACTAATTTTTTGCCCTTTATTTAGCCTGAAATGGAAATAGCAGGAAATTTTATTCAAAACGCGAGCATATCAAACAGGATGCAAATGGAGGTCACTATTTATACGCTTTGGATTCTTGTTTGCCTAGGAAATGTAAAATATTTCAAGACTTCTTATATTTTCATTAAATCTTTGTCTTTATGTCTCTATATCTGTAGCTTTACCATGCGCACATTCGGGGTCCTCAGGGCACGCCCCCCCCCCCCCGTAGGCGAATAAGGGGTGCTAAAATAGGAAGAAAAGAAGGAAAAGGGGGAAAGAAAAAGAGAAGGAAAACAAAAGAAGGAAAGGGGAGCGCCGAATTGATGTTCGCCCTAGGGAGGGGGGCGTCGGATTGATAATCGACCTATAGGGGCATCGACTTTATGTCCGACCTAGGGAGGGGCCGGATTGATGTTTTGCTTAGGGTCGTCGAATTGATGTTCGACCTAGGTGGTGCCAAATTGATGTTCAACCTAGGCCGGGAGGGGGTGAATAGATTTTTTACCTCGGGGCGCCGTATAGATGTTCGACATTGCTCGCATCAAATACACATTCTGTTCATGATTACCAAAAGTGCATAGAAAGTCCTAATTTTAGATCAGAATACAAAAAAAAGATCATCCCACTCTTCGCGCTCGCATTGTAGTTTAGTAAGGTGACTATCCTGCTTGCATTAAATGATTTGTTAGATACCCATCCTGTTCATGATTTAGTCAGGCAGCATATGTAATGATTTACCGGCTACTTCGACAAATTGGCTAAGTCTGATTTTTCACTTTTATGTGATTGGTGACATCACAAGGATCAACTTTCAACTTGGTGACAAATTTCTAATGGTCATCTTGACCATGTGAGGGGTCAAAATGGGGTCAATAGGGGTCAATTTTTGGAATTGCCCCGATTGTGTCGAGTTATACATCGAATTGTTTGTCTGGTTATACTGAACAAAAAGTGTACACAAACATATACTCTTAACCTCCCGTAAAAAAGTTATGACCGAAAATAGCAAAAGGTCAACGAACTTTCGTTACATTGTATATATGGCAAATTACACTGAAGGTGTTAAGAAAGCTATTTTCCGGGGGGTTCTTTCTTTTCTTTTTCATGTTTGTACTTTTTTTATTTTCGATTTTAATAATTTCACCTTCAGAGGTCCTTATCCAGAAGATATTAGGGTCAAGACAAGGTCAGGGAAAGGTCAAAAGGTCAACATGTAGCTAAAATACACTAAAAGCGACTAGAATCGTAGAAGTCACATTATTTAAGGGTTCTTTATTTTGAAAAGTCTGTATCTATAACATTAAATGAATTAAGATGCTTATTTAGGAGCAAAAAAGATTAACGTCGGTATAGACGTCGAATGCGTTTAGTGTGGTATCATGGTATTGCAGGAATACATCGAAACAACTTGACAAACCCTTATGCCCTTAAAATCTTATCATCTTCATGATGTAATAAGTGCAACCAACTCTTTCCGAGTTTCTTTTTTAAGGAAATCAATTTAAGTTCAATTCATTTTCAATTTAGTCTTTGATATGTAAAGAAACATTTCCTTCATTGCTTTGTCAGAATGTTTCAATCAACAGAAATTATTGTATTGTAGTAGGGTATAAGTGTAATACTATGTTAACAGAATAAATATCGATTGACCAGTGCCCCAGCTCCTAAGAAAGATGCATAACTTAAGAATAATATTATGAGGTTTGGATTGAGGATGATATTATAAGTTGGGCTCCAATTGCTCCTTAATTAATTCAAAATGTGTGACGGTTATATTATTTCTGACAAAGAGGCAACATCATGCAGGCATGCGTATTGTAGAAGTGTATGTCAATTATGCTGATGTGATATATTCTGACCATTACTCGATCTCTGGAGCCAAGAAGGACTACACAATTCTGGTGTTGTGCTGTTCTGAGCTAATCATCGGGGCCGCTTTTGCATATTGTAAAGATAAATTTATAGATTTCGTGTATACTTTTGGTCATTTATTATGTATCTTTCAGTAAAAAAAATATGCAAGTTTTCACAATTTCTGGGGGCCGCTGCCACCTCCGCCCGCTGCGGCATGGCCGTGGTTTACTTCAATGAAATTTGATGTGATTATTATTTCTGGCAACATCCAGGTAGTTCACAAAGTAGGAGAAAAAAACGACAAAAGAACAATCAGCATCTATGCATATTACTATCGTGAGAACAGGTATTTAGTTTAGATTCACGTTGTGTGCTCTGGAAAAAAAACTTGATAAACACTTGATAAAATAGTAGGCCTAAAAGCCGTGTTAATGACAGCACAATAAGAAATATTGTGCAGTTCTTTTTGGCTCCAGAAATGGTCAGAATATATCACATCAGCATAATGGACACTAACGACTACAATGAGCATGCCTGAAAAATGTTGCCTCTTTGTTAGAAATAATATAACCGTCACTCGTTCCAATTAATCAAGGAACAATTGGAGCCCAACTTGTCATATCATCCTCAATCCTAACCTCATTACCTTATTCGTAAGTTAAGTCAAATAAGATGTTGGGCATCTTTTCTTTGGAGTTGGGAGCACTGATCAATCGATGTGTTTATTAGCATAGTATTACACATATACCCCAGTACATTACAATATTTTCTGTTGATTAAAATATTCTGTACAAAGCAAATGGATGAAATGTTTCTTTTTACATATCAAAGACCGGTAAATTGGAAATGAAAAGAACTTGAATTGAGTTCCTAAATCAAGCAACTCAGAAAGTGCTGGTTGCACTTATAACGTCATGAAGATGATACGATTTTTATAGGTTTTGTCAAGTCGTTTCAAAGTATTCCTGCAATAAACCACGATACCACACTCAAACTATTCGACGTCTATCACTGTTTATCTATTTTGTTCCTAAATGAGCACATTTTACCCCCTTTTTATCTAATGGATAATGTCTTCTTAGAGACTTTTCAAAATGAAGAACCTACTTCTAAATTCAAACCGCTTTTATAATGTATTTGGCTACCAATGAAAGTTTGTTTCTTGACATTTCCCTGACCTTGTCTTGACCCTTAATATCTTCTGGATAACGACTTCTGAAGATGAACTTATTAAAATAAAAAATAAAAAAGTACACACATGCAAAACAGAAAAAAAACAAAAAATATTTTTTTATCACCTTCAGTGTAATTTGCCATATTATATACAATGTAACGAAAGTTCGTTGACTTCTTGACATTTCCGGGCATAACTTTTTAATGGGAGGTCAAGAGTATATGGTTGTGTACACGTTTTTGTTCAGTATAGCCAGACAAACAATTTGATATATGAATCAACACAATCGGGGCAATTCCAAAAATTGACCCCTATTGACCCAATTTTGACCCCTCACATGGTCAAGATGACCATTAGAAATTTGTCACCAAGTTGGAAGTTGTTCCTTATAATGTCACCAATCACAGAAAAGTGAAAAATCAGACTTAGCCAATTTTTCGAAGTAGATGACAGATGCTACCTGACTAATTACCCAATAGTGCTCATAGATTTTTCCACATTTTAGGTCAGAATGACAAATGTTTTCAGCTCACGTTTCGCGCTCACATCAATAATAATTGTTAAGATAATATATTACACCCATCATGTTCACGGCTGCAAAAAAAGGCTTAGAATATTTGCTTGGAAAAGAGATGAAATATCCCCTCCCCATAATTTTAGTATGGTCTACCACTCTGATAAGAAGTTGAACTAAATTGAAACCCCAAAATGCTTAAAATTGTATCCTTTCTGGTCACATTTTTTTTCAAAAGGTGGTTACAACATATTCATGGATCTTTTTTTAAAAAAAAAAACACATTAAACAAGTGGTCTTCAGTGCCATTTTCACGTGATTATGAAATACGATAATTAAAACTGCATTTTAACGGCACCTACGATTCCCTGGCTGGGCGGGTCGGGGTGCCATTTTACAAAAAGTTCAGAGAGGCACCAAAATAGGCTCAATCCATACGTGCATTTCCGTTGGGCATCGTTTCCAACATTGTATCTCCTTATATACCGGCGTGATAATAGGCGCTAAGTCCATGGATCGGATCGGTTTACCTCTATTTCGTCTGATGCCAAATTGTCCAATTGCCAACTCGCCTATCATTTTGTCTACCATCAGTTCGTTCACTATCCACTTAGCCTATGTACGTACATGTCATTCCTTCTAGTAACCAGTTGATCCAGTTGAATATATATCGTTTCAGCCTTTCTCATTATTTTACTGCATAGCGAATTACAAAATGTCCTATCCTCGTTTCTGCTAACTGCACAAGATATTATTTAATAAATATAATTTTAATATTATCATGCAATGAATTTATATTGTTTTACACGCTGAGTCGGCTGACCATTTGACAACCTTGTAAATATTTTTCCAATGATATTCAGATGAAATCAGTGGCGTTCAAAATAAAGCTTAGGGCTGTATGGATTCCCAAATTTGTCACGCCCCCCCCAAAAAAAAAGGAAAGAGAGAAGGGAAACTATTATCTGAATACCGGGTCTGAATATCATGTCAAAATCTTTCATAGATTACAAAAAAAAATCAAGATTTGTGCCGTATATAACCTTCATATTTTTTATGTTCAATATTTACGCCACTGGTTGAAATTAAATACAACTGAGAAAAATTTTTCCCTTTTAATATCATTGCATTATATTTACATCATGAATAGTGAAAGCATGTTCGTAACATCTTTTTGTATTTTCGCTGTTTATACAATTCCTAAACTTAGGTTTTGTGTATTCCTTATGTTCGCATGCTCAATGTTATTTTTCTCTTTAGTTCAATATTATTCTCTCCAATCAACTTTACTATGGTATGCCTATTCAAGAAAGTATTACTTGTTTGCTTTCACCGTGACCGCTTTACCTTTACTTTTGCAGAACGGCTTGTCTCTCAGTGAGTATTCTGAAATATATCTGTATTCCCCGTGATCCCCTAGTCTACAATATTGTAGACCCACATCTGCAGTGTGTGTACCTCAGTTGATTCAACGAGTCTGCATAGCAGACTAGGTCTACTGAGGCTGCAGAAGTGGCTAGGTCTACTGAGGCTGCAAAAATGGCTCGCTTCGCTCGCCCTTTCAGGCTGTTTTGCTTCGCAAACCAGCAGATCCCACCTCACGAGCCATTCAGACTAATAGGTAATTACCATCGAACCTTGCCAGAAGGGTCTTGGCTCCCCCCCCCCCCACAAAAAAAACCTAAAAAATTGCGAAAGTCATCCCCACTTGGGAAGAAGGCGACTTTCCCGCCCCAAAATATTCTTATTCCTACAATAGTGCAATCCGTCACGAACACCATGCATGATTGGCCTTTCATACCAACTGATAGCCAAATAGTTGAACCATATTTCAACACTTTCTACGATCAATACGATCGCCTTGACTGATATGAATTGATACTTTCTGATACGAAAACAATTGTATGCCCCTTGGAAGCGGGGTGCTGGGGTTGCGGTGTGTATTATTATCCACAGGCATGGCATGCAGCACCCCCTGGAATTGTGGTAGGTGTCAAATTGGAGAAATGTATAGAATCATGAACAACATTTCTTGTTAGAACCTTTCTTATGTTTTTATTTTGCTTTGTTCAGCACGTAACCCTAGCAAAAATAAATCGTGTGAACTGAGCATATCAAAAATAATTATCATATTATTTTCCCAATGAGTTGTGGAATGTCGACACGCCGGAATCTCCTTGGTCCCAATCTCAATATGAAAAATACACTTCCTCTGCTATAAAACAACAGTTATCATTCCCTTTTTCCTTTATATATAACAGGGAAATGGGGGAAATGAGAGTTCCTCTTTCATTGCTAAATAAGTGATGTTTTTGTCTTGATCGTGTCGCCACGCATCACAGTCATTCCCATTTTTTTCAGCAGTTGAACTGCTCGTGCACACACTGTATGTGTAGGCCTATATCCCGGAGGCCTATCTGCCTCTCATTTCTTGCAATAAAAGTTCATCTTTCCATCTGTATTTTTTTTTGTTAATCGTTTATTTAATAAGGGGTAGCTAATTCAACAAAAGCTTCCATGGGGCACCCCTATCTATTACTTTATCATTGGTATCCATGTCTATCCATTCATGGGCCATCGGTTATATTCATCCATCTTTTCATTCTTTCAGTCATTCATCCACCCACCGATGGAGTGATAATAGGCTACCTCACCCTTCCCACACTAAAGAAATGATCGGCGACCAATTATGTGGAAATCCTATTGATACACGTTTCAAAGCCGACGTAAATTACTAGTACATGTGCAATTCCCTCGGACGTTGCTTCTCCAAGTTTGCTTAGTCTTCTTCACGTACTTCGTTGCCCTGTTTCCCACTGCGGGACTTGGAAAGTTCTGTCGTAAAACATGCTGGTCGCCCCCGTGGTCAGCTCTGCACTGAAATTCACCCCTCTGCATACAAAGAGCGGTTCTACCGTAAATCATAGCGCCGTGCAATATGAATATACTCAACTTCTCCTTATTCCATATCTAGGTATAATGGGTGGCTGCAAGAATAAGAGTTTTCCGAGAAATCTTGCCCATTACGTCTGCACCCCCCCCCCGTTTTTTTTCTTATGCTCATGACGCCTGTAAAGATTGACCAAATAACACTTTATTCGAAATTTGCAACTTGATGCATTGGTCGCACACACACACACACTACCAAGGTCTACATGATGTAGACTACGCTACGTACAAACTTTGCATCAACAGGTTTATCTGCTCACCTTTTGACCTCGCAAGTTCAGCCTAAACAAACATATATTATAATCAAGTTGCGTTGCATTGCACCAAGGACCTTCACACCTACTTTCATGTCAATAATGTGTGTCTTCATGGTCCTATCAACTTGATTTATCTTCTTTTTATGTTTTACTATTCTGCTTCCCGCCCTGAAAATTGTTTTTTTCTCTTCGCCCTTCCCTTTCTTCATACTCGGACTTACCTAGACAGAATGGGATGGCCGTCTATTTAGAGTTTTAAACCATTTTTGTTTTTAACTTTTTATCAAACTTTTCTTCTGTAATTGGTGTGTGGAGCCAAACAATCTGAAACTGACTGAAACGCTATACAATGATATCAGGAAAGATAAAGACGGATGGAACTGAAAGGGTGCATAAAGAGCTGACATGAAACAAAAAATCAAACTCGGCCCTTGCCCTTCTCTGGGATTCCTCGTATCTGTTTAGTCTTGGAGTATATGCAGATTCATGACATACATATCCTACAGCTCCATGCCTACAGTAAGCCGTAGTGCGTAGTCATTCACGTCCGCTAATCAACGTGTTTGAAGTTTAATGTAGCGCATGTATGTCTTTGGTATACATAAAGTGTGTATGTGCTGCAGGACGATTTTGATTGATTGGGCAAACCCGAAGGGGCAAACCCTATCCGAACCCCGCCCGCACAAACAACCAATACACACACGCCCTTCACTGATTCACTTACCCCCAGTGATTCACCTAACACAGTGATTCACTTTCCCCGGTGTCAGATCTTGGGACTGAGATTCCAAGTCTGGTAATAGATTTGGTTCTGTTTGAAACGAAAGTAGTTACCACCTGCAATAATCACACACTCATTCAATATCTATATGTAACATAAATTTAATTCAGAGCGACCAGCTCTATAAATGTACATATAGTTTAAAGAAATTGAACAATCAGAATTAAATCATGAATCACATGCATATCAACATAACATCAAACTGTATTTAGCAGCTAGCATCAGCATGAATTAACCTTTACTGAATATGTTGCAATATGTATCTAATGAGAGTGATTTATTTATATTTAACCAAGACCTAATAATTTGGCATCCAAACGTAACAATATTTTTGGTTATTAATTCCACCAATTAAGTTTCATCAAAAGAGGGTTTATACTTGAAGGAATACCTGCACTGGACCGTAGTATATCTAATCTGGTTATAATTTATATAGTTCAGAATAAGGACCCCTTCGACATCGTCAATGATTATCGTTGGTCCGATGAATATAGTCGTCTAAGAGCGAGCTGCGGTGGCTTCGACGACGCGAAGTAAAGCGAGCGAACTCTCGACGAAAAGCTAGTCCAGATTCGCGGACGAAATGATGAGGGCTGAGAGCCACAGTACGAAGATTGCTACATGTACGATGAATCACAAGTCACGAACTCTGAGTTCGAGGATGAAGTACGAGCCCAGCTCGTCCAGTTCTTTGGAACAGTCGTGCCTGGTGAGATGAGGGCAGATGTGGTGGTTTTACCTGGCCTGTGCTGCCTGGATCCAGCCTGCCAACGATGGGGATTAAGACTCAGCTGTGCCTGCACTACACTGCCTGCACTACACAGCCTGCAACATTCACCCAAAGTAATGGCCTACGAGAACCACACCCTCACACTCCGAGTTAAGACCAAATGTGGAAGGGTCTTCCTCTCCCGAAAATCAAACGATTTCTGATTTGCCTTTACTCAAACACCACTCCATCCTGAATCTCACAAAGACAAAGTCATTAACATTCTCAATATTCCTCTGCTTTACTCTTCCACGCTGAACATATCCAATTAAAACTACTTAACTATCCAAGCTTTAATTTCACCTATTCAAAACTCCCATCTCCAACATTCTCAACAATCTTTTCCTCTCATACATAAAAACAAACATCTATAGAATTTTAGAGCCCCATTGAACTTAACTAAATATATCAAGTTAAATGACCCAATGCTCATGACCTAAGCTTGTCAAGAAGTCAAAGTAAAATTCTAATCCTTACACCCCAGCGGGTTTGATCACTCACTTAAAGATACAGTTGATTGACTCTGGGACTATGACAAGAGTCAACCACCCAAATTCCTTTATTATATACAAGCTGAATGGTTACTAGGGGTTAACACTAAATAGACTTACAGTCGCATTGTGACATATCTCCCCTTCCTTCAAGAAATTTCTATAATTTTTGGAGTGAGTTTCTCCGAACCTGGAAGGAAAATCAAACAATTAATATATATATATACAAATATAAATGTATTTACATGAAAACCATAAACACTCATCCGGGTTTCTGCTTCATGTAGAATCATTATCCGGTATCCTACTCAGGTAGTCTGCACCGACGTTCTCTACACTTTTGATCGCTGTGATGGTGAACCAGAACGGCTGTAGTAGCAGAGCCCATCTCAGGATCCTTGCGTTTGCCACCTTCGACTTGGCAATACATTTCAGAGGTTGGTGATCCGTTTCTTGGTGGAAGTGCTTGCCATAGAGATACGGTTCAAACTTCAGAACTCCCCATACAACCGCTAAGCACTCACGTTTCATGACTGAGTAGCCTTGCTCTCTTGGAAGTAGCTTCTTGCTGGCATAGGCGAGCGGAAACTTCTTACCTTCTGTTTCCTGAAGCAAGATTGCCCCGAGGCCATTATCTGAAGCATCGGTCCTCAAGATGAAAGGGTGATCTAGGTCTGGAAGATGGAGGATGGGTTCTCTAGCGAGCTTCGTCTTCAAGGTATTGAAGGCTGCCTCTTCTGCATCTCCCCATTTCACGAGAAGTGGTTCCACCTTCTTCGTTCGATCAGTCAAGGGTACTGCTATGGCTGCAAAATTCGGAATGAATCGCCTGTAATAACCTACAAGACCTAGAAAGGATCGAAATTGCTTTTTGGTCTTCGGTCTTTGAGCTTCTTGCACTGCTTTGACTTTGTCTTGTACTGGCCGAAGCTCTCCTTGACCTACTCGATGACCAAGAAATCCGATACTTACACATCCGATTGTACACTTCGTTGGTCTGGCCGTCAAGTTGGCCTCCTTCAATCTCTCGAATACCTCCTGGAGGGTATCCAAATGTTCCTCAAAACTTACCGTGTAAATCAAAATATCATCAATGAAGTTGTCTACATACTTCAATCCACGGAGTAGATCTCTCATAATCCGACTAAAACTTGCTGGAGCGTTAACTAGCCCAAAAGGCATGCTTCGAAATTGGTACAAACCTTCACAAATGCCGTCAACTCCTTGGCTTCTTCTAATAGGGGTACCTGCCAATAACCTTTGGTTAAATCAATTTTAGTGAAATACTTGGCCCTAGACAATTTAGCAAATATTTCTTCCTGATCGGGAATTGGTTCTGCATCAGTTATGGTGACTTGGTTTAATTTGCGATAATCACAACAAAACCTAATAGACCCATCTTTCTTTTTTACCATAACAACAGGGGATGCGTATAAAGGGGAATTGGACGGTTCCACTATCCCTAAATCCATCATCTTTTGAACGTCTTCGTTCACCTTACCTCGCAGAGCATGTGGCAATGGATACGGCTTTCTCTTAATGGGCTCCTTAGTGACAAGTTTAATGTCGTGCTTACCTAGGTTTGTCGATCCCGGCATATCTGTCAAGACTTCCTCATACTCGTGTAAAAGAGAGTTGACTTTCTCTTGCTGGTCATCATCCAGTTGTGGACTGATTTGCACATCGTTGAGTGATTCTGTAGGGTTAAGATTAGGGAGATGAAGAATGTCTTTTCTTACCGAAGGGTCCACATCTTCACTCTCTCCTTCACAATCCTTGGATACGTCCTCGTCCACTACAGAGACACAAACAACATCAAACACTCCCGCACTTACCTCTTCTCCCCTGTAATATTTCTTCAGAAGGTTTGCGTAAAATGTCTTCGTCTTCACGTCCAAATCGATTTTGTAGTCGAGAGGTCCTACCTTCTGCACCACCTTGAAAGGTCCTTTCCAGTGCATCAACAACTTATCGTTGTCGCTTGGAAGTAGAAGAAGAACTTCGTCGTCGACTTCAAATTTTCGCTCCTTGGCTTTCTTGTTGTACTGTCTTCTGTATTTCTCTGCTGATTTGCTGAGATTCTGCTGGGGAAGTTCACACGTCGACTCCAGCCTCTCCTTCAGATCCAGTACGTATTGGTAAGTAGTCTTGGTATCCGGCTCGTCAACCTCACCCGTCCAGAGCTCTTGAAAAATAGCAAGAGGGCCTGGAACTGCTCTCCCATACAGGAGTTCAAAGGGTGAGAAGCCTGTGCTCTCCTGCACTGAATCTCTGTAAGCAAACAAGAGGGGGTTAAGATACCTTTCCCAATCCTTGGGTCTTTCTTCACACATTTTGCGGAGCATGGACTTCAAGGTACCATTGAAGCGTTCAACTAGCCCATTTGCAAGCAGGATGATAGGGTGTAGTAGTCATCTGCCGGATGGAGAGTAGACGACTCACTTCCTTCATCAGCTCTGATGTGAATTGGCTGCCACGGTCTGTCAACACCTCTCGTGGTATCCCTACCCTGGAGTAGATGTCCATCAGTGCCTCCGCAACCGTCTGTGCGTCAATGCGGCGAAGCGCTACTTCTTCTGGGTAACGAGTAGCATAATCTACAACAGTTAGTATGAATCGGTTACCTTTACTACTAGCCGGCTCTATCGGTCCAACCAAGTCCATCGCCACACGTCTGAAAGGTTCATCGATGAGAGGGGTTGATCCCAGAGGTACCTTCGTGACCTTTCTCTTCGGCGAAGTACGTTGACATGGCCCACATGACCGACAATACCGGACTACATCTCCATGCATACCTGGCCAGAAGAAATGCATCAAGATTTTTTCACAGGTCTTCCTTTTCCCTAGATGGCCACCTAGAATCGACTCTTGAGCCAGTTTTAAGACTTGATTTCTGAACTTGGTGGGCACGACAACTTGTAGCAGAACATCTGACCCTGGGGTTGCATCCATGTATTCCCTATAGAGTACATCCTTCTTAAAGAAAAAGCAAGATGAATTTCCACCCTTACTTATCTTCTTTTCTCCTTTCTCAGCGGCTTTCCTAGAGGCATCCAACGAGCTGTCTTCCTTCTGGGCCTGGATGAGATTATCCACTAACACAATGTCTTCTAGTGGCTTGGGTACAGGAAGAGGAGGCCTTGTCCGTCCCGCCTGCCGCTTCTGCCCTCTTGTCTCCACTGCACTGCCTTGATGATCTCCTGGCGTCCAGTCTCCGTCTGGATCAGCTGGTTGCCTCGCTCCAGGAATATTACCTAATACAAGATCATAAACAGGGGTTGGTGCACATAGAGCTTCTACCTTACCCTTGAAGTATGGAGTATCTATGTCGATTTCGGCACGTCGGAAGTTTCTCAGCGTCCGGTCGACGAGCAAACATGTCAGCCTATCTCCGGAGAACTGCTCTTCACGCACCAACTCATATTGGACGATGACTGTTGTGCAACCACTGTCGCGAAGAACATCCACGGGCTTCCCATTCACCAATCCATCGACGACTGGCATCTCCACTTCTGATCCACTCGCCACTGCCGATAGTCCCGGTAGAGTGTCACCAGATGCCAACTTCACTCCGCTTCCATCTTCTGTGAGATTCTCCTGCACGATTAGACTCAAACTCTTGTGGTTGAAGTGTCGGGCTATCTCTCTAGTGTCGGTAGGTCCTGCTGCAGCATCATCTCCAGCTGATGTGTTTTCTGCTGACCTGCCTGCGACAACACTGGCTCCCATCTCTCGACGACCTTTCTTGTTTGGACAATTAAAAGAGATATGTCCAAATTTATTACAATTGAAACACTTCTTGTCATTAAATTTGGACTTACCTGGTTTTTCAGCCTTAGTGTGACCAATTGCATTGTTATTACTCTTATTCACATTAGGATTTACATTTTTAGAACTGGACTGATGATGGGCTTTATTCATACTCCTTATTCTCATATCCGCATGGGCTTCATTGAATTGATCAGCTAGATTAGAACTTCCGACAGATTACAGGGGTGACGTTCCTTAATGAACATCAATAATTCTTTTCCACATGAATTATATACTTGCTCCTGGATGAGCAAACTCTTCAGACCTTCCATATTGTCATCATAAGAGCTTAGCTCAATCCAATGATTGAGATACTTCTCAATCCTGCAAGCGTACCGCACATAGGTCTCACCATTATTGAGTTTAGCGTACCTGAACTTAGTCCTATACCCTTCTTCTGTAAGATCATACCCTTTAAGAATTGAGAATTTTACTGTTTCATACTCCTGAGCCTGGGAAACTGTAAGTCTTGAAATTATATCAAGAGCCTCACCTGACATCAATGCACACAATGCAGGTGCCCATACTGACCTATCCCAACCCACAATTATGGCGTGTTTCTCAAATCTAGACAAATAACTATCTTAGTCATCCTTTCCTTCTTGAAAACCAGGGAGGGGCGGAATACTAGGCTTATGTGAATGCCCTGCACGTGAAACATTTTCTGTCCCATTATTTTTCCTTAACTCTTCAAGTTTAATGTTAATCTAATAACTCTGATTCTTTTTTTCCTAGCTTCATCCTGTTGAGCTATTATACAAGATTTTGCCTTCCTAGCTTCAATCTCGGCATTCCTAGCTTCAATCTCGGCATTCCTAGCTTCAATCTCGGCATTCCTAGCTGCAACCTCAGCACTCCTTGCTGCTGCTCTTTCATCTCTAGCTTCTCGCACACATTCATCAACATATGCTCTCAATTTATCACCCTCTAAACCAAACTTCTCTCCTTGTGCAATGAACTTGTCTCTCTCCATACTGTAGGCCACTCCATAGGTTTAGTTACAAACTTACCATATGCAGACAGTTTACGCAGCGCAATGAAGTCTCGATGCACACAGCACTGGCACGTACAGGCGTACACGCAGTAAAGCCTCCTTGCCCTGACCTCCACATGCACCACTGTCTTCTACAACCTTGGACCTACAACAACTTTGTAAAAACAACCAAATGGAAAAGAGATCAAAATATCATTATCAGATCTACATACAAGTATAATTACAATCAATGATATCAATAATTTCATTATTAACCTAACCTATCAAATGGACAAGAGAGTCCCTTCGTGGTCTCCAAAATGTCAGATCTTGGGACTGAAATTCCCAGTCTGGTAATAGATTTGGTTCTGTTTGAAACGAAAGTAGTTACCACCTGCAATAATCACACACTCATTCAATATCTATATGTAACATAAATTTAATTCAGAGCGACCAGCTCTATAAATGTACATCTAGTTAAAGAAATTGAACAATCAGAATTAAATCATGAATCACATGCATATCTACAAAACATCAAACTGTATTTAGCAGTTAGCATCAGCATGAATTAACCTATACTGAATATGTTGCAATTTGTATCTAATGAGAGTGATTTATTTATATTTAATCAAGGCCTAATAATTTGGCATCCAAACGTGACAATATTTTTGGTTATAAATTGCACCAATTAAGTTTCATCAAAAGAGGGTTTATACTTGAAGGAATACCTACACTGGACCGTAGTATTTCTAATCTGGTTATAATTCATATAGTTCAGAATAAGGACCCCTTCGACATCGTCAATGACTATCGTTGGTCCGATGAATATAGTCGTCTAAGAGCGAGCTGCGGTGGCTTCGACGACGCGAAGTAAAGCGAGCGAACTCTCGACGAAAAGCCAGTCCAGATTCGCGGACGAAATGATGAGGGCTGAGAGCCACAGTACGAAGATTGCTACATGTACGATGAATCACAAGTCACGAACTCTGAGTTCGAGGATGAAGTACGAGCCCAGCTCGTCCAGTTCTTTGGAACAGTCGTGCCTGGTGAGATGAGGGCAGATGTGGTGGCTTTACCTGGCCTGTGCTGCCTGGATCCAGCCTGCCAACGATGGGGATTAAGACTCAGCTGTGCCTGCACTACACTGCCTGCACTACACAGCCTGCAACATTCACCCAAAGTAATGGCCTACGAGAACCACACCCTCACACTCCGAGTTCAGACCAAATGTGGAAGGGTCTTCCTCTCCCGAGAATCAAACGATTTCTGATTTGCCTTTACTCAAACACCACTCCATCTTGACTCTCACAAAGACAAAGTCATTAACATTCTCAATATTCCTCTGCTTTACTCTTCCACGCTGAACATATCCAATTAAAACTACTTAACTATCCAAGCTTTAATTTCACCTATTCAAAACTCCCATCTCCAACATTCTCAACAATCTTTTCCTCTCATACATAAAAACAAACATCTATAGAATTTTAGAGCCCCATCGAACTTAACTAAATATATCAAGTTAAATGACCCAATGCTCATGACCTAAGCTTGTCAAGAAGTCAAAGTAAAATTCTAATCCTTACACCACAGCGGGTTTGATCACTTACTTAAAGATACAGTTGATTGACCCTGGGACTATGACAAGAGTCAACCACCCAAATTCCTTTTATTATATACAAGCTGAATGGTTACTAGGGGTTAACACTAAATAGACTTACAGTCGCATTGTGACACCCGGCTATTGAGGAGTGTGTGCATGTTATGGGGATGTAGTGTGTTATGTGTTTGGTAGTCTTATCGTACAACAGTCCAGGGTGGACTTCAGTATCAGCAGCCAGTGGCCGCCTAACCATCGGCGCATTGTGCATGCAGCGTCCGGTGCATGACTTCTACCCTGCTCTCCGACTGTGTGTGTAGCATTCGTGGCGTATTCATGAATATCCACGATGTTATAATGAATATGCATGCATCAAACGGCGTTCTAATATCAGTTTATTTTCTAACTCGAGAGGGCGGGAACAAACTATATCGGTAAACCGAGTTCCTGTAATATATATTTCACCCCTCAATATCACAAAACAGAAGAGTTATACCAATTTCTGTTGAGTGCTTAAGTAGAGCACTGATATAGATACTTAATGAAAATAATATCTTTACAATTGATTCACTGCCCTTGTCTGAGATGAACCAATCATACACTATACCTTTAATGCACTGAACATTTTTTTTCGTGTTTGTATTTACTAGAGAGGATTTATCATGTATCCCTAATTGTGACCATATAAATGTTATGTTTCAACTCTGGAAAAAGTGATAATTATGGAATCAATAATTGAAGAGGCAATCAAGAAGCTTGATCAGACCGAATCACCCTTGACCAGACAACGTGCATTATCATATATTGAAGTTGTAGAGTACATTGCAAAACGTTTGACGAATTGTCAAATTTGTCAATGGAGAAAGGAGAACTTCCATATTCTTGGAAGAAGGCTTATGTTACACCTATATATAAGGAGAAAAGAAAAACCGTAGTAATGATCGTCCAGTGAGTTTAAAGGTCAAGTCCACCTCAGAAAAATGTTGATTTGAATCAATAGAGAAAAATCAGACAAGAACAATGCTGAAAATTTTATCAAAATCGGATATAAAATAAGAAATTTATGACATTTCAAAGTTTCGCTTATTTTTAACAAAATAGTTATATGAACGAGCCAGTTACATCGAAGTGAGAGAGTCGATGACGTCACTCACTCACTATTTCTTTTGTTTTTATTGTTTTAATTATACAATATTTCAATTTTTACGAATTTGATGGTTAGGACCTCCTTGCCTGAAGCACAAAATATTAAAATAATGGGATTCCACGTGTTCAGGGAGGAATGAAACTTCATTTTACATGACAATGACAAGAAAATACAAATATTTCATATTTCATATAATAAAATACAAAAGAAATAGTGAGTGGGTGATGTCATCGACTCTCTAATTTGGATGTAAGTGGCTCGTTCATATAACTATTTTGTTAAAAATAAGCGAAACTTTGAAATGTCATAACTTTCTTATTTCTCATCCGATTTCGATGAAATTTTCAGTGTTATGCTTGTTGAATTTTTCTATTTTTATTCAAATCAAGTTTTTGTTGGAGTGGACTTGTCCTTTAACCAGCACACTATGCAAGAAGATGGAATCTTTCATTAGAAATGCGATAGATTTCATGAATAGATGAATAGATAGACAACTTTTTTTGAGATGACCAATTACATGCACAGGATGTTCAGTGATACTTGGTTACTCTTATGTCCACATTTTATGAACTAGACCAATTCAACAGAGAGCTCCACATGACCAAAGTTCATTGACCTTTGACCTTGGTCATGTGACCTGAAATTCGCACAGGATGTTTAGTGGTACTTGATTACTTCTATGCCCAAGTTTCATGAACCATACACTCTTAAAAATGCGTGGTTAAAAATCGACCAAAACGTGGTTGTTTTTGACCACGCACGCGTCGTCAACTATGCGCACGTCACGGACGTGGTCAAATTGACCACGCCTCGAGTGGTTACCAAAAATGACCACGAAGCATGGTTATAACTTTAACGCCAAACGTGGTTCTATCCTCACCACGTCGCGTGGTCACATTTTTGTGACCGCGCATGACCACGCACGCATCGTCAACTATGCACACGTCACGCACGTGGTCAATTTGACCACGCCTCAAAGTGGTTACCGAAAATGACCACGAAGCATGGCTATAACTTTAACCCCAAACGTGGTTCTGTCCTAACCACGTTGCGTGGTCACATTTTTGTGACCACGCATGACCACGCACGCGTCGTAAACTATGCACACGTCACGCACGTGGTCAAATTGACCACGCCTCGAGTGGTTACCGAAAATGACCACGAAGCATGGTTATAACTTTAACCCCAAACGTGGTTCTGTCCTCACCACGTCGCGTGGTCACATTTTTGTGACCGCGCATGACCACGCACGCATCGTCAACTATGCACACGTCACGCACGTGGTCAAATTGACCACGCCTCGAGTGGTTACCGAAAATGACCACGTAACGTGGTTATAAAACTCCAAACGTGGTTCTGTCCTAACCACATTGAGTGGCTATCAGATAACCCTTCGGACGTGGTTATTATTCCTAACCACGAAACGTATTCGTAACGCGGCCATTCCACAGCCCCGCTATAGCCTCGAAAACATGGTTATTTATGACAATGTGGATAACAAATGACATACATGCACACGAAATCAAGTGATCGAAATTCAACAATTTGCATATATTCTTTTAAATCATGGCAAAACAATTAACAAATAGTGTCTTAAGCTTACATTATTATGCGGCATATGTTTGAAGTTGGGATGACAATGAAATAATTGCAATGATTAAGTCAGGAATTAATGATATCTGTTTTACCCAATCGTGCAACCCCATATATCCTTCAAAATTCAAATCACATGTACAAGTAAAGACACAAATTATGTCGATCCAATATTCCCATTATAAAATAGAAGAAAGCTTCAACGCATAAATCAATTAATATAAATACATTTTCAGCAATTTGATAAACTATCTATATCAAATCGAATGAAACGACTGCATACACAAAACAAGAGCCCAGAGTGGCTAGGACCTACCCCGAGATTCTCACAATACATTCTAAAAACATTATTCCAACATATATTGTGAATATTTGTAAAACATTCTATTAAAAACATTTTATTAACATTTGATTTATGTATTAACCAAAACAACGTTGAAGGGGTAGTTAAGCTTTGGTAGAGAAGGCTCTGGACAACTCACATCTTTAGCGAGACAACAAAAAACTGAGTTGCAAATTTCAAGGAAAATTCAATTTTAATGACGAAATTCATTTTGTCAGAACAGTTCATAAAAAGCTGAAATATTGATAAATGTATCCCCAATCGTAATAAATCTGGACCCTAAGATTTACTAGGCTTTAAAAAAATAAGAACAATTGCTTGAACTTTTTGACCATTTTCTAAGAGGTTTTAAAAGTTGTTGATTACTATATTTAATCATTATTGAAGAAAACACCAAATGTATAATTTTGTATCAAAACAAAGTTAAAATATTATGTTTGGATAGCGCTCTCTTGCATTTTAATGGTTCTTTTAGATGATAACATGCTGGTCACAGAATCTTATGTAATTTTCTATACTTTTTAATACAGCATAATACTATGTCTGTAATGTTATTGTGCAGGTTTTGATTACTAAAACTTGGCCACACAACAGCTGTATGTACTACCCCTTGAAATAAATCAATGTCATAGATTCCATCTTTACATCCATTTTGCAATTTTATGTTGTACCTTCTCGTATGCGATTGCCTAGCCCTATTGTAATTTCCTAATATACAATATTTTTCATTGCATATCATTTCCAAACATAAATGCGAAGAATTTACAATTATTGCTTTCTTTGACAGACAAATGAGTAAAAAAAAAACCTGCATATGTCGAAGTCCTCGGAACTGAGAAAAATGCATCAACGCAGCCGTAACTCAACTCCTTACTTCGGCAAATGCAATTCTATTTAACATGTAGGCCTATATACATATGTAAAGATCGGGACTTTTATTTTGCATCGAGTAACGAGATTTTCGACTTTACCGACTTCGACACATCCGAGGTTTACTGTATCTAATATAAAAGACTTCTATAAATATCATGAAAAAGTGAACACTACAATATATAATATAAACAGCAATGACCTGTCAGCTGTAAGAGCTAATTCTCAATCCAGAAATAGAATGTAAACATGTTTAGCATAGCATACATTATACACAAATTGTAAACAACAATCTCATAGTCATAGCAATTTGAAATTTACAATTGAGTCCTTTTGTGATCCACAACTGAGTCCAACTCACCAGGTCCAAAAATTCACAGCTAGGTCCTAGATCTATAGACCCTAGTCCTAGTCCTCGACATCATCAGTCCAGCCAGCATGACCAGGTCCAGGGTTTGGGCGCATCACGAAATATATATTATCACTCTGTCTCAGCAGCTCAACATATTCCAAAACCAGCACAGGAAATGATGAAAACTCCACTCATCTAGGATGAGATCAGGTCCAAGACAAATGGTCCAGAAATGTAGTCTACAGTTTCCATCACAGGGCCTAGATCCACAAACAAGTTTATACTGGTCCAAATAACAATTGCTCGAAAAGTAAACGATAAGAGCACAGCAAAGCGTCCAAATATCAATAATATTGAACCAGTTTGTATTCACTAGAACATGTTCAGCTCTCGTCTTTAGCTCCAAAGCGATAGATCTCCCGAAGATCCGAATAGGTCTAAGTTACTGTTATTTTAACTGCAAAATTCGTCTAAACGCACGGTATCGATAACACATGTCATCAGCCAATAATCAGGTCTAACGTTACGCGTCGGCTCCCCAGCAAGGACAAGCTAACGAACGTTCATCCTCAGTCCTAACTACAACAAGTGCTCACGAGCCACGGTCCTCAATCGGGTCACCGGAGTCCCAAACCCTCGCTCTATCCAAAATTTCCACCGTAAAGTGTGGTTACAATTTGACACGCTTAGGTCAAATATGTAACCACGCTACAAGGTCGTTTTGGCCACTGTGCGGGGTCACCCAAAATGACCATTAAGCATGAATGATTATTTTCCATTTGAAACGTTCTGCGTGTAGATGGTCGCAAAATAATAATTGTGGTTAGTTTTACTTGATGCTGACAAAAAAATGACCCAATTTTTATGACTAGTATAATTATCGTCGATCAAACCGTGACCACGAAACGTGGTCAAATTATGCTTTTTTATCTGACCACGTTCTGCGTGGTCAATATAACTAATCATCGTGGTTAATTCTAGTAGTGGTTCTGATCAAAAACCTGCTTCGTCGATCAAACAACCACGAAACGTGGTTAAATCATTTTGACTACGTAAAACCACGCATTTTTAAGAGTGTAGGTTCATATACTTTCTAAGTTATGCTGCAATTTCAAAAACTTAACCTTCGATTAAGATTTGGTGTTGACGCCGCCGCCGTCAGAAAAGCAGCACCTATAGTCTCACTCTGCTATGCAGGTGAGACAAAAATGGGTGATATTTAAGAATAAGGTCTCATTTGATGCAGATTGTTGTCCTGATCGATATGACATAATTCTTAATAAAATCTCTTGAAAAATAGGAAGTGCCGGACAAAAAAAAAAAAAATTTTGAGGGCCCAGGCCTAAAAGACAAGTGCTGAGTCGTCTCTTGAGAATGGAAATAGTCCTCATTGTTAATTTTGACGGCATATTGAGCTGATTCTGGTGTGTATTACTAGCCCAATAAATCCACTGGCATTGTCGAAAATGCTTAAAATAAAATATACTGAAACAATTCATTTCTAGATTTATATTGAGCTGATTGTGGTGTCTATTACTAGCCAAATAAATTAACTGGCATTGAAATGCTTAAAATAATATAAAATGTATTGAAACAATTCCATTCTAGATTTAACCCTTCAAGGCATTGGGTGCCATTATGGCTACCACTTTATTAAATTTTGCGGTTTAATGGACAACACTGTGTTATATGCTGGGGCTGGGCCGATTCTTTAAGTTTATTTCGTGCACACTATTGCATCTTTTGACTCTATATTTATTAAATTTGGTTATACCACTGTCACTTCTTTTGACCTCATATGAACCCCAAAACTAAGAATTTCTGATTTTATGTACAAATGAAGGGCCAAGATAAATACATGTATATGTTTTAATGATAATTCAGTAATGAAAGACTAAAAGACATTTTTCTTTGAAAAATCCTTGGAAACAAACATTGAAAACACAAGGAAATATTAATTAGTAAATGATTCTATTTCTAATGTATTCCATTGTTTCATGCATTCTTAGATATTTTTTGTTTTTTCAACTTTTAATTTGTTTTTGGCCTCAGATTTTTTTTGTCAAGTTACACTGTTTAATGTTTTTATTTTACCTTTGTTTAGTATAAAAAAGTTGATAACAGCACATAAAACAAGAAAAAAATATACATGGATATTAATGTAAGAGTGAATAGAAATGCCTTTTCCCATACTATTTTCAGGCTTATGTGAGGTAGAAAAAGATACATAATTCGATACCGATACGGTAAAAACCAAATTCATAAATTTTGCGTTAAAAGATGCGCAAGTCAGTGTAAGATAAAAATCAGGAAGTGGTTTGGAATACAATGCACTGGGCAGATTGTGAGGTGATTGGCATTGAAAAAATATGAAATTCCCTGTAAGGTTAATGGGCTAAATAAGTTCAAAATGAACTGTGATAGAAAGCAAATGATGATTGCCTCAAAAGATGGGCGACCATGGGACACCTGGATGAAGTCTACAAGGAAGGGCTTGTTACAACCGATAATGTCGCACCAATGCATAATGTCGCATCAACGCATAATGTCGCAGATTGTTAGCCGAATGGGTTTAAACAAAGTGATAGCGAACGAACTGAAGTTAGACCAAATGGAACATTGACGAAATGAGAGCAGACCAAGTGCTTATTAGACCAATTGACTATTAGATAGAAATGTAATAGACGTAATGATACTGGACAAAGTGGATATTGGCCCAACTGAAAAATATACAATTAGACTAAATTATAATAAACAAAACGGCTATTAGACCAACTGGCTATTAGACGAGATGGTAATTAGACGAAATTGTTGTTGGACTTTGTTGATGGTAGACTAACTAATGGTAGACGAATGATATTAGATCATGCGATAATGGAGAAAAGGGCAGTAGACGAAATGGCAATAGACCGATAAATATCCATACAAAGAGTTATCCCGATTTCCAAATAACTTAATTCTCTTTCTCGTGTCTCAAAATATGAGTGAAAGCATATTTTATATCTTATCTGTTAGTAGCTCGAGTCCTAAAGAAACTACCGCTGCGACATTATGCGTTGCGACATGTGACATTATGCGTTGACACTTTGCTACGACATTATGCGTTGCCTCATGTGACATTATGCGTTATAAAAACTACGACATTATGCGTCGGTGCGACATTATCGGTTGTAACAGGGCTTCACTGTGATAAGGTGCATTGCACACTGCAAGGGATACTATGAATGCAATCAAGAAAGTTGTAAACTGGATGGCCTGCCAAATGGAGGGCCATTGTACCCCATAAGCATTTATAGGGTATAAAGTATTGAAACAAGAGTGAACTTGTTTCAATACTTTTTAAAAGAATATTTTAAGCCTTATTGACAAAGCCAGTGGATTGGGCTAGTAAACAAATAAATTAATACCAGAATCATCTCAATAGCCCTTCAAATAAAAAGAAATTAGGCCTTGCCCCACAAAATCACTTTTGGCCCGCACTCTGTCCCGTTTTCCAACCGATTTTCTTAAAAATGATGTCATATTGATCAGGACAACATTCTGCTTTAAATGAGATATGTAAAACATGATTCTGTTACATGTATACCATTCATTTATAGCCCACCTCTACTGCCATGGCGTTCATACAGTTGTGTGTCAACCCTACACATGTACATATGTTCTAGTCATGTGCGCACAATCTATGGATGCTGCAGGTATGCAACCTGTCTATGTGGCATGATTGGAAGTGTGTATCTGCATACACAACTATGTCTTCCGCTTGTGTAGCTGCAAATTTAAGTCTTGCACACCTTCGGCGTAAAACAATTAGATCATTGGGTGGGTCTTGCCCTGCCTTAAGGTCACCACTGCAGCCAAAACACCTTGAAACCTTTCCAAACCTGAAAACAACCACAAAATTCTCCCTATCCTGCATTTGTACTTCAGCAGGAGTCAATGGTGGAAGAGTACCAGGTACATAAGACTAAGGTCGCTTAGCTTTGGATGCCTGGTTACCTACCCCCTTCCTCTTTCTTGCACATGGGGTTCTCCCTCATTTGGTATATCAGTGTCTTGGAAACACCTCTTTGCAAAGTTCTTCTGTCTTTTTTATGACAAATCTTTCCTCTTTTTCATATTTGCACATCTCCCAAAGGGGCAGTGCCTGCACAGATTGCTTGTAAGAAGGCCTCCTGGCGTATATGGCATGACTAACATCAAAATGGCAAGCTTTGATCAGAAGCAAGTGTGAGTCTGCAGTATTTTCCATCTGCACATGGCCGACTTCAGCAATATTGGTATTGGGAGCATCAAGGTCTTTAAAAGCTTTGAAGATGTGATGTCTCCTTTTGTGCCACCATTTCAACCAGTCATCGACACATCCATCATGTTCAGCTGAAAAAGCCTGCATTTCCTCATGCTTGCAACATGGATGTGGCTATTGCCTTGAATTTGGCTTTGTCTGTCACCTTGTGAGAGTGCTTCACAATGCTCTGTTTGAAATGAAACTCACAGGAAACAGTTCTGTGTCTAATTGCTTCTTGACCAAAGACTGCTTCAATGCTGGTCCAGTTAGCTGCATTTTCATCAACTACAAAGCCATTGGGGTTGAATATGTATTCTCTTTCACCCTTTATTTCTGCCAGCATTTGGTTTAATGTGGTCCAAAACAAGAGTAGATTTTCATGATTTTCTCTTTCAGCATCCATCACTGCCAAACACAGAACTTTCCTGCTAAACACAGGGTGTTCAACCTACATTGTGAGCGTTTTCATTTTCCTTACGCGGTCATGTTTTGCATCAACATGAACATAGTATGAGTATTGCAATGGCCCAACCTGATCTCTATCGATTTGAATAGCAATTTCTCCCATGGCACGGCTGGACTTAAAAACATATGAAGGAGACCCATTTTTCATATTGGCATTGTTTAGTTTGTAGACCAAAAATTTGTCGTTTTTGTCTGTCTCCTCCTTAAGTTTGCATACAGCATCAAAGCTGTGGCCATTAATCTACTGCTGCTCCTGCATGGCACTCTTTACATTGTGCATCACTTTCAAATCAACAAACTGGTTTGCAGCACTCTGTAACTGGTTCCAGTCGACACTGCCTTTTGTTGCAATAAAAACAGCCATATTGTTGAGAATAATCCTGAATGGTGGAATCCCAGGTCTGGCCTTAAGCTTCTCTTGAAGGGACTTTCTTGTTATTGCCTTCTTGATTGCCCTGCATGTGTGATTGCTCTGTAGTGTATTGTGAGGCAGGACTCAATGTTATGCTCCTATACTTTTAGTCCTTCACAATCAGAATGAATTGCGAGACTGCCACAAAGAGCACACAGTTTCCACCCATTTGCCGATGTAAATTGAACTGTGTTCGGTAGGCCATCCAGTTTACAACTTTCTTGATTGCATTCATAGTATCCCTTGCAGTGGGCAATGCGCCTTATCCCAGTGAAGCCCTTCCTTGTAGACTTCATCCAGGTGTCCCATGGTCGCCCATCATCATTTCCTTTCTATCACAGTTGATTTTGAACTTGTTTAGCCCATTAATATTACAGGGAATTTCATATTTTTCAATGCCAATCGTCTCATAATCTGCCCAGTGGGAAAATGAAAAGTCAGTCAGCCTTTGTTGCTTTGGGCATGTGATACCTATGGTCCTAGAGCTGTTCTCAAGAGAGTGGCAGGCCAGTAAGTTGCTGTTGGTCAATGTGATGACAGAGCTGCTGGTACTTGATTGCCAGGCTGAAGAGGTGCCATTGGTCGGCAATGAGACGCCGCAGCTGCCTTCACGAAAGTCCTAGACCTGCGAGGTGTTGGGGCGGGATGATGAGCTGACAGAGCAGATCTCTCCCCATATGGGTGGTTGGTTGGCGAGGGGTTGCTTTCTGATAAAATGACAGAGCCACCACAGTGTAAATGGTGGGTTGGTGAGGTGTTGGTAATTGATGAGGCAATGGAGCTTTCTCCATCTGAGGGGTGCATTGATGACATGCTTTTGGCTAATGTGGTATTTGATCTAAAGATAGGGAACATCTCCCCCAAGTTATGATGCACTCTATCAGATCCAATCCTCTGAAACTGCAAGCGTGCAAGGGCATGGCAACCCACTGTATTTGCTTTAGACCAGCATACTATAGCATGATCACCACCTCCTTGTTGTTTCCTGACTGGGTGAGTATCCACCAAACAGATCCTGTCTCTTTGGAAAAGCAGATGCCATGTGCACACATTACCTGTGTAGATGGCACAACACTGTTTGTTTGTTTCTATTACAACTTCCATGGCCTGTATAAGTTCTTTCTCTGCATCCTTTCTATTTAGTGGTAAGTATACTGGAACAAGGTCATTGACTTCATATGAAGCTTTGAGAGCTTTGGTGACCTCAAGCAAGTTTCTTGCTTTCTCTACATCATACATTCTACTGCTTCGAGCTTAGTTGACTGCATACAAAAATTCCAATATTTCATTAAGTGTGGCCTCTTGCAACTGCTGAGGTGTCCGTTCATCCAGTCTATAACGGACTTTGCCTCCAATCAAGATAACTATGAATGTATAAGCATTCACACCACCTCCGTTGTCATCAGGACTGATGAAACCCTCACATGCCAAAACACTGTCCTTGGCATCATCAATACTATTTTGGTCCACCGCACAATGGAGCTTTTCCATGTGAGGATCAAGTCAGATGGTTGCCTCTAGTGCAGAAATACGCTCCTCTGATACATGCTTTAGGCAAGAACTCATGATCTGGTCAACATTCATCCAGATGCCTTGTTTCTGATCCAGGTATTTATTGCTTTGTTTTGGCAGGCTCCCTTGTGTCAGCAAACCAATGACAAATGCTGTCTGATTTCTCACTGTGCCAGCCGTCAGGGCCTCTTCCATTTCTGCCAAATATGGGAAGCCAAGATCAGCATTGGTCAAGCACCAAAGAACCATTCCAAATGCCCATATGTCAATCTGTTGCAGTGATTCCATAGAACTCTTGCTCGTAGCAGATAGTGTGTGTATTTCTGGTGCTTGAAATACTGTTGTTCCCCTGTTAACATCGCAGGTTCCATTGCATTTTGTAACATTCAAAGTTTTTGTTTTTTATGAGAGCTGACCTGCTCTCCCCAAAGTCAGTCAGTTTGACAATGACAGGCTTTTCTGGGAACTGCTTTGCCACATCTTCAGGGCTTGCTCCAGCATAGTGTTTATTAGACACCAATATGTTTGCAGGTTTCAGGTCTCTATGAGCAATGCCGCTTTCATGTAGATAGGTCAGTTCACTGGCAATACCATGGGCAGCATGAACCACTTTATGTTCAAATCCTTGAAAGTTCATATTTTGGTCCAACTCCTGGAGCAGCTGTTCCAGTGTATTAATAACCTTATCGTCACTGAATGGTGTGAAGTCAAAGCTGCAGTGTTAAAGCAAAAGAGCACTTGATTTTAAGTTAATACCTTCAAGGTTAACAATATTTTCATGGGTAAGGCCCTTTACCCAGTTTGTTTCCTTGACAAAAAGCTTCTGTTGAAGGATATTTGCTGTGACAAGTTTTTTTTTTTTTATGGCAATTGAATTTTTGTTTTTATTAATAGTGCCCTATGTAACCTCTGCAAAACTACCCTTCCCAATTATGATATCTTCTTGGTTTTCATTGTCAGTGTATATTTGCACATCTTGAATGTTTTTGAAAATAGAGTTTTCCTTCCTTCCAAACACTGGCACAGCCATGGTTTTTATCAAATTGGTTTTCTGTCACTTCTGTATTATGTAATTCTCTTGCTACCTTTGTTGTAGCACAAACAAATTAATTTTTTGGTCACAGGTCAAGGTCATTGCTCAAGAGGGGCTTGCAGAACAGCAGAGTTGAAAATGGCTGGCTCACCTGTGGAACTTAAAGAAGGAGAAGGGGTAATTAGAATGCTTTTGCTACTGAGTTGTCTATTCAAATGGCTAGGATATATTTATGTATGTTTCTTGCTCATTGAGAAAATTTCATGAAAATCCATAATGGGTACCCTTTCCACCAAAATAACCCTTAACCCTATCTAGACCGGAGGGGGGGGGGGGCTTGCACGATTCGCACAATATTTCGGCCGCACGAAATTATTGTGCCGCGCCGCTCACAGACTTTTTATTATGAAGTCTTGTGCAACTTTTGCCTCACACGGGTACGTGGTTCTAAAATTACGCAACATTATGTAAATGCATGTCAGACCAATACAGATTGCTCAAAATTATGAATCTGTGTCAATTCAATACAAATTGTGTTTTCAACCAAAAATCATAAATGTATGATTATTTTCAGTTTTGTTGGTCTGAATGTATTTATTTTATGCTTTTTATGACCTCAGAAGAGTCCCTAACAAATGTCATTAAAAAACAATGAAAAACAAAAGGTAAAAAATATAGAAATAAATACATTGCAAAAACAATATAATACATAAGAAAATGATTTTATATTGCAATTTTGTTCATGTACACTTGTATAGAACACCAGACAGAGTTTCTATACCAAAAATTAGAACATTTGGAGCTTTATTTAGGGATTTAAAGGAAACATAATGATTTCGCGTACTAATTACGCATAAATTAGCATAATCACTTAATACCAATTCGCATGAAATAAATTACTATATGATTTTGTAGATTATGTCCCAGGCGATTCGCATGCCAATTTTCGGCGCGATCGCGCGGTCGACGGCCGATATCTCAAGGGGGCATTGGAGGCCCCCCCCCCCCCCCGCCATATGAACTCCCAAAATACCCCCGCCTAGATAGGGTTAAACACTGGTGCGGATATGCTTGTTTGCTTTTATTTCCATATAAAAGTCTTAAATAAAATACATTTCAATCAATAACATATTTACAATGGAGGATAGCCCATTTTAGTGATATTTAAAAAACATCACCCTTCTTTCACGTGGTCCTAATTTAAAAAAATAACTAAAAAAATGTAACATTGAAAATTAAAATAAATCATAAATCACAAACAATGGTTAACACAGTACTGATTGAAAGTGAAATCAATAAAAGCAGAAAACCTGACAGACTGGGGCATAATGTAGAACGAATAATCAAGATTCCTAGAGATATCTTTGAACATTTGATATAAAACACTGTATCGTTGAAGAAGGATTGATAACATAGAATGGTAGTTTGTTATACAAAAGAGCCCCCTATATACATGTAGAAATGTCATTTATAGAACTATTGGCTTTTGGTGTTGGAAGACAGGTTAGTGTAGAAGTACACAGAGTATTGATAAGATTTAACAGGTATTGATATTCCTGCAATCCGGCAGGATTATGTAGAACATCATGAATATGCTCACGAAGACAAATATCTATTTTTCCATCTCAGAATTTCATGAATATGTGAAGTAGAAACATGTGAATAAGGGTAAAAATTCAAGATCATTCTGCCAGCACAGTTCTGTGGTTAATGCAGTAAGCACTTCGTTTCTTAGAAGGAGACTGCCATAACACATGGAAGAATGACAAATAAATAATCTTCAGACTGCATTGATTTACAAAACACTTTAACCTTCCAAGAAAGCTTATCAATTTGTATATTTTGCTACCACAAAATCCAAATGAGTGTTCCATTTGAATTCTTGGTCAAAATTAACTCCTAAATATTTGAAATTATGAATATTCTTGTTACAGACATTTATATTCAAGGTATTATGTTTTCTCAACATATGTCAGGTACCCATTATCATGCTAACAGTCTTTTTTAAATTCAATTTTAACTTATTAGTATGTACATCCACTTATCTTCTTTATGAAGTTCATAATTTAAGGATCATTTCAACTACTAACTGGTCTTTGTCTGAGCAATAACAAACTGTGTCATTGGTGAATAGATTAAATAAACATTTGTTGAAAGAAAGTGATATATTATTAATGAATAAATAAAAAAAAGGCCCTATAATCAATCTCTGAGGCACGTCATTTGATATTGCACAGTTCTGAATTGGTATTGTTTAAAAAATTTGTGGTTATTTGGAAAAATAGATTTAAGAACTGACCAACAATTACTTATATTCGGATTATAACTTAATTTTCCATAATCATTCTTTTTTTTGCTTTTCTGAAGTGACTTTGTTTCTCAAGTACCTATACTCTTTCCATAAGTTGCTATCTTTGCGTGATTTTGGCCTTGTATTTAACCTCGATCTCCCTCTGATTCATCAAATTACAAAGATATTTGTTTAACAAGGGGAGTATTTGTTCTTTATATATTTAGTTTTCATAGGCATATATTAATTAAACAAGTAGAACATCTCTGGCAGTCTCGCCTGCATTACGCGATTCAATACAGCAGCAGTGCTGACTTTGGAAACGGCTGTATAGAATAATCATTCAAAAAGAAATCTCCCATAAGACAATTAAATACTATGTTCATTGACCCAACATGACCTTGACCATGATCATGTGACCTAAGACATGTGCAAAACATACATGATTACCCTTTATGTTTCATGAACTACATAATGTAGATCCATAAACTTCATGATGCTATAATGCCAATTCAACAAATACCCCCAACACAGCAAAAGTTCATTAACCTTAAATGACCTTTGATCATAGTCATGTGACCTGAAAGGTGCAGATGATATCAAGGTACACATGGTAACTCTTATGTCAAAGTTTCATGAACTAGATCCATAGACTTTTAAAGTTATGATGACAAACCCACAAATACCCCCAACATTATCAAATTCCGTTGACCCTCAATGACCTTTGACCTTTATCATGTGACCTGAAACTTGGACAGGATGTTCAGGGATACTTATTAATCTAATGTCTAAGTTTCGGAACGAGGTCCATAAATTTTCAAAGTTATGAAAATTCCACAAATCCCACCAAATGGTCAAAGTTTGTTGACCCTAAGTGACCTTTCACCTTCGTCATGTGACCTGAAACTCAAGAAAGGTGTTTAGTAATACGCTATTACCGTTATGTCTATGTTTTATGAACTGGGTCCATATACTTTCCAAGTTATAAAATTTCAAAAACTTCACCTTGGTTAAAATTTCAGTACTGATTCCCCCCTACATGGTCAAATTTTCTTGACCCTAAGTGACCTTTGACCTTGGTCATGTGACCTGAAACTCATGTGGGATGTTCAGTAATACTTGATTAACTTTATGGTAAAGTTTCATGAACTGGGCCAATATACTTTGTAAGTTATTCTGTAATTTCAAAAACTTAACCTTCAATGAAGATTTGGTGTTGACGCCGCCGCCGTAAAAGCGACGCCTATAGTTTCACTCTGCTATGCAGGTGAGACCCCAAAAATTGTGGTAATTTTTTTCCCCTCTCATTATTTACAAAATCCTTTGCATAAATTGTTGCTCCGTGTATGAAGCAGGAAGGAGGTACATGTCTTTTGTTATCACACAAAAATGATATGATTTTTTCAGGGTTTTTTTTGTGAAAATACAACTAACAATAACCCTAATCACAGGGGAAAAATAAATAACATGAGTTACCTCCCGGACAGCTGTGTCTTGGTGGGTTTGTCCTTAGGGCGAGTTGTCCTCAGTGGCGCTTCTCTGCCTAGAACTTTCCTCTGGGGAGTTATCCTGATACAAGAATAGTGAATGAATTACAGTTTGTAAGTCAAGCCTTTCATATCTACTGCTGATTAAATGAATTGTTGCTATTATTATTATTATTATACTTTCAACTTAATTATAGAATAAATAGACAATTTACAAGGCAGCCTCCAGATCATTTTATTACGTGAGTTTATACCACTATTAAGATTTTAAAAAATACAACTTACAATAACCTCAATCTAAGAAGACATGAAGTCATGACCTACCTTGGAAATGGTCAAATGAGTCTTTGAGGTATCCTCAGGGGCAGTTGTATTCATGAGGAGTTCCTCTCGGGGTGTGTGGTCCTTTGCGGGAGCTGCCCTGTGTTAGAGTTTTCCTGATAAAAAAAAAGTAAATGAAGTACAGTCTATATAGTGCGGTATAGTGCGGCAGGACTAGCCTGCCAAAATTGATTTTTTGGTTGTTTTGGCTTCAATAGGGTCCCCTTAGACCAAAAACGATGGGGTTCAGATTTTCAGACCCCTCCTTCCCTTTGTGGGGGGTGCTTTTTGGCGCCATATTGGCCTGTACAAAGCCCAATAGGATAATCCATTGTTTTTAACCTTATTTCTCACTTTTCTTCGCCAATTTTATTTTTAAGTTGTCTGAGGTGTAAAGCTGATTTACAAAGGCATTAACAAGCAGTGTTTCTAGTTTTAAAATGTTACAAGTGTGACTTTATTGTTTTGAACCATCGGGGGGGGGGGGGCACTTCCATTTAATGGACAATATCCGCAAGAATAGAATCATCCTAGAAAAAAGCACCCTGAGCAAGTACTCAAGAGTAGGCTGCTAGGACACCCTAATCATGTTTTTGTGTAGATTTCCAACATTTGCATTGTGTAACCTAAACAAGATTTCATTCATTGTTGGATAATTCATACCCTAAACAAACCAAAATTTGTGGCGAGTTTCTGATGCATAAATTATTTCATTTTCGGTAATTATTATTTTTTTCCTAAATTACAAAAGGTCAAACTGCCTAATGTGTAGGCCTAAACATTATCAAGGTTTGGGAAATATCTTATTAAGTTTGTCCAATGTCTTCTCACGGTTTATGCTAAACAGGAAATATAGAACAACTGTAAATTCCACGGCCAGCTCCACCATCATGCGACATATGAAACCGACCTGCATAGCCGCCGGGGGGGGGGGGGGTGGTGGGTACTCAAATAATGTAAAAATCAAAGTAATAGCAATTTTATAGATCTACAGTATGCCTATCCATGCTCTCGTGATAATGACTTAAAACCATGGTGAGTTTGGGGAATCTGATTGAAAAGGGTTGGTTAAAACAGATTGGAGAGGGGTCGATGAGGGATACCGAAAGGGGCCAAAATGAGATTGCAGGCCGATAGAAATAGGGGCAAATAATAATAGGGTTAGTTTTATTGGAGAAGAGTTTGACCATAACAGAAGGGAAGGAATAATAACAGACGGTGAAAATTTAGATTGGGAGAGCTGATCTTTGAGATATAAAATGTCACAAACGCAAAAACAAAGAAAGAGAGAACAGGGAGATAGGAAGAGAGAAGCCCTTGCAATAAAGATATATCAAACAGGCACTTGTCTGGGGCGAAAGTGAGTGATGATAACTTATGCCCGCCCCTCCCCCTCCACTCCCTAGTCAATCTTGGTAGCAGAGACCCCGAGTAGTTGATCGATGAAAAAGGGGCAAATGGGACCCGCAGAAAAGTATTGACTAATTGGTTGATAAATTCATTTTTTTCAGCCAATACATAATTATAGACACCAAAACAAAATACATTGGCATTAAAATCAGTAATCTTGAACAGGACAGCTTGAAAACTTACAGTAGGATCGTCATATTTTATAGAATTACAATTATGATAAAATTACACGATAAGCAACAGGAATTAGTATTAGAAAATAGAAGATAAAGAGATGGACATATATACAGAATGCAAAAGAGGAATTAAGGGGGAGCCGGGTTCAGGTATCTCAAGCGGATCGGGAGAAAGAGGGTTGGTTTCCTTTTCCCATTCTCTTTCAGATAACCTCGAGGTTATTTTAGAGTGGGAAAAGGATCCCCCCCCCCCCCAGTTTCTCCCGATCCGCTTGAGACACCTGAACCCGGCTCCCCCTTCCTCTTCTTTTGTATGTACCATCTCTTTAACTTCGTGGAGGTGGCCGTTGAATTTACCGCACACATTCGTAGTTCCGAAGCTTCGTAATTCCGAAGGTACGGTTATTCCGATGGTTCACATTTCCGAAGGATCGTAATTCCGAAGGTTCGTAATTCCGAAGGTTCGTCAATCCGAAAACGAAATAAGGTTCGTAATTCCGAAGGTTCGTCAATCCGAAAACGAAATAAGGTTCGTAATTCCGAAGGTTCGTTAATCCGAAAACGAAATAAGGTTCGTAATTCCGAAGGTTCGTTAATCCGAAAACAAAATGAGGTTCGTAATTCCGAAGGTTCGTCAATCCCAAAACGAAAAAAGGTTCGTTAATCCGAAAACGAAATAAGGTTCGTAATTCCGAAGGTTCGTTAATCCGAAAACGAAATAAGGTTCGTTAATCCGTAAATTAAATGAGGTTCGTAATTACGAAGGTTCGTTAACCCGAAAACGAAATAAGGTTCGTTAATCCGAAAATGAAGTAAGGTTCGTATTTCCGAAAAGGAAAAATTATTCATTTTGGTAACAAAAACGGTGTTGTCATTACAAGATTACACGATATTATGCAATGACAATCGATGATACATGCATGTGGCCAAAAGCATGTATTTCATTGAGATTAGGCGCCCTGATCAAGTATAGGCTAATTTCGATTTTATCTCAGCAATTGCTGCCTAAGAAAATGGTTTAAAGATGCAGGGGATCAAGTGTGTTGGTCGCGTGCGAGTAACCTCTAGATATTAGGATTTGTATTGGAGGGGATGCCACTTATTTTAACAGCTTCTGCTGGTAATAAAAATAAAAATAATACTAAAATATTGATCCTTGATGCGAGCGAGAAACGTGAGCCAAAATTTTCCCATTTTCCAACCTGAAAACTGGACATTCTAAGCATTCTCGTAAAAAAATAATAGCTGGGAGAACAGTTTTCAGAACTGAAGTGGCTTACCTGGGTAAATAATATCTATATCATTATTATCATTCTAGGCCTACATGAAATTTCCAAAAGTTTGAGGACGTGATTCGCTCGCAACATCTCACAAGGATGCCCTTTTAACAATAATTGACCAAAAAGGCGAATTTTACATCTTCAGATTTGATTTCTTCCCCCCAAACCGCTTGCTCGCTACGCTCGCAGAAAATGAAACGTACCCTTATAAAAATCGCCAATGGTATTTGAATGGTGCCGAATGGTAGTTGAATGGTGATCTGAATGGTAAATGGTACGCGAATGGTATTTAAGTGGTGTTTCAATGGTAAGTTCTTAATGGTAATTGGTAGTTTATTTAATGGTAAATGGTATACCATATACCCAATGGTGTCTCAGCGGTATGTGACTAATGATATGATTGGTATGATGAATGGTATACCATTTACCCAATGGTGTCTCAGTGGTATTCAATGGTGTCTCAGTGGTATGTGCTTGTAATGGTATGATTGGTATGATGAATAGTATACCATACATCCAATGGTGTCTCAGTGGTATACAATGGTGTCTCAGTGGTATTCAATGGTGTCTCAGTAGTATGTGCCTGTAATGGTATGATTGGTATGATCAATGGTATACCATACACCAATGGTGTCTCAGTGGTATACAATGGTGTCTCAGTGGTATTCAATTGTGTCTCAGTAGTATATGCCTCTAATGGTATGACTGGTATCATGAATGGTATACCATACACCAATGGTGTCTCAGTGGTATACAATGGTGTCTCAGTGGTATTCAATGGTGTCTCAGTAGTATGTGTCTCTATAATAGTATGACTGGTATGATGAATGGTATACCATATACCCAATGGTGTCTCAGTGGTATACAATGGTGTCTCAGTGGTATTCAATGGTGTCTCAGTAGTATGTGCCTCTATAACATGTATAATGGTATGATTAGTATGGTGAATGGTATACCATATACCCAATATGGTGTCTTAGTAGTATGTGCCTAGTGGTATATATAATCATGTTGGATAATTGTAAAGCCATAGTGGCTTAGTGGTGTTTGCCTAATGAATGCCATTTGTGTTAATGGTGAATGGTATGCCCAATTGCATTACCCATTAACATAATTCCGAAGATTTAAAGAAAATATATCAAAGATTAAAAGGTATTTAGAGTTAATTAAATATTTGAGCTGTGACTTTTATGCGAGCAGCTTCCCCAAATCAAGTGTAATCGCTCATGATTGTAAACATGGTCTCTTGCATTCTTTTAAATTGTCTTTTTCCTTATTAAGTAAAAGGTCTATATGTCTATGTCTTTATGATTGATCCAGTGGTTATAATACAATATTATAAATTTGTTATATTTTACAATTGTACATATTACCTTCTAAATTTAAATCTGATGCAATGGGTGCAAAAATAAAATCAATCGGTCAATGAAATCTTTTTTGATAATAAGGGTTTTGATTTTTAATTAATAAGTTTTATTCTATTTTTATAATCATTTTGCTTGTTTATGGCCGCTTTTTATAAAAAGAACTATATATTGTTCCAAGAAGATATTTGCAATCAATCCCAAAATTCGATCAGATGCAAATTTACAGGTGATGATAAACATTAAGTTTATATCTAGAACATAACAATTTGGATTTTTTTATGGATCAGTTGCAAGTTTGCAATGAAAAGTATGACTCTCATGATTTTGGAGTCTGAAATTGATTTGCGTTCGATTGCTTCGATTGCAAGTTTCTTGCAATGCCCCATATTTTGCTCAAAATGAATTCACTGTTGGTTGTCTTGGTCCCCCAACCTCTATCAAATTCCCATCCGCAAACCCTGATTTGGTCTGTCTGCAACGTCAAAAGCCCCTCTGAAACCATTTGTACGCTATTATAGCTGCCTCCAATCATGAATTATTTCTCTCTCTTTTTTTTTTACAAATGATATTTTCAAAATTCTAATTCTATTTTTTTAGGCCCTAATTATTCTTTCCCACTTGTGGACAGCGTTTATAAAGAGGAGAGATATTCTATAGGCCGGTCATTACTTGATTGAAATGATTTATCCACATGGTCTTGCTCCCTCACCCCTATCAAAATTCCCTGCCGCCATATAGTACAATGTAACAGAAAAGAAATCTACTGAATGAAATCTCAATTTCAATCATTACAAAAGCAAATTAAAAGGGAAGAGGGGTGAGTAAAAAAATATATATTAAGGGGAAAAACAAGAAAAAAGGCAATGAAGAAAAAAAGATTAACAGAAAAGAAAAAAAAAGAAGACGAAAATAAAAAAGAAAATAGAGAGAACAGGAAAAAAAAGTGAAGGGATCGAAAACTTTTTTCATAGATTCCAAGATCCAAGGAAAACAGTGGCACTCACGCCATCATGGTTTCCAACCCAGAACCAATCGAGAGGAAAAAGAAGACACCCCTGATTTGGTTTTAATTCACCCCCCTTCCCCCCCCCCCCCTCCATCTGCGTTGGCAAGCAGGGCCGCTTGGCTGCTTGCTAGCTAGCTCTATCGCACGCGCGCGCGCACGTACGTCTAACCGCCAATTACAAGATTTGAAAAAGAAAACTCCATCTACCGGGACCGCCGTTTTGCTGTTGATAAGTCCGTCGATAATTCATCAAAAACTAAAGGAACACGGGTCAGATTCGGACAGCGACTTCAAAGTCATTTGTAGAAGGCTAAACAGTAAGTTCTATAACAATTTTCTTTGATTTATTTCTCAAATTGTCTCAAAATGTTAGATGTCGGTCGACTCGGTGTACTGCCACGACCACTGCACTGCACTGCCACCGCCATTGCCCCGTTGGCGCTGGCCGCTGCTCTACTGGCCGGGACGTGGCTATGATGATGCAGGGGAGTGCTTATGCTTTGTGTTGGCTGAGTTTAGCTCGGCGAGCATTGAATAGATTAGTAATTCGCTCGTATTGCCTGATGTTTATTGTCAATGTTTTACAAAAACATCTCTGAATACGTTGAATTCATGAATGAATGATTTGTTAATGCTAATGTCAAGACTGTCAAAGCGTTAATTGTGAAACACTGCACAACGTTAATTCACTGAAATTGAAAACTTGCCAACAAATATTGTTTTGGAATTAGGCCTATAATTTGTTGTTGTTGATAGATGTTGGTAAATGAGATAAAATGGAGGTGAAACATGGTAGGGGTCCTAAAGTTTGAAAAATGATAAAGACTACGCAGCCCCTATAAAGTTACACTGTACACACCACTCATGGCACATATGGTGAAATGTGCACTTTGTGTGTGGAACTGTGACTGGACAGAGTGACAAACGATTCCTATTCAATTTTTCTACAGAGGCTGCAATAATTATGCAGAGAAAAGTGGCGCTAATGCAGTTTTGCACCGGCCGATTACCAGCATACCTCATCACCAAAATTTGTTCCCAAATGTCATGACAGGTCTCTCAGTCACATTTCGATGTTAATACCACCGCTTTTCAAAATATCGGGAACGGCTGTATTTAGTCTTCGATCTCGACGCGTTGATCTAATCCGTAGAAATCACTTCGCGGATTGCTTGGATTCGCTGTAATGTTTATTGGGACTGAAGTTAGCAAACAAATCATGCTAACATGTGACGAACAAACAGCCAGCATGCCGCATGCGAATCTTTTGGTCGCATAACTTCGGTCCATATCAACATGACAGCAAATCCAAGCGATCCGCAATATTTTGAAAAGTGGTGGGCATATTGTGTATTGACCTCAAAATGTGTGTAGACAAATAAGACAATTTCTGGTGGGGAGTTTTGCTCGAAGTTGGCTGGTGTGAAGCATTAATGCGGGAGGGTATTATTAGATCTTTTCATGGGGCTAGGCATATCAATTTTTAAAGTAAATTTTATCCTTTTTTTAAGTTTGTCCTGTGATCACAGTTTATCTGTTTTTATTTACTGATCAAAACTTGCCTAAAAGTAAAATGTCTGGAATTCATCCACTGGCATATGATTGTCCATGAACGGATCCATGATTTCTCAAAGGGGGTAGTGGGGCAGATTTTCCCAAGGAAATTTTAAATAACAAGCAAACCAAAAAAGAGATCCTCACTCTTGTATGAGACAATATTTTCAATATAAATATTTGCTGTAACTTTCGAAGGGGGGGGGACACTTGTGTAAGAAAGCCACATTTTTATCTTGCTCTCAAGGTGGGGGCACAGGGGTCCATTGCAGAAAGAGTTGCGTTTAAACGCAGGTCAAAAAATCAATCGCAAGTCCCAAATGCGCGCTGTTGATTGGTTGAAAATCAAGTTGCGTATGATATTTAGAGTTGCGATTTATTGCAACTCTAAATATACAACGGACCCCAGGTCAAATGTGCCCACTTGGATCCGCTTCTGCGATTGTCAATACCAGGGAAATGGAATTTATGTCATCGATTACCCTCCTTTTGAAAATTGCTGCTCTGGAAATTTGATTTCAGATGACATAGCTATTACTAGTATAAAGCATGCACAGTTATAATACAGCCTTGTCTGAACTAAGCTGGACAATATCACATTTCCTTATTGTTTTCCTGAATTCTGGGCTGGTAATCAGAGATCCATGAAAAATATCTCTAAAATTAAAGTTCTAAGATCATTCTTTTTCTATTACTATATTAGTATTCTATTTTTGTTTGTATCTGCACATACATGCAGATTTTACAACACTTAAATTGATTTTATTTCATTTTCAAAGTTTGGACGACGGATACACTGGATGATAAGGTAGATGGTCCAGCCTTATATGGGAATGACACGACGGGTGTTGAACACAGAAAACGTGCCGTGTACAAGAAAAAAAATGGAGTTTATGAAAGGTATGTGTGTAAGAATTTTCTTCAGTAGGAAAAATTGCAAAGCTTCATGAGATAAAACAGATTGTATTCCTGCAGTGGCATAGCTGAAAAAAAATCAGTATGTTGGCTGAGGGGGAGGGGTGGACACTTTGTCCTCAGGTATTCATTTGTTGTGGTATTTTTCATCATTGGAGCCTCCCATTAGATAACAGGTTATTTTCTTCCCATGTATGGTTAAACATAAATTTATTTATCATATTTTACAAAATGTTTTGTTGATATTTGTTAATTGGTACCATTCAATTGAATGGTAGTGTATACTGCAAATTTCTCGATATTTAAAAAAATTTATGAACTTCTAAAGAAAGCTCACACACACGACAAGCATTGATGTTTTGAACCCTTAGCTAATATACTGTCCTTTGCATTGTTTTCATCCAATATTTCTTATTACAGCTTCAAGGAATTAATCCTGCCGGGTACCCATTCACTTCACCTGGGTCTAGTGCAGCACAGTGTGGATAAATTTCGGGCTGAAGGAAAACACACCATGGCTAGGACTCAAATTCATAACCCTCTGTTTGTAAGGTGAGAGTCAGAACCACACGACCACGACGTACCCAAGCGGATGTCATATCCCCACTTGTTCTTTTGTATTTTATTACAAGAAGTCATTTACACTTTGTCCTCCGAGAACTATAAAAAATGGAGTGAAAATTTATTTCAAAGACATGTCCACCCTAACAAAAAGTTGATTTGATTAAAAAGAGAAAAATCAAACATAAAAATTGGATAAAAAATAAGAAAGGTATGACATTTTTAAGTTTCACTCGATTTCACTTTATAATAGTTATATGCACATCCTGGTCGGTATGCAAATGAGGGAACTGATGACATCACTCATTCACCTTTCTTTTGTTTTGTTAAATATGAAATATAATTTTCTCCCCATTGACCTATGAAATAAAGTTTTATTTCTCACTGAACATGTGGAGTTACCATTGCTTAACATTATTTGGTTCAGTCCAGTTGGTCCTTATTGTCAAATCTGTGAAAAATTGAAATATTGTAGAATTCAAACAATGAAAAACAAAACAAAAAGTGAGGGACATCATCGATTCTCTCGTATGCATGTGGGTAAATTGTGCATATAACTATTTTGTGAAATATAAGCGAAATTTCAAAATGTCATAACTTTCTTATTTTGCATCCGATTTTGATGAAATATTTTGCATGATGCTTGCCTGATTTTTCTCTGTTGATTCAAAACAACCTTTTCTGTGGTGGACTTGACCTTTAATGTGAAGATATGCATTGCTGGAAATAATGATATGATACTTGGGACATATCATACACACATGTATGAAAATATGAAATAATTATGATTTCATTTCATACAATAAGCCTAGCAAATATTCCTGACGATGTGTACATTAGGTTAATTTTTTATCAAAATATTGTTAAAATTTCAAATTCAATAACTTTGTTATTATTAGATGCTAACGAAATTTTCAGCATGATGCTTTTCTGATTCATTCTCTCCCTACCAAAATCTCCTCTTTTCTATGCTTTCTTTCTATGGTCCCCTTCATTCTCATAACTATTTTATGTGTAAAATGTAACCGGTCGTCCAACCCATTTGATTGAAGGGCTAGAGGTACTCGAGACTGAAAGTTATGTGATATGATTCAAAGTGTACATCAGACAAACAAAAAGCACTGAAAATTTCATCAAAATTTGTTGAGGATTAATGAAGTTATGACGAATTAAAGTTGTTATTTTTTGGTAGAACTGTTCTCTTCAAGTCCTCGTGAATATACAAAATCACAATGTTGAGGATTAATGAAGTTATGACGAATTAAAGTTGTTATTTTTTGGTAAAACTGTTCTCTTCAAGTCCTCATGAATATACAAAATCACAATTTATATATTTTTTGTATTATATGAATTCAAATTTTGTCCAAGCTTGGTTGTAGAAAATTACAATTGACTACTGATTCTGTGTAAGACAATAATCATATTATTTCTCACACATAGTTGAGTTATTCATCTGATTCAGCACAGCAAAAATAGACAGAAAAGAAATAAGTGGGTATCTTGTATATATTATTTTCTATATATTTTGCAAAAAGAGGTCTCTATTTTTTCTGTTTTTTAGTGTTCCAAATTGAATAATTTTCTTTCCCTATTTTTATTATATTTTCTTTCTATGTGTGATATATTATTTGTTTCTTAATGTATCTTTATTGTATTTATGATAAACTTTTGGCGTGTTTCTACAGTAAATCATTAAAAACAGTTTATCTTTTCCGGACTCGAATATTATTATCGCTCTTAAACCAACCTGTTTCTACAGACCGAATAATCTGATTAACTTGCATTTTGCTTCGCAAATACGGCAGAAATCGGAAACTTCAACCTATAACATCAACATTGCATTTCGGTATGTCCCGTTAGGAAAATTTTCAAAATTCATGGTAGATCTCACTCATTGTAGCAGGTATACGTGTTTCGCGATCAGCTTGCGAGATTAAACAGGCCATAATATATGTATACTGTGAGATTGCACTTTTGGGTTCAAGCACTTAAGCCAGACATGCATGCTATTTTGCCCCATGTTTTACAGAAAAGTTAAACGGATTAACATGGCAATAACCACCTCTCAAAGATGGTTATGAGAAACCGTATTTTGCGCGATGCAATTTATCAATTAACCGCATCGTGTCTGTTTCTACAGGAAACTTATCCAGGATTCTGGATACTTAGGCGGGTAATACTTTTTAACAATTCTTTGTAGAAACACGTCATTGATATATCTTTTTAGGTGAAAAGAAAAAAAGAGAACAATTTGGGGGTACTATTTTGCCCCCTTATGGGGATATTTCATTTCTTCTAGGTGTGGTACCCTTTATTCATTTGGCCATGTGAAGGCTATCGCACATTTTGAGTTTAATCTTCGAAAGTTGGTGTTCATTAGTTTGTTGTCCAAACTCTGTCTTACATGTAAATTTGTTTATAGGAAGATTAACATAATATCTATGTGGAGTGCCATCATTGATCTCTTGCAGTGTCGCGTAGTCACATGTATTCATAATATGGTGCTTTTATGCCATACTGTACCTGTCAATACTCTTTTGTACTTGAACTTATTAGTAAAAAAATGTTTATTAATGTTGTTGAAAACAATTACACACAACAGATTTAACATCAAGTATCAGGTTTGTATGCAGAACAATGGTTTTGCCAAGTACTCAATCCATGTAAAAAGCAATAAGAGAGAACAGGTTTATTCTTGGAAATGTTAGTCTTCATTTGTTGTGTTTTTCAATCAAACTCGATCTGTCTTGATACATGTTAATTTTTTTCAGAACAAGATTGACAGAGATATCAACGAATAGCTAAGTCATATATATTAATAACTTATGTGCTTTAATTATAAAGTCTATACTTGTAAATACTCTGTGCCATTTATGCTGTACTTAAACTTCTTATAGTAAAAACATTTTAATGACGTTCTTGAAATAACTGCTTTCATTTTTTTTCTTGTGTATACTTATTCCATTATTAAGCCTACCATTAACCCCAGAGATATGCTGTTCACCATTGGTCTACCATTCACTGTACTTTATTGGCTTACTATACATTGCACATCTTTGTTCTACTGTCTACCATTGGTCTACCATTGAATGTACACTTGTGGTCTATAGTGTATGACCAATGGTGTTATTTGAATGGTTGACTAATAGTATAGAGTGTATGGTATGACAGTATTGTATGGTAAATGGTGTACAGTGTATGGTAAGCCAATGGTGTATGGTAAGCCTACGGTGTACGGTGAATAGTAGTTCAATGGTGTATGGTAGGCCAATGGTGTACTGTAAATGGTAGGTCACGGTGTATGGTAGAATGGTGTAAAGTGAATGGTCAATCAATGGTGAACGGTGTACGGCGAATGGTAGTTGAATGGTGAGCGATGAATGGTTCACGAATGGTGTACGTTGAATGGTACGCGAATGGTGTACGGTGAATGATACGCGAATGGTGTACAGTGAATGGTACGCGAATGGTGTACGATGAATGGTACGCGGATGGTGAATGGTACATGAATGGTGTATGGTGTATGGTCAATGGTAGGCGAATGGTGTATGGTGAATGGTGGTCAATGGTAAACCTGTCTATAGTGGCCATATGGTAGATCAATGGTGAATGGTGTTTGATCAATGGTATATGAATGGTAAATGGTGCTCATGAATATGGTAATAGTAACGTCCCAATTATTTAAATTAGTTTGAATGGTATACCATTGAGGCTTGAATGGTATACCATTGGCGTATGGTGGGTGCTGTGCGAATGGTATTCCAATGGTATATCAATGGTGTATGATGAATGGTAGTCAATGGTATACCATTCAATTTTTTTTTATAAGGGTAAATATATAATTTATCAATCAGTGATCACTTAATTGTTTTTGCTCAATTCAATTACTACAAAACACACAACCTTTTTACACAGATGATAATCTCATGGTGAAAATATACGTTTGCACCAAATTGCCCCTATTGGCCCCTTTTTTGGCTTTGCCCCCTTCCCAAGGAAAATATATCCCGCCGACACTGGTTGAAACACGTATCGTCTTCATGGCTAACTGCAAAAAGTTATTTAAATGTCCCCTTTAGATCAGGTCAGAGCTTATATATTTAAAAAATCTGTATGCGATCTTGCTCGCAGTTATTATCTAAATTTAGTTACATAGGCATCTCGTTTTGAAGATCACAAACATATTGCCCATCATATTAAAAAAAAATATATAGCTCGCGCTCGCATTATTTAAAAAGAGTTTATTATGTTATTACATATTTACTTTATTTTATAGATATAAAGCTAATTATTGACTGTTAGGACTACCCTTTCAAAGAAACAATCAAAAAATCAACTTTAAGCTGCCGATCGAGGAAAATGTGGCTAAAAAATATTGCCCCCCCCCCTATTTGACGAAAGTTGGATCCGCCGGGAGGGAGGCAGGGGGCACTTGCACCCCAAAAATGAAATAAAAAACAGGGAAATGAATATTTTCCAAAATGGGAAAGTTCCTTTTTCAAAAATAAATATGCCGTTGTTCGTGTTTTTCGAAATAAAATACTCTTTTTAAAGTATACAAGTTAAGTTTTCAGGCTGGAATATTGCAAATTTTCAGCTTGCGCTTCGCACTCTCATTCGATTGGTGAAATATGCATCCTAAAGAGGTCACTAAATGCTTTCTTTATCAGGTTCCTTTTCTGGTCAGTATGTTTAAGCTGCGTTTTGCGCTCGTGTTAATTTTTGAGTTAGATGCACATCTTTTTAATGACAGCAGAAATCTGCTCGGATTTTTAAAAACTTATTTTCATTTTTTATTGAAATACCCTAAAGTCTTAGCTTGTGATTCACGCTCGCAACACCTCGCATTTTCGGATTAACGAACCTTATTTCGTTTTCGGATTAACGAACCTTATTTCGTTTTCGGATTAACGAACCTTATTTTGTTTTCGGATTAACGAACCTTATTTCGTTTTCGGATTAACGAACCTTATTTCGTTTTCGGATTAACGAACCTTCGGAAAAACGAACCTTATTTCGTTTTCGGATTAACGAACCTTCGGAACAACGAACCTTATTTCGTTTTCGGATTAACGAACCTTCGGAACAACGAACCTTATTTCGTTTTCGGATTAACGAACCTTCGGAACAACGAACCTTATTTTGTTTTCGGATTATCGAACCTTCGGAACAACGAACCTTATTTCGTTTTCGGATTATCGAACCTTCTAAATAACGAACCGTCGGAATAACGCCACAAATGTTCGGATTAACAAACCCTTTTTCGTTTTCGGATTAACGAACATCGAGGTATAGGCAATTTACGTGTTTCGGAATTACGAACCTTCGGAATAAAGAACCTTCGGAATTACGAAGCTTCGGAATTACGAAGTGTAACCGAATTTACAAAATATACAGTTCTATATTTTCTGTTTAACATAAAGTGAGATACTGATGACATTGGGCAAACTTAACATGATATTCTTGACCTTGACAAGAAAACCTTGACAATTGCTATCATTTTAACTATAAATTATACAGTTAATGTTACACATTGAACCTATACGATTGACGTTTTGTAATTCATGCAGGAAAGAAATAATTCTCAAAAATGATATCATTAATATGTGTCAGGTATATTTCGAGCACTTTTAGATATCGGTATTTCACAGATTGAGTATCAATTCATGGACTTCGTGTTTTTGTATACGTTAACTGATGGGAGGGGGGAATGACCCGACCCCCCCCCCCCCCCCACCGACTCCAACGCCTCTGTACTACTTAATTGAACGATTAAAGTATGGAGACAAAAAGGGATACAAATATTACATGATTTATTTTTTACTTTTGTTTTCAGTTGTGAAAAACCCCAAAACAGTCAAAAATTAATAAAATGAAGGAACAAATTAGATGCTATAATTACATTAGATAAAAATAATTTACTTTCTCTCGTTGTGACGAACAGATTATTTTTTACACCCAGAGTGTTCAAAATATATGCAAAAATTCAAATAAATTTTCTACTTCAAGGAAACAAACCGAGTCATCAGCGAATAGGGGGAAAGGGATATAGATAAATAAAACGTACAACAAGACGAGAAGAGCGTTGGGAGATGTGATTTCAGATCTACCACTTAAGTCACATTTACCCCTTTCCCTCTTTGAAATTGCAACAGGAAAACAAATCGAATACTGGTATGCTCTCTTCAGGAACAAAAATATTTTTATTACAAACTATAATTCATGAGAAATAGATACAAAAAGCGATTTTTGTTTGTGAAACTTTGGGACCACCATCTTGAAGCTCAGAAGCCAAAAATCACAAAATAGTTTCGGACTTTTGTTGGGCCGCATCATCATCGTAATCGCAAGGGAATGTTCACCTCTGTTCTATTCATTCTGGAAAATAAAGTTAGTTGGTAAGACGTGATATCACCCAAAACGGACTATCTTTGTAATTATTAACTATTAGTTGATTTGACATTTTCCGAACCTAGAAAAGTTCTTTCCGATGAAGTTTTTTTCTTGATTCGTGTTCCTATGGGGTCCTAGAACATATTCAGCTTGGTTGCCCAAAGTTGCCGTTTGGGCAGTTTTGCTAATTTGCATAAATTCAAAATGGTTCCCCTTTCCCAAAAATAATGAGTAATGGCTCGTTTTAGGGCTTTAGAGATGTGTAGAACCGATTTCTGTAATCATTTTTGCAATGTAAGGTCATCTTCAGGTCAAATCCAAGATGGCCGCCATATTCCATCTTTAAAAATTGACTTTTGATTCCCTTGCCCCAGAATGACGAGTAATACCTCTATTCAGGGGTTTTGAGGTGTGCAGAATCCATTTCTGCTTTTTATTTTGCAATATAATGTCATCTTCAGGTCAAATCCAAGATGGCCGCCACATGACGCCATCTTTAAATATCAATTTTTGAACCCTTTGCCCCAGAATCATGAATAATAACTCTATTCATGAGTCATTTGCGATGTTGATTCAATTCATGCAGTAATTTTGCATAAAGGATTATCTTCAGATCAAATCCAAGATAGCCGCCAACCGCCATCTTGAAAAATTACTATCCGAGGCTTATGCGTGTTAGAACTAATGTAAAAGGATTTCAGTAAAGAATACTCATTTCTTTTATTAATTTTCAATTTCAAGGTCAAGGTGAAGTTACATTTTAGATGTCAGATTTCAACACTAATTGCTCAACTTAGAATTAATCCTCTTTAGGTTTGGGCTATGATCCATTTCGAGTGTAGTTTTATTTTTTAATGTTCATCCATACCTTTGTACTGAAGAAGCTTTTAAGGTCTTATTTGAGTTTGAAAATGTTTTATCAATATTTTTTTCTAAATCAATGTGTCCAATGATCGGTAGGCATCAGTTCGCCTTAAAAGACGATGGTGTAGCGCTAGGCCTTACATTTTCTAGAGTGACTATAGAGATCCACTCTAGAGTGGCAGTCTCTACAGCAAATGTTTACAGATGAAGGAGGATGGCGCTGAGACACGTTTATATAAATGCTGCCCTAGTCTTCCTCCTAGGTTTTTGGTCTGCCAATTTAGCATTCCAATTATTTTCTGAGGTCTTGACCCCTGTACTTAGTAGCTCTCCATAGAATGGCGACTATCATCTACACATTCATAAGTGTTAGTGTCGATGCCGGCAAGTTTTATGTCACGTTTGCAGGTGTCTTTATAGCGGAGGTGTGATGGGGTGAGACCAATCACACAGCTCACCTTACCTTCCCAGGACCAAAATCCAATTGAAACCAGTTGGATTTGCAACTGGTTTCAATTGGTTTTAACTGGAACTTAACAATTGCCAATTGAAACCAATTGAAATCATAACTGGAACCAATTGGGTAACTGTAAATCCTAACTGGAACCAGTTGGGCAACTGGAAATCCTAACTGGAACCGGTTGGGTAACAGAGAGAGAGAGAATGCAACGGTAGTGCAATGTCATTCGCCGTTGTGATCGGTCTTTCAACAGTCTTATGGCGTATATACCATCGCACCCAGTCGCAAGACTGGCGTCTGTACATATTGGTCGCTACCACATGTGCAAGTGTTGTACGACGTCCAGTCGAGTAAATCAGTTTTTAGATCAGTTTCAGTTTGGTTTATTTTCATATCTCATATAATATCAAAAAAAATGTTAACGTCCATCGAAAGACAGCAAATCATTGACAATAAAGTGATGCAATACATCATCATAATTCATAATAAATTAGACACATATTATACAATTGAAGGTTTGGATTGGAGACAGATATATCAATAAGATGTAAATATGAAGGGCAAGCTATATAAAAAGCAGAGCTTATAATTTTTAATTTCCCTATTAACCCTTTGCGTTTTGGCCCGCAAAACCGGCGTATGACATTGCACTACCGTTGCATTCTCTCTCTCTCTCTCTCTCTCTGTTCTCATCCCTCCGCTTGGTTCGGAGATCGTCGGGTCCGACCCGCATGTGATGTACATGTATCTTGAAGACTGAATGATAGCGACTCATCAGGCCAGGAGACCACTGGAACGGCTATTATGGATTTAATTGATATATATAGAGGTCGCTTTTTATAGCTTGGCATTGATATCCAGGAGGAGCTTTGAGTCAAAGGCAATAAGAACATCTTTAGTATCCCTAAATTAGACCTCAAAATAGCCAATCTGGATTAAATTATTGGAAATGGATTTCAACTAATTTGAGTAGGTATGGGTGTCAACATTTACCAAAAAAAAGTTAGGGGGGAATACGGGTTGGGGAAATTTTTTTTTCAAGGTCAAAAGTCAATGACCTTTTCATATATACACAACAAAAAAAGTAAGTCCCCCCTAAATCAAATTGCGGTAACTTTTGAACGGAATTATTTCGAGATATGATATTTCGTAGGTGGTTTTCTACGCCCATTAAGCAACTCCTGGTGAAAAATGAATTTGATCGGTTGGGTCATGCATGAGTGATTAAAGATTGAATTAAAAATGACCATTTTTAAAAGTCACAAGAGTCGTTTTTTCAGATTGTGCAAATACAAAGTTGGGCAAAAAGTTGTTTTTAGGTTAATTTTATGGTGTTATGCTGTTAGCCCCTACACTTTACAATCCATGATTTAGCCACTCCACACACAATTTTGATATTGTATGTTCATGGTTGAGTGAGCACAGTGTATTGCAGGGACCGCGGGGGGGGGGGGCTGGGGGCTTCATCCCCTCACTTTTTTTCCAAAAGCATGTACATAAATGTAAAAATGATCATACTATTGTGATTTTTTGCATGGTCAGCCCCCCCCCCTTTGAAAACCGTTCCGCGGCCCCTTTATTGTGACGTATCATCATAGGGGTTTACGGTAGTATCCTCTAAAACTTGTTAGATAATGTTAAAATTTGAAAATGTTCGGAAGTCTCCCCCGATTATAGGCCCCTCCCCCATTTCAAAATGCTGGATCCACCACTGACTTGTCCATAAATTAAACTGATCATGAGAAATTGTTAGGGAAAGAATGAATTTATGCATTATAAACAGTATTCATTCCTAAGTTTTCGAATGTGCTCGCTCAACCATGAAAATGTTTTAAGTTCGGAAACTATGTAGTGATAAAATGATGGATGATAAAAACAATGGCAATTAAAGTCACATTTTAAACCGAATTGCCCCCGATATTCACTTTATTACCCTTTAAAATGAGTCTGTGACATTGAAAATACCAATTTTCCCACTTTGATGTGTGCTCACTCATCCATAAATGAACAAATCGATTTCATTTTTGCACAGAAAGACTGCCCATAGGTAGATAAGGTTACACTTCGTAATTCCGAAGCTTCGTAATTCCGAAGGTTCTTTATTCCGAAGGTTCGTAATTCCGAAACACGTAAATTGCCTATACCTCGATGTTCGTTAATCCGAAAACGAAAAAGGGTTCGTTAATCCGAACATTTGTGGCGTAATTCCGACGATTCGTTATTCCGAAGGTTCGATAATCCGAAAACGAAATAAGGTTCGTTGTTCCGAAGGTTCGTTAATCCGAAAACGAAATAAGGTTCGTTCTTCCGAAGGTTCGTTAATCCGAAAACGAAAAAAGGTTCGTTATTCCGAAGGTTCGTTGATCCGAAAACGAAATAAGGTTCGTTTTTCCGAAGGTTCGTTAATCCGAAAACGAAATAAGGTTCGTTAATCCGAAAACAAAATAAGGTTCGTTTTTCCGAAGGTTCGTTAATCCGAAAACGAAATAAGGTTCGTTTTTCCGAAGGTTCGTTAATCCGAAAACGAAATAAGGTTCGTTAATCCGAAAACAAAATAAGGTTCGTTAATCCGAAAACAAAATGAGGTTCGTTAATCCGAAAAATGAAAACCGGGAAAGCAGAGGCAGAGGCAAGGGGAGGGGGCGGGGGACACTGTTGCCGTTCAGTTATTATATGAGGATGGGAAGGCAAGGGCGTCTGAACGAATTTTCGTTGGGGGTAAAGCCAAAAAATGAAACTCATACGTCAAAATTGGGACTGTGGTGATATTTTCACCTGAAGATTATCATCTGCTTGAAGTCATTGTCTGTTTGATAGTGATTAAGTAGAGAATCACTTTTTTTAAGTGACTTCTTATTATGGCAAAATGTATATTTAGGCTTTATTTTTCGGGAGAGAGTATAATGAGCGAGCGGCTTGGTAAAACAAATTCAAAGGTGAAGTTGTATAACGTTTTTGTGGTCAGTTATTCTTAAAATGGCATTATTGCGAGGTGTTGCGAGCGTGAATCACAAGCTAAACTTTAGGTTATTTCAATAAAAATGAAAATTAGTTTTTAAAAATCCGAGCAGATTTCTGCTGTCATTAAAAAGATGTGCATCTAAATAAAGAATTAACACGAGCGCAAAACGCGAGCTTGAACATACTGACCAGAAAAGGAACCTGTTAAAGAAAGCATTGACCTCTTTAGGATGCATATTTCACCAATCGAATGAGAGTGCGAAGCGCAAGCTGAAATTTTTCAATATTCCAGCCTGAAAACTTAACTTGTATACTTTAAAAAGAGTATTTTATTTCGAAAAAAACATGAAAAACGGCATATTTATTTTTGAAAAAGGAACTTTCCCATTTTGGAAAATATTAATTCCCCTGTTTTTTATTCCATTTTTGATGCCCCCTGCCTCCCTCCCGGCGGATCCAACTTTCGTCAAATAGAGGGGGGGGGAATTTTTTTAGCCATATTTTCCTTGATCGGCAGTTTAAAGTTGATTTTTGTTTGTTTCTTTGAAAGGGTAGTCCTAACAGTCAATAATTAGCTTTATCCTTATAAAATAAAGTAAATATGTAATAACATGATAAACCCTTTTTAAATAATGCGAGTGCGAGCTATATATTTTTGTTAATATGATGGGCAATATGTTTGCGATCTTCAAAGCGAGATGCCTATGTAACTAAATTTAGATAATAACTGCTAGCAAGAAGCGCGAACAGAATTTTTAAATATATAAGCTCTGACCTGATCTAAAGGGGACATTTTAAGAACTTTTTGCAGTTAGCCATGAAGATGATGCGTGTTTTAGCCAATGGCGGCGGAACGTTTTTTTTTTTTTTTTTTGGGGGGGGGGGCAAAGTAAAAAAAAGGGGGCCAATAGGGGCAATTTGGTGCAAACGGATATTTTCACCATTAGATTATCATCTGTGTAAAGAGGTTGTGTGTTTTTGTAGTAACTAAATTGAGCACAATTTTTTAAGTGATCACTAAAGTTATATATTTACGTTTCATTTCTGCGAGCGTAGAGAGCAAGCGGTTTGGGGGGAAAAGTCAAATCTGAAGATGTAAAATTCACCTTTTTGGTCAATACTGTTAAAAGGGCATCCTTGTGAGATGTTGCGAGTGAATCACGTGCTCAAACTTTTGGAAATTTCATGTGGGCCTAGAATGATAATATTGATATAGATATCATTTACCCAGGGAAGCCACTTCAGTTCTGAAAACTATTCTCCCAGCTATTATTATTTTTTTACAAGAATGCTTAGAATGTCCAGTTTTCAGGTTGGAAAATCGGAAAAATTTGGCTCACGTTTCTCGCTCGCATCAAGTATTGTTTATTGAGGAACTCATTCTATTCCTGGTTACAAAAAAGAAATATGAAATGTCCAGTTTTCAGGTTGGAATATCACAAATTTTAAGCTTGCGGTTCGCGCTCTCATTATTTAGTTCGTGAGATATATATTCTATTCATGAGTCACTAAATGCAGTCCTTAAAAGATTACTTTCTGAAGCCTGTTGCATAAAACTTTTTACCTGAGAAAACTCTGGTAAAAACTGAAAACTAAGGTTAGTCTGATTTCCGCCAATGACTTTAGCACAGGGCAAAAACTCCTGTAAAAACAACCTCAGGCAAAAAGTTTCATGCAACGGGCCCCAGGTCAGTATATAAACAAATTACAGCTCACACTCGCATTAATTCTTTAGAAAGATACACATCTTTCTCACGATTACAAAAAATGCTCCGAATGCTCACTTCACGTCTTGTTACATGAAATGTCTACTAGTTTCAGCTTGCGATTCGCGCTTTCAACATCTCACAAGGATCATTATTAGTATTATTTTTATTACCAGCAGAAGCTGTTATTAAAAATGACATCCCCTCCAATACAAATCCTATTATCTAGAGGTTGCTCGCACGCTTCCAACACACTTGATCCCCTGCATCTTTAATTAAACCATTTGCTTATAGGCAGCAATTGCTCAGATAAAATCGAAATTGGCCTATGCTTGATCAGGGCGCCATTCTTAATGAAATACATGCTTTGGCCCCAACACACATCATCGATCGTTATTACTATATCATTGCATAATATCGTGTAATCTTGTAATGACAACATTGTTTTTGTTACCAAAATGAATTATTTTCATTTTCGGAAATACGAACCTTATTTAATTTTCGGATTAACGAACCTTATTTCGTTTTCGGATTAACGAACCTTATTTCGTTTTCGGATTAACGAACCTTATTTCGTTTTCGGATTAACGAACCTTCGGAATTACGAACCTTATTTCGTTTTCGGATTAACGAACCTTCGGAATTACGAACCTTATTTTGTTTTCGGATTAACGAACCTTCGGAATTACGAACCTTATTTCGTTTTCGGATTAACGAACCTTCGGAATTACGAACCTTATTTCGTTTTCGGATTGACGAACCTTCGGAATTACGAACCTTCGGAATTACGAACCTTCGGAAATACGAACCTTCGGAATAACCGAACCTTCGGAATTACGAAGCTTCGGAATTACGAATGTATGCGGTAAAATAGTTGCAAACGCCAGTTAAGTTGAGTCTGCTCGTACGTGATTGCGCAGCTAGTATTAGGTGTATTGTATGCAAGTTTTCATTTAATTATGACAGTTTTGAGAATTGCAATGGATGAATTCCGTGGGTGAAATAAATTATGTACGTTATAATTGTTATGTATTAATTATGCCCTAGCTGATAACGATATCTTTACAATTAACCATCAACTTTTCAACCAATCATAACTGATTACATATCCAATATCAGAATATTCCTGAATTTGATCTGAATATAATAATGGTTTATTTTAGCTAGACGGATGCGATCCCCGGTCTTCTGTCTTCGTTTTCCAGACACCCAACAACAGGTCTGGAAAACGAAGATCGAAGACCGGGGACATGCGTTATGTGAATGGGAGAACATGTGCAAAGTCCATTCTAACCCGCTCACGTGTTTTGTACACACTTTGCACTGCTTTGTACACACTTCGTGCGTGAACTACAAACGCTTTCACACGAGTGTGATACGTGTCCCTGGTCTTCGTTTTCCAGATACCCGGAAATTTATTTGTCTTTCATATGACACTAATTTTGTGGCAATCAAATGTGAGTCGCAAAATCTATGTACGAAAATTCAAATGTTCTGGAAAATTGGCGGCCATTTTGAAAAAAACGCCCTCACGGGTAATTTTCAGGAAACAGCCTGGTTAACTCATATTTTCCTATTCAGTGTAAAAAACTAGTCTAGAAGCACTATATGATTTTTTTCCTCTTTCGTGAGGCACCTTGCTCAATTATAACCCGGACTGTTAACTCTTACTATGCCAGGTCCAATACCCCTCTAGTGCCAGGGATATTCGAGGAATCCTAAATTGACCGAAACGTAAGCAAAGACTAATTTTTAAAACGGTAATAACTCTTTACCCGTACGTTGTATAATGAAAACTTCTACACATGAAATGATGCATGGTTCATGGACTTTATTATAATGTTATGACCTTTCAAATCTGCGTTTGGAAAAATTAAGAAAAGATTAAATATTTTACATGGTTTTTTTTTTATAAGTAAAACCTAGAAAATTATGATTTCATGAATATTTCAAAGAGTAAATAACCCAAGGAATTGTAAAGATATCAAGAAATTAAGAAGATGAAATGAAAGTTCAATGTTTACCCTTTCAAATGACGTATCTATTGAAGTAACTGAACAAACAAAATGTGAAAAATAATGATCTTTTGAATGAAATACTATCTTGCTATTCAAGTTATTTCCTCTGAAATACGAGAGGGTTTATACACACACAATTGAAACCGTCCTTTTCCAAAAAAAGGGCATTGTCGTCGATCAAGTGACCAATCACAGCACAGCTGCGATCCCCACGCAAACACACACAATAATATATTAGAGCCATGTATCTTCACAGTGCAGCCAACCGTACCCTTACATTCGTGTAGTCTTCAAAACAAGACCCTGTAATTTTTTAGAATGCGCGGTATTCCGCAACAAAATTATTAGTGCAGAGTAAATTTTTATGTCATTTCAATTCTTGTCAATATTGTCGTAATGCAAAACATGCTTTGGAAAAATCGTAACCTGGATACGATTTGTGGTGTGCGATGCACTCAACTATATACTGTTTTGGATAATGTAGGCGATTTCTATCCAGTGTCGCCAACAAACATTTGCGACCCAGTCAACTATCGTTCTATCATGAATCAGTGTAAAGTTTGGTCATATTTTGTCAGGGTCTATTCGTCGTACATACGGGCTTTCGTACTGTAACAAAGTTATTGCCAGTCACAAGGAGACAAAATATAGAAAACTAAAGATGATATATTTAAATATAGATAAAGAGGGATCGGACAGATCCAATACACTAATACCCCTTTCATAAACCTATGCGGATAATTCAATAAAAATTGCGTTCATAAACTCCGAAAATAATCCGCATTATTTTTACGAGCGCCCGTCCTGAAAAAGGAGGATAATCGTCATGGAAACCGCACCCCCCCCCCCGGATGCGGTTGCGTTTGAAAAGGGTGACCTTGTGACCGCTCCATGGCAATTACCCGCCTTAGTTTCGAAATGCCTTCATAAAGTAAAAATCTGGTCCCGATGCTGCTATTATTCCGATAATTGCAGCATAAAAATAATGCGGATTACTCTGGTCCTCTTCCGATTTTACGACCAAATTATGCTACTATTAGCCGCATAATTTGGTTTATGAAAGGGTATAACAGGTTTGGGGTGTAAAATCCCACGAAATAATGTGAGCGTTCTTGGCAAAGTACACAGAACTAGATTTTTTTTCGTGAATCAAGAAGAGGAAATGCAGATCAGCTACAAACTAAAAATCAATACAAATTTTCAAAATGAAAATAAGCCTATTTGTTCTGTATTTCTGGTCTGACCCCCCCCCCCTAAAAAGAAATGTGAGGTCAGGTGGAAATGTTTATGTTGATTTTTAGCCATTTTTTGTGATGCACACCTCCACCACCACCAGCACAAACACTGGCATCGTTACTTCCACTTATCAAAAGCAAAAAGAAAAACAAATAGTTTAAAATAAATAAATCAACTTATAGCTGAAGCCTACTTTGCATATTTAGAAATAAAGGATAAAGATGAAATTTAAGATTGAAGAAATGTATAAGCTATATAATTCTTGACAAATCAAACATACAGAAAATTGAAAGATAAAAGCGGAAAAAGAAATAACGAAGCGATGGGGTGTGAAGGTAGAAATTACTAACAATTTGTAGAAATTTAGATCTTTATAATTTGTTGAACCTTTGTTTATTCAAATAATATGTTTGTAATGGATCATCTATCGGAAAAGTAAGATATGGCTTTCGACAATATCAGAAATTATATTTACTACACCTCTTATTTGTGATATCGATAATTACCCCGTCATTGAAAATATTAATCTGGTAAGGATTAATTTGACTTCCCCTTTCCTGAAAAAAATGAAATGGACATCATTTGCTGTTCAAATTATATATAAATGACACCAATAAACTTCTTTATAACGTGCATTGTCAATATTTTATTCATGCGGTAGGACTCATGCACAATAAACATACTCGATATGTTAGTACATTTAACATTTTCAATTGTCAAATTTGCTTGATATATTATTTTTTTTACATTTAGTAGTAGTCCAGTTTATGCTACCAGATTTGCCATATGTGCTCAGCGTGTAGGGATATATACCCATTATCTTTTTGCTGGCAAAAAGGAGAAACAAAAGAAAGCGTATCATCGGAAGAAATGATACATTGATTGATATAAATTATTTCTTGCTAATAAAACAAATGAGGAAGAATAAAAAAAAACGCATTACGGAAAATACATGACATTCACAGAATTTTGAAGATAAAGGTCATGAAAAGTGCGTTTACTCGTTTGATTCGCTCACTCACATTTATCTTTTGTGTTTTTTATCTTCCTTACACCCATCATATTTTTTATTTCGCCCTTGCCACATTGACAACATATATTTTGTTGATGATCAAAATAATATTTAGGTTTCTTTCCGTAACCGATGCAAATTTGATGTTTATTTTTTCCACCAAACTTGGTTCGTAATTTGTTGTTATCAAATTTGCTTGATTCATTTTTTCATTTAGTAGTATATGATATCAGATTTGACATATGAGCTCAGCGTGTAGGGGTATTTACCCATCATCGTTTTGCTGGCAAAAAGGGAAAATCAAAAGAAAGCGGATCATCGGAAGAAATGATACATTGATTAATATTAATTATTTCTCGCTAATAAAACAAATGAGGAAGAATGAAAAAAAACGCATTGCGGAAAATGCATGAAATTCACAGAATTTTGTAAATAAAAGATCACACATATCATACTTTTTATTTCGCCCTTGCCGCATTGACTTTTAAAATTCAATAACTTTGTTATTTGTTATCCGGTTTTGATGAATTTTTCGGTATTTTGCTCAGTGAATCCTGCCCTATTTATAAAACTATAAATACTTTCAGCCCGGACCATCCCTTTAATGATAATAAGAATAAGGTGAAGGAGAAAAATATCGAAAATGATAATAATAATTAAAATAACAATAATATAATAATGATAATGATAATAGTCATACTAATAATGATAATAATAATAACAATAATAAATTAATAAATAAACAATGAGTGTGATGATTGCAGTGCGACGAGAGTTGGATGAGAGCCTTCTTTACTCATATATTCATAACGAGAACAATTTTGTGAGAATGCAAAAAACAAAGTATAAAACCTCCCCCCAAAAAAAAAAATAAAAAAAAAAAAAATCTCCCCCAAACCGTGCACATTTGCAGGCACAAAAAAGCCTTGACACAAGAATACTACCATACCGGCTGCAGTTTTATCAGGCCACAAATCCAGTTTACTTTTGCTTTTTCTGTTGCAGCTTACTGGAGCAGAAGAAAGTCAAACGTGTTGCAAGAATCAGAACGTAATCAAAAGAAAATTTTTTTTAAAAAAAGGAAGGGAAACAAAAAAGAAATAAAAAGGAAAAAAGAGAAAAGAAAATAGAAAAAGAATTAATAAAAAGAAAAAAAAGAAGAAATATAAGAAGAAAAGCAAAGAAAACAGAAGAAAGAAAAAAGAAAAGAAAAGAAAAAAAGAAGAAAAAAAAGAAAAGAGAAGACAAAAGAAAAGAAAAAAAATAAAATGAAAAAGAAAAGAAAAAAGAGAAAAAAAGACAAAGAAAATAACAGAAAAGAAAAGGAAGAAAAAAAAGAAAAAAAAAGAATTAGAGAGAGAAGGAAAAAAGGAATGGAAAAAATATATAATAAGCTACTGAAAATGAACAAAAGCTGTGGCAAAAATAGTCAATCCTGACTGGTTGCCAACCAAGGAAAGAAGAAGAAGAAGAATGCAAAAGACCCGATCGATAGCTCATGAATATTCATGTAACAATAGCGAATGGGCGAGTAGTGCTGGGTGAGGAACATCGTACCGCTCTGTCATTGGTCAATTCCGAGCTGAATGCCTTCGCACACTCGCCTTTGCTCTGCCCATAGAAGTACGTGTATTGCTACACACAACCGTTATATCACATGTTTCTATAGGGGAAATCTTGATTCATATCGCGGCAATATCCAAAATCAACTCTTCAAAATAATGATGCAAAAATACAATTTTACTCAAAAAATGTCTGTGTAAACCACTATTTTTTTATGATAAAATGAATTGTCAATTCCTTGCCAGTATAACAACAGAAAAAAACACAGAATATGGTGTTGGTTTTCTGGCTGTAAAATTGGTTAAACAAAAAAAAAGTTACTTTGGCACAAATAGCTGCCACCGGCACGAGTGGCCTATGGGCACAAATAGCTGTCAATGGCGCTTAAAGAGTTAAGTCAGTATTTGCTGTGGCAGGGGACATTCTCTACCCCCATCCCTCCACTTTTTGGTCCATGTAAATGTGCACCTCGACCTAATATTTTTGAGTGCTAGTTGCCCATAAAAATGCCCCTTTTCTATTTGCTCAACTTTCCCAACCCCTACCCCCAATGAAAAATATTACATTGCCCTTGTAATTAACCTCTTTATATGAGTTCTTGTTTTATTATATCAATTGGCATATATACCGGTAATTAAATAAGTTTTGTCATGATGTTTACTGCCAGGTAATGTTGATCGCCATGGAAGTAGGATCTTCCTGCTGCTGACCCACAGCTCATCAGGTGGCCTTCCATTAGGTGTTATTATAACCTCACCGAAGGCCTGAATCTCCTGAAAACAATTCTGCCCGTTGATGCGTTTGGAGGAAATGGTGATGAGGGCCCAGCAGTGTTCATCACAGATGATTGTTCATCTGAGAGGAAGGCTATCCATGCGGTCTTCCCGAAGTCCACGCTTCTTCTTTGCACATTTCACCTTTTGCAAGCTGTCTGGCGATGGCTGTGGGACAGCAAGCATGGAATCAGTAAAGATCACCGCCAGAGCTTATTTCTGCATGTGAAGCAGATGATGTATGCCAAGGACACGCACACAGTTGAAGAAGCATACAATCATGCAAAGAGTGATCCGACTGTTGTACGGTGAGCATGAAGTCACAATAGTAGTCTTTGCATTTTTATGTACCTTGATGTGACATTTTTTTTGTAAAAATATCATTTCTCTCATTCAATTGTCTTGTGAGAGGAGCAGCATTCAGAGAAGAGAGAAGTTGAAGCAATGAAGAAATTTACATGAGGTTTCTTCTAGGGCAAGACAGAAACTAATAAAATGTTTACATGACAAAAAGTTAGGTCCAATCTGTGTATGCCAATATTTTCATGGTTTTGGACTAAATTTCAAAAATTGTGAGTCCTATTTTTTTGCTATTTTAGTGGTACATTCATTACTGTGAATATACACATCCAAATTGAGAATTATCGCAATAACTGACTCACGACATTCACAAAAATTAAACCATTTCGAATAATACCAATAAGTTCTTATTCTACTGGATGACTTTGAAATATAAGAAAGAGTAACGTAACTTTCAATCAAAGAAAACTTTAAATCGTAGAAAATACATGTTAGCAGTTCATTCTGAATATGATTTTGTGTTAAAGGAAGTAGTATGATTCTTGTAATTCACTAAGGTACCATGGGTATGGAGCATACCTTGAATCCCTATACGAGAGACGACAGGTGTGGGCCCAGGCATTTAGATTGGGGCTTCGGATTCGGGCCAATCAAACAAACAATTATGCTGAAGCTGCCATGAGGGTCCTAAAGGATTCCATCCTTCAACGTTCCAAAGCCTTCAATGTGCCGCAACTGGTAGACTTCATCCTCTGTAGGCTTGAAGGCTTTTACCAGAGAAGACTTCTGGCAGTTGTGAACCAACGGCCATTGAAGTGGAGAATCGAACGTCATAGCGGATTGAACATCAGCAAAGACGACATTTCCAAAGTAAGTGTTCTTTATTTTTCATTTCACTATAAATTAAAATTTTGTATAAGTTATAATTTCTGTGGTTCCTGTAAAAACATAATGTCATTGTTTTTTTTATTTGAAAAGGTGTGGTAGTTTCTAATTCCCTGAAGTAATGCACATAAAATCTGACAATCAGTTTCTAATTCCCTGAAGTAATGCACATAAAATCTGACAATCATTTAATGCATTGCTTTATATTTCTATCTTGTGAATGATAGATGAAATGTAAAAGGCAAAGTGTAAACAATTACCTGTTATTTTCAGGTTACTTGATATAAAGACATGGTGGAAGGATATTTTATTTGAAAAATGAATATGAGTAAATTAGAAATGGTTTCAAAAATATTAGAGGAATATTATAGCACTTTACATTGTTAAATTGCTCATATTACTACTGCCAGACTGGGGAGAGTACCTACCAGGTCACAAGCCAGAGTGATCGTCAATGTCATTACACTGTTGACATGGCTGTTGGTGTGTGTTCGTGCCATGAAGGGGTCACCGGGGGTGCCTGCAAACATCAAGGGGCCATTGTGAGGCACTTCAAAGTGGCATCAAACAACTTCCTTCCAACATCTGCTTCTGAAAGGACATTGTTGCTAAGAATCGCGACTGGACGTAAGAAATATTGAGCTTTCGTTGTAAACATTTTGAATTTAAATACCAATTCAAATACAGGCCACATGTATGATTCCCCTCTGTCCATGGTATTGCAATTTCTAACTCTATGTGCAATTCTAACTATACAGTGTGATGCAGAAGGTTTTTGATTATCTTTTGACTTGATATAATTGCTTATATGTTGTTTGATTTAACTTGAAAGCACAAAAATATATTTTTGATTTTATTTTTTGAGAGCAGCTATCACTGTGAATGCTTTTAAGGCCTAATCAAGGCCTACTGTTCAGGAATATTTAGAGTTAAATTTTGGCTGGGAAGATTATTTTTTTTTGCTGTAATCATAAATAAAAACTAAATGTACTAACTTAAAACAAGGAGATTCGAAATACAATGTGATGAAGTTTATGAATTGCTTTCATTTTTTTATTGCAGCTTTATATATGCATAATTAAAGGACTTTGCAATTGCCACAGCCCACTGTTGATTTAAAAAAGTTTTGATTTCTTAATGCGTAACCTGTACTTTATCAATCTGTGTTGTGTAATGTTTAATTCATGTGTTGCATACATTTATTGAAACAATGCCTAATGCAAAATATTTTGATCAAAATGCATTCTTGTTTATCACTTGAATTCAAGGTGATGACAGTGTTCCATCAGGATGGCTGGACCCTCTTCAATCTTCAGAGCCCATGGCAGAAGATGCGCCACCACCTCAACTGAATGACACATCACTAGCCACAGATCATAGTGGACTGCAAGATCCCCAACTTGTTCATGTAGACAGTCTACGTGCTCAAGGAGACTTGCTTAATGCATTTGACAGACGTCTCCATGGCAACATATCCATCTCCAATTCCCAATGTAAGTATAGCTTTGTTTTCTTAATTATCGTTAAGTTCTTAAACATGACACTGAATTAAAAGCACTGAGTCTACAGGGAGAAACATCGCCATTTGAACACAGGTCAGAAGTCAAAGTATGACAATTTGTTAAAATGGTTCTTCCACATTTGTAAACAGTGTCTTTAACAAATGGGGTTAACACTGTTCTCCAGTTATTTAGCTATATGACAAAAGGTGTTCCATCTGTAGGGATTGTTTATGACAAGATACTGTACTGCACCATAATATAGACCAAGTAATTGAGCTCAATTCTATGTTTGCTCTTTTGTTGGTATCATTTATGTAAAAAAATCAGATAAACTGTACATACCAATTGAAAGAAAAAAAATTACAGTTAAGGTTTAGATGAATAACAAGTGTTTTCTTGTTATGTCTTTGCATGATGTCATATATGTATGTACACAAACACCATTGATGAATGTATGTTGAATTCATGAAACTGTCATTATTGTCATACATACATGTACTGACATGTTATGGACATGTCATATCTTACCAGCATGAACTGTTTTCCAAATGCAGATCATTACATGTGTATCTCTTCAAAATGGAATTAAGAGCTATGACATCATCTGTTTCATATTGCCTGACAAGTGTTTTTAATTTGCATGGTATTTTCTTGTATTTCATCCATGTGCATGATCTAACTCTTTACATTATTTGTTTTCATGTTTTATTCTAACATGACCACTACATGTACATGTACAACCTAAACATTGTATATGAGGGAATGCTTGGATATCCTCTGAGCACATATAAGTAAGTACAATTATGATTCTTGTTTTATTCTATAATGCATTTATCTGTACATCTACATTTGTTTTGTAGTATGATCAGTAGTACATATTTTGTCAGACTGATGGAATGTGCTAATTTTTTAGTAATGAGTCTGTAAGGAATATCAAGACATTACATGTTTATGTATAATGTAATTCTCTATATCACAATGAATATCCGAGAAGAATTTTATCTTGAAAAAGTCCATATTAATCTTAACTTTGTAATGATTACTTTAAAGAGAAATTCCAGTAGTTGCAGTTAACACTGATTTCATGAGAAAGTCTGTAAAACAAGGCTTAATTGCAAGTATATCATCGAGGATCTAGATCTGGTACAGTTACATTAACTGGACTTTGTGAAATCTTGAAATCTACGCTGAAAAATGTTCACACCGAAAATCCCCAACACAGATAAGCGCACGTGGGACAATGTATAATTATTGCTCAGGGCGTCGGGCCCGACGCCCTACCCGAATCCCGTGCTTATTTGCTGATTTCTCAGCAATTACACAATTTCTTCCAGAATCCTTTGGCACATGCGTTTTATTTATACAAACAGACACTTTAGTGGTCATTTCATTTGATTCTGTACGAACTCATTTTGATATCGTTACCAAAACTAGCATTTACCTTTATTACTTTGTGTATTATGCCCATGTAAATGCCATTTAATCATTAACCTACAACTAAACTGAAAATGAGAAATTTATAATTTCTAATCACAACATAATTACTAGCTCCAGATTTTCACAATTTGATTAATACACATGGTCATTGATAAATAAATAAAAAAAATTGTACTGATTAATTCCAATATCAAAGGACATTTGTACATTCAAAATTTTAATCATACTAATTAATAAAATTCTGGGTTTGCCACTTTATCAGCACTATGATTTTCCACTTCTATTTCAGCCCAAGAATGTGATAATCTTGTAGAAGGAGTCCATGAAATGTTCATGGAGATGGAAGAGAAGCTGAAGCAGGATCCCAAGACATTTGCTGAGCCCTTTAAGGCAATGATAAGGTCTTACAAAAGGCTGAAAACCCAAACCAACTTGGTGTCTGCTGTTAGCATGTTTGGCAGATACAGCGGTGTTAACCTAGCCAGGCGTAAGGTAAAACCCAAGACCAAGGGAGCAGGGATTCTACAAGCGTCTGGGCCTAGCATTAGTGTGCAGCCAACTGCCATTGCTCGGAGGAGAGTGAAGATTGGGGGACGGAGACGGTTAACTGCGGGTCGCCCGACCAAACAGGCAGCAGTTGTTGAGCATGGTTATGCAAGAGGCTCTCAGTCGTCCCAACTTCCACGGAAAAGGCGAGCAGCTGCCCCACATTCCCTCAGCCATGCTGTGACCATGTGCCAGTCTTTGGGAAAAACACACAGTGCAAAATGAATCTGTGTCTCATGTAATACAGGAACCATGAGTGGAATTTGACATTATATATATCTATCTCTAAACAGGGTGGTGCTGAAAGAATACAACACCAGGGACTGTTAACCCATTGCTTCTGAGATTCTGATAATCTCATAGAGACAGTTCCTGTTCTCATAGCCAATGGTTTAATTTCTTCAATACCTTCAGCAAAATGTTGTCGATTTTTTGTTTCATTGCTTAGAATATTTTTTTTTAACAAAATATTTTCATGATCATTGATTTTGTGTCAAGCGTTTGGTCAGAGGGCCATTTTTCTAGCGCAATGTTATTTCCAACATGGAAAATGATGAAAAAACACCAAGATTATTGATTTTGGTCAAGTAGTTCTGTACACTTGTACTGAAATCTATGCACAGTACTCCTCACCACAAGTTTGTTTGACTTTGTACATGGCTCAGTGAATGCAGGAACCCCATTTCAGTGTTGTCTTGGTTCATGATTTCAACAGAAATTCTCAAAAGTGACATTGGTTGGTTGTAAAAATATAGCAGCAAAACTATTCAACCAAAATGGATGATCTTGGTGTCATATTCTTCTGCATGAATCATATCAAACTATTACGCTAAGAAAACATCATTTCTGACCAGCTACAATGTTACAAATGACCGTGCCATTGCACATAGAGATACTGTAGTTCCCCCTCCCTTCTGAAGTTGCCTGTTAACATATTGTGGGGTGGGTTGTTGTCCAGTGACAACAACGGTGGGTCGGATGTGAAAGAATATCACCCGATGAGGTAAGTGTGCGTTTAAAAGAAAAACAATTCATATAGGGTATAAGTAAGAAAATGTTTGTTGATCACTGTAATATTAATGTTAGATTAATATTCTTACAAGCTTGATATGTGGTCAAACAAATTATTCATATTTTATGTATTTACTTTTTGGAAAGAAATCTGTCTGTCTGACTTACCATAAATGTTACGGCAATAACTGTCATTGGAATTTTATGCTAGCACAGTGAAGTTGCTGGAAGCATCATGTTTTCCACCTGTTTGTGCACTGTTTGTCTGTCCATCTGTTGTCACAAGGCCTCATGGATGTCTGATTTTGGCTTGTGATGTAGAAAAATTAAACACCAAAGTTTCAACTCTATTTTTGTCACTGCATGTCATTTATCAAATGATAGTGAAATAAACAAAAGTGGTATACGCACTGTATACATGTCATCCATCGTTTTAGTTGTTTTTTTTTCATGTGTGTGTGCATGTGTGAGACGAGTGTGTGTGTCAGTGAGTGTGTGTGTAAGATTGTGAGTGTGTGTGTGATTGTTGGTCTGTGTGATGGTGAGTGTGCATGTGTGTAAGAGTGTGTGCTGGAAGATCGCGAGCAATAAAATATGTTGCATATCAGGATCACGTTGATCTATACATGTATTTTTTTATTTAATATTAGCTAGCATTTTGATACAGCTAAGGGGAAACTAACTGGACATATTACTATTTTGATGATTTTGTTAAATTGCTAAAAGTAGTATTTACTTTGTTTTCATATTATTATTATTATCAGTTGTAGTAGTAATAGCAGGGGTAAATAGTATTATTTTAGCAGTAATATTCTTTATTACTAGGAGCCGTCGTCGTAGTAATAATACTTTAAAGTCTGGGAAATATTGTAGCTCAATGGGTAAAAGCATCAAACTTGCATCTCATTCCCTCATGCGGGGACAAGATGACCATGATTTCTTTTTTTTACTTTATCGCACATGATCGTTTATATGAATAAAAAAAGAATAATAGCTAAAATATTGAATTTTTTTTCATATTATATCTATCCTTATATCTATCATATCTGTCTATCCACTATCTATGTTATAAATCAATCTATGGAACTACATGATATATCCATCTGTCGAGTTGGCTATCTAATCTATCTCTCTCATTCTCTATCTAGCTTTCTATCTATCTAACATCTATCTCTCAAATTCTCTATTCATCTGTCTCTCTTTTGTTTCTCTCTATCCATCTATCTATCTCTCAAATTATCTCTATCCATCTGTCTGTCTTTTTCTCTATCTGTCTATATATCTATCTCTCAAATTCTATCTCTATCTATGTAACTACAGTATCATATCTTTCTAATAATCTTCTCTGTCTCTCTCATTCTTCATCTAACATCTATCTATCTCTCAAATTCTCTCTCTCTATGTCTATCTATCTGTCGTGTCTCTATCTATTTATCAGTCTTCTGTATCTATCTTTCGGCAGCTTCTAAGTGTATCAATCCATCAAACTTCAATTTGTCTTTCCATTATAAGTATCTGTTTATTTTGATTTTGTCTGTAATTCTATTCATTTAGTTAATAATTAATTTTTAGAAGAAAAAAAATATCATAAAAAACGCGACTGCAAAAGCTTTTTCGGATTTCACTCCTGACTGCTCTCTCTCTGTACATGAAGTGCCGAGGAGCTCTGTGCTCTGATCAGTAACTGTGTAGATTGCATGCGGTGGTGGACTCACCTGTGTCGCACGCTGCAACCAGCGACGTGTGTAGACTCTTCACTAGTCGTTTTTTGGCTAGTTTTCCGGAAAATGCCTTCGCCAGGGTGTAAAACGGAAACGTGCCTCCCGGTTGGCTCTCGGGGGGGGGGGGGAAGGGGGGTCGTGTGGTCCAGTGGTTAGAGCATTGGATTCATAATCTTAAGGTTGTGAGTTCGAATCTCAACTCTGCCATTTCCTCCACTTTAAGAAAAGGCCCGACAGTGATATCTGTCGTCTATAACGTCAGCCATTACGCCTATGACTGATTAGCCTTGACGTAAAATGTTTCATAGGTAATTGGTTATATAGCAGCTTGGCGTTTACCAGCAAAAGGCTGTCCTGCCGAGTTCCTACGGGAGTAACCACAAACAGAAACAGATATGACGTTTCTGCATGAGCGCCCTCTATGTATGTCCACAATATCGGCGTCTCAGGCAAACTATTAAAGCTTGTGTATAGTTTTGGTAAATCCACCAAAATGCACCTATCACTATTCCAATTTATTGCTAGCTAATATGAATGGATATGCCCTATAACAGTTATGATGTGGAGGATATGAAATGAAAATGTGTTTTACAGGAAAAATTTTGCGATTTTACATGTAAATTTAACTTGATCGGGTCACCCGATCAAATTCAAATATCTGTGTGTTTTTGTCTTTCAATTAAATCCTATTCCAAATCATGGAATGCGCTGAAACTTTCAAGATATGTTCTTTGTCTGTAACTTTTTGATATCTAATCACTAAATTTATAAGGAAAGTGCTTGAATGACCATTTTTTAATTTAAAACAAGCATCGCCGAGAGAGGGCGCTATATATCCAAGATTTGAATATTTGAAATTTTCTCAGAGAAGTGCAGTTGGAAAAATATTTAACGGTCTCTACGCTTCAGTAAGACTGTCATATTAGATGATATTTGATTATCAATCACATTATTGACCCTTTACCAAAGCTATACACATGCTTTAAAAGCCCTATCTGTAGTCACTGATCTGAATATCGTTGTGCCCTTGTATCGGTGTGCGTAGTCCAGAGGGGTATATATTTTCCAAAGTTACGCTTTCACATTTTTTTTTTCGTTTCGGGTTTCGAGTATATGACAAAGTTCAATTAGATTGAGATTTCATTTCTTTAATAGAACAATTAAGCTTTAGCTCTTTAGCACGAGCATGTTGTTTTATTTTGGAGAACATACCGTTAAAATATTGAATTTCTGAAAGTAAGTGTTCTGGTGCGGGTAAGATTTTTTTTTCATCATTTTCATTTTTTTCATTTAGGTTTTATTTCCACAAATCCGTTATGTTACAAAACTTTGATATCTTGCATAACTAAGCTGAACAACCATTACACACGTAGGTTATATAAGTATAAATAGCAAGCATTCTTAATCAATACATATTAATACATGTTTAAGTATACATAAAACGGAAAAGTGGAGGAAACCTTAGAAGCAGAATGCTTGTAGATAAGGTTCCCTTTTTATACATTACTTTTGATATAATTACTTTAGAATAATACACGTGACAACATTTTATAAATCAAATTATACCGACAAAAACAACACAACACAGAAACGTGACAAAAGAAAGAAACGAAGAAATAAAAGAACAAAATAAATAAAACAAGCAGCTGCCATCCAACAGAATTTAAGAAAGTTCTTGATTAGCTCTGTGGACAAAAATACAATAGAGCATGCCAATAAAGAACAATTCAGTTTGTTTCATTATATCGAAGAAGAAGCTTTGCTTTCAAGTGATGTTTGAAAATATTATAATTTTGTAGTTGCTTAAGTGTCATATCCAAGGAATTCCAAAAAACTGGACCAGTATATACTATCGTCCTTTTCCTAAGTACTGTTCACAACCTATGCAAGTGAAAGAATGACGACTGTCGGGTAGGATAAGTATGCAAATGTTGATTCTTTTGGAATAGTGATGTAAAAGCATGAGGAAGAGCATTTGAGTTCAATTGAAACATAAAACACCCTAAAAAGAAATTATATAAATCATGCACCTTTAATACTTTATTGTTGAAAAATAAAATATTTGTGTGACTTAACCTGTCAGAGTGGCAAATTATTCGCAATACCCGTTTTTGAAGAATTAACAATTTATCCAGTTGGTAATTAAACGAATTACCCCATGCAAGTATACCGTAGTTCAGATAAGGTAAAATAAGTGTTGAGTACAAACCTTTCAAGATATGCATAGGAAATGACGATTTTAGTTTATTGATTACCCCAACATTCCTCGCAAGCATTTTACTTAAATTCAAATTATGCTCTTTCCAAGAAAGTTTATTGTCAATAATAAGACCAAGAAATTTTAACGAATCAACTATATTTATAACAGTATTATTAATGTAAACATTACCGGGTAACTGTGAAATAGAATTACTGAAAAACATACCTTGAGTTTTATTTATGTTAAGGGAAAGTTTATTAGCGCATATCCATTCTGCAACAAGTCTGAGTTCAGTATTAACTGTTTCTAATAGGATATTTGGGTTTTTATGGGAAAAGAAAACGGAAGAATCATCAGCGAATAGGGTAAATGACAGGACCCGAGAAGAGTTTTGAAAGTCATTCATATACAAAATAAAAAGTAAAGGTCCAAGGAGGGATCCCTGAGGGACACCACAAGGTAGCTGTTTAAAAGACGAATTAACACCCTTAATAGAAACGAATTGAGACCTTCCTATGAGATAGCTTCTAAACCACTCCAAGGCCTTCCCACGAATACCGTAATGAGAAAGTTTATACAGTAATATTTGATGGTCAATGGTATCGAAGGCCTTGGAGAGGTCCAAAAATATTGCAAGTGTATGACAATGATCATCATTAGCAGAAGCAACATGATTAACAAATTGTAAAATTGCATGTATCGTGGAATGTTTTTGTCTGAAACCAAATTGCGAATCTGCGAAAATATTATTACTTACAAAGAACGACATAGTACGATCAAAAATAAGTTTTTCTAGAACTTTGGAAATTGACGATAACAGTGATATTGGCCTATAATTATTGGAGTCTAAAGGATCACCTTTCTTCAATATCGGAATAACTTTAGCGATTTTCATTGCGTCCGGTACGACACCTTGACTTATAGATAAATTGAAAATGTGCTCTAGAGGTTCAGTAATTTCATTTATGATATGTTTCAGCAAGAAATTACTAACTTCATCATATCCCATACTTCGCTTGTCTTTCATATTTTTTTACAATTCGTAAAATTTCTGATGAATTGGTTGGATTAAAAAATATTGAATTCTGATTTTTGTTCTTCAAAAAATTATGAAAACTTTTTTCTGCGTTAGGAATTTTCTTAGCCAAATTTGATCCGATGTTTGCAAAGTATTCATTAAAGTGATTGGATATAGATTCATTCTCATCTAAAACTTTATTTCCCTCACGGATTTGGGTTATATCTTTAATGAGACTCCTCCTATTCAAAGCATTATTTATTATACCCCATGTTTCTTTTATGTTGGACCTTTTCTTTTCAAACTGATTACAATAATATTTCCTTTTCTCAATCCGTAAAATTCTTGTTAATGTATTTTTATATCTATTATATTTCTCACGACGTTTTGGAGTAGGATTTACTCTAAGTTTGTAATACATATTGTTTTTTCTGTTAATGGATCTCAGTATAGACTTGGAAACCCATGGGTTACGAGGTTCATGTTTGTAATTTGAAAACTTACACTTCTCCGATGGAATACACTCATCGAGGGCGTCTTTTAGAATGTTATTAAAATTGTTGTAGGAGCCGTTAATATTATTATTCTCCAACACCTCTGACCAACTTGAAGTTTTGAGTTTCTCTTTTAAATTATCAATTTTAGGAACCGTAAATTTCCTTATCATTTTTAAAGGAGGAGGCAGTTTTGTAGTACCTAAAAAACTATCAATTTGCAGTAAACTGGACAATGGTCCGAAATATCAGAGAGTATAATTCCTGATTCTACCTTAATGTGATCAATATTTACAAATATATTATCAATAAGAGAACAAGAGTGTGACGATAACCGTGTAGGTTTTGATATTGCAGGAATAAATGAGTAAGAAAGCAATGTGTCCAAAAAGTCACGAGAAAATTGATTGTCTTTACATTTTATCATGTCAACATTATAATCACCCATTAAGATACAATGTTTATTTTGAAGGAGTTAATGAACAAGTAAGTGCTGGATTTCGAGTAGAAATTCGGGGTGACTAGAAGATGGTGGGCGATAAATGGTTCCAACAATAATGTTCTTCTTGTTTTCAAGAACTATTTCAATGAAAACTGCTTCCATAGTTTCATTCATGATATTGAGGTCACTAAGTACATTAAAGTTAAAATGATCAGGAACGTACATTGCAACACCCCCTCCCCTCTTATTGACACGATTATTAAATACGAAATTATGATGTGGTAGAGAGTATGAGTGAGGCTTGTCATGCAACCATGTTTCCGTAAGGCCGATAATGAAATTACTGGCATCAATGTTGTCCAGCAGTAAGGTTAAATATTCAAAGTTCTTACTTAAACTTCGGATATTCAAATTCAAGAAATGCATATCGTTTTTTATAGTGCTTTTATGCATACGGATAAATTGATTTTGAGTATAGTATTTAGACTCATTTATAGCGTGAATATCATTGGGATCAAAATCAAACAGCATTTCATCAAATTTCTTATTAATATTTTCAGAGATATAATTTTCATATGCAGTATTACATAAAGGATTATGATCAGCAGTTTGCAACGAATTAAACAGAATGTCCAAGTCAAGGTCGTTTGTTTCAGCAAAAGGTAATTCAGCCATTACAGTATTCATAGCTCTTTAATCTCAACAATAAATTGCAACAAAATATGGAAATAATAAGACATTGTTGGCTAGCTGCATAACAAGAAATAAAATCAGACAAGAAACTTAAAAAGGTAACATGAAAACAAGACATAACAAGAACATGGAACAAAACAATCATGTTTGGCAGCAATATTATTGGAATAACCTGCGCTAGGTCCTGAATTCAGGATAATAAAAAAAAAAAAACAAAATGCAACAAAAACACATGGTATACCTAACAAAAAATTATGCAAGAGTTGGGCTCGTAACTGTTAGGATTATCTGATGTTAAAAGCATCCAGCCCTATCATTAATATCTAATTATAAAACTAACTGCTGTACAAACGTACTTTAAGATTTAACTGAATAATGTTGAAGTACGACAAAGTGAAGTCTGTACATTGAATCTCATCCTATTTGCTACTCACATTGACAATAAAAAAAAACCTTACTAAAGATACGAAGACTTAACCGTAGAGCTAGTAGTAGCTCTATGATTTAACCAAGAAGGCATTTGAATTACGTATACTATTGTTGTACATTATTGCGTAAATGCTACGGACTATCGTCATGGCGTAAGTTACACTTAGGAATGTTTATCACCTGTGAATAAGAGACCAGTGAGTCTGAGTGCTTTATGGAAGTTGCAATGGTACATCATACATGGGTTAAAGCAAAACACCCAGAGATAAGCATAATAACAATTTATCATTTTGTTTCCCATAAGATTTTTAATCTTCAAATGGATATTTTTATCAAAGATAGGAATAACAATATCAGAATACTAAGCCATAGTACAAAATATAAATACTAATAAAATGTTTTGAGGTCCTAGAATGTTTTAATTATATACCTTGTTTTGAGCCCTTCAAATGTACATGTACAGTATGATTACACACACACAAAATCAAAATGATATAAATAAAGTTATTTTTACCCTTTATGCAGAACAGTAAGCATAATAGTGAGAAATAAAATATGCTTTTACTTAATTGTGATGGTTTGATCATCATAATTCTCAAATACAATAAACTCGTTTGTTTGAAATTAAATATTTCTACCATGCCTACAGACCAAAGCTTAAATATGAGCATTTGACTCTAATACAAGGTTAACACAAACAGTAAGATGCATCACTAGACCTTATAGTAATGTATGAATCTTTCTTTTACTTGTATTAGCATTATAAATAACTTATAATAACATACAGAATTTATAAGCTTTTAAATTTACAAGCTTTTAAATTTAAAATGCATGACTTGTATTTTGTTTTAAGTCTACACCTGTATACAAAATCAAATAAATAAGGAGATTCTTTACCTCTCATGTAAAATTGCAGGCATAATACAACTTAAAGACAACCAGTATCTTAAAAAATATGCTTCTAATTAAGTGATATATTTTGCATATTCATATACCATTGATATCGCATTTTCATAATATCAAGGATGTAAAGAAAAAAAAAAAAAAACTTTGAGATACTGCATTGAAGCAAACAACATGAGCAAATAGCATCAAGCTAGCCATATATCTTTGGCTGAACAAAGAAACAAATAACCATGATTTTAATGTACATGACGTCATATTGATACCATCCTTAGATATTAAAAATCAAAGAAAATTGATCAAATAAGGCTTCATTCAGTCAGTTTTCTTCAAAATCCTGTTAACATATTTCCATATATATGATAAACAAAAGTTTCATAGCTAGACGATATCCTGATCCGAGGTTGATTTTAGCAAACAACATGTAATGGCTATCCTTATCAATTGATATTTTTCCATTCTGCATTAGAACCCTTTTCTCTGACCTGTAGGCGAAGCTGGACACCGAACAGTTTCACTCTTGTTGATTTATTGTGGTCCTTCCTGAGCCTGAAAGCTTCTTTCTCTAACAGGTACCTCTGACGTTTCAATTGTGGTGGAAGATCCATCATGATTCTAAGAGAGGGATAAGCAATAGGTGCCGGTGGTACAGTTGGCGATTGAGCACCTCCTACCCTGGCCATCCTCTTCACTCTTTGTTGATATGCGCTGAATACTGAATCTCGGTCTATCATTGAGCTAAATCGGATAATGATAGGGTCTGGGCTGGCTTGGTGCTGATCATCGCCCTGCTGAAAACGACGTGGCAAACGGTGGATATTTACGAGTGGGATTTCCCGGGAGATTCCTAGATCATTGAAGACATGCTTAGCCACACCAAAAACATTCTCTCCCCTTTCATGCTTGATACCATAAAACAACAAATTAGCTTTCCTGTCGTGTATTTCAAGAGCAAGCATCTTCTCTCTCATCTCAGTCTCAACGCTCTTGTATTCCTGCTTCATGAGTGGTAACGTTTCATTTTCTAATTTAGTGATTCTAGCTGAGGAGTCAGCTGTTGTTACCTCCAAGTCAGCAACCGAGGCACGAATTTCTCTTACTTCCTTTCTCATTGCCGAAATATCTGAACCTAGTGAGTCAAGTTTTTCGAGAATTTTATTAGACGTTTGCAAAAATTCATCACGACTTACCGACTCTTTCTCATTAGCCTTAGGCATAGTGACGGTAGTTGGGCCTACAGAATCAGACGTAGAAAGCGTGTCGGGCTGAACGGGGTAAGTTACGGCGTCTTCGAGGGCAAGTGTTCCGTGCGTGTGTGTAGACGAAGTCTGGCCTCGTGGTTCTAAAGTTTGCTCAGGATCTTTATCCTTTTCCTCTCTCGAACGAAGAAAATATGGTTGTCTTACTGTCTTTTCCTTGTCAGGATCACTCATAGTACACTTGGGGAAAGTTCTAGAAATAATACATTACGAATCCAGGACCAAAGCGAGGTTATTTAACTCCAAATCACGAATACGCTACCATCTTCCTACGAAGTCACGTGTCACGTGACTGAGCCCAAACAGTCAGCATTGTCGGGTGAAAAGAAAAAAATATGGAATTGCCCTTAACATCTTTTTAAACGAAATGCAAAAACATTCGCAAAAGATGCAATATAAATCATACCTGGGTCAAAAAATGATGGCATTTAAATCAGTACATTGAAACGGTACTGTGACCAAAAAAATAGTAATAAATACATAAAGTGCAAACTTTTGTGTGGAAAAAAGGCTGAAAACTAAGGGCATCGCTGAAATTTAAATTTGGGCTTAACATAGGCCTATGTTTAATTTAGCCAAAGTGCATATCAATTTCACTCTTACTGTACGTATGTTCACTAGCGTACCTACGGGGGGGAGACCCCCCCCCTTTGACGAGAAGTTCAAGACCCTTTTTTTGCTTGTCAATTTGTTTTTGCTGTGAAATGTCCCTTATATCCTGTTGAGGACTTTTTTTGGCGATTTTGCACATAATAAATATGCCGTGCAAAACAAAATAATAAAATTTCATTAATTTGAACTTAAAAAAAATGGATGCTCAAGCTGTCATACCAGTTTAAACCAGCCAGCTGAGGAGGGGGGGGGGGGGCTTAATCATTTCTTCTAATATTCCTGTTCTAGTTACAATTTTCAATTTTGTCAACTTAATTCTGATGGTTCCTTTTTTTCATCCAACTTCATTTCTTCCTTTGAATTTTTCTAAATCTTTTCTATACCTATTATAATCTTAACCTTCACGTTTGAATTGTAGAATACGTGTATATTGCCGTTGATTTCTTTTTCCTATCAAATATCTGAATTAATCTGCAATGTGTGTGTGTCAAATATTTCAAACTAGATTTCCAGTGTCTAAGATAAACATAATTTACCGACGTAAAGTTAGTAATACGAACCCTTCTAACTTTGTACTTCACCTCTTAATCATATAGCTGCATTCTGTATAGCTTGCATATTTAAATATGTAAAAAATATCAATAAACGTACATGAAATGCTAATACCTCGATCACATTTGCTGTTTTCGACTCACCGTATGGCTACCGCGGCGGCCATACGGCGAGTCGAAAACAGAAACCTCCTATATTTAGCCGTACAAAAACTGTTAAGACGACTTTTTTCGACTCGCCTTAGAACAAATGTGACCGAGGTATTTGGCATACTAGATCAACACGGATAGTAACCCGACACATGCTCCGGCGACGATTGCTCCGGTGACAAATGCTCCCCAAAATGCGACATTTGCTCCGCGACATTTGCTCCTCGACATTTGCTCCGCCGACTGTTGCTCCGCAGACAGTTGCTTTGCCGATTGCTGCTCCGCTGACACTTGCTCCGCCGACACTTGCTCCGCCAACAATTGTTCCGTCTACAATTACTCCGCCGACACTTGCTCCGCCAACAATTGTTCCGTCTACAATTACTCCGCCGACAGTTGCTCCACCGACAATTGCTCCACATTTAGCGACAAATGCTCTTGCGACAAATGCTACCCGAAAGACGCATACTCCGTAGGGACAAATGCTCCGCTGATAATTGCTCCGCCAAAAATGCCATCCAATGATTTTTTTTCCGTAAAACTAACAACGCTTCTTCTCTAAAGCTGTATGGTCATTATCATTATTATCATTTTAACATTCCTAATTGAATTGCTCAGCGGAAAGAAATTTAATGGTTTGGCTCACATTAAAATTCCCATTAGCGCATTTATCTCGATTATTTCTCCCTTTCTTTCCTTGAAAACCACCTCCCCCGTCTCTTTCCCCTCCTGTTTTAATTTTTCTCTCTCTCTGCATTCCTCTTTTACAACCTCTCCCTTCTTCTCCTATCTCTTTATTCTCGCTCTAATGCTTTTTTTGGTCTGTTTTCACTGTTTATTCCTTTAACTTTTTCCTAACCCCTCTAATGGAATTGAAAACTAATAAAGTTTTATAATCTTGTTAGAAAGGTGTTTCCTGTCACTTTCACTTCATTTTCATATATTATTTTTCCCCGTTCAATTACTAGCAGAGTGAAAACTCTCCTCTTAAAGGACATGTTCATCACAAGAAAAAGTTGATTTGAATACAAAAAGAGAAATCAAACAACCGTCACAATGAAAATTTCATCAAAATCGGATGTAAAAAATAAGAACGTTTTGATATTTTTAAGTTTAGCTTAATTTCACAAAATAGTTATATGCACATCCTGGTCGGAATGCAAATGAGAGAACTGATGCCACTCACTCACTATTCTTTTAAAAAAATTTATAAGAAATTTTTTAATTTTCTCCTCATTTTCCTGTGAAAAAAGGTTTTAATTCTCCCTGAACATGTGAAATTATCATTGTTAAACATTTCTTTGAAGGGATAGTCCTACTAGTAAATTCTTAGTTTCATTCTTATAAATCAACATAAATATATGATATCATAATCCTTATATGAATAATGCAATCGCGAGCGCGAACAATCTTTTTTTATGTCTTTTGTCCTAAAATTTGAACATTCTGCACAATGTTATCATAAAAAGATGTGTATGCGACTGGATAAAAACTACGAATGCGAAGCGCCGGCAGAAATTGTTAATACACGCTTTAAACTGATCAAAAGGGTACCTATTAAGGTTTGCCTGCAATTGGCCATGAAGGAGTTACATATTTTAACAATCAAATAATGCGAGCGCCTGAAAAATTTAAATTCTTAGCACTTTTTTGTGATTTCAACAGGATAGGTATACAACAAAACAATTTATGCGAGCATGAAGCGCGTGCGGAAAATTTCGAGATTAAGACCTTAAAATTATGTATATCATTACGAAAATGTCCCGTTTGATTCTCGACCTCACTTCGGACTGCAAACTGCGGTTTTATACCCCGATTCGCGTTTGGAAACTTTTCCAACCCCGATAAACCCATCTTGGCCAGGTAATCCCCTTGTCTCGATTTCACCACCACGGGCCAGCTAAATGAGCGTTGAGCCAAGGACGAAATGATAAACAACGCTGTGCTATTACGTAAGACTTGTCTGCCTGTAGAAGGATCTTCGGAATGAAATTATTGTATTCGATATTAATCACGTTTTCAAAGGCATATTACATTCAGACATCCAATACTAGTCCATTTTCAATTTCGAACGAAGAAAATCGACCTTGAAATAAGGAAAGTAAGCGAATAAAAATTACGGTATGCTTAGCATGCAAGGACCGCGATGCATGCATAGTTTCTGTCCGTCCAGCAAGAAAATGGGTTCACTCGCGCAATGATACAGTCTTAACGTTCGAAAAATAGAAGTAATGGCATACCAACATACAAAGTATAATAATCATGCTGCTGATATGCACAAAAATATGAAATCATTATTTTTTTTACCCCAAAGTCTTATTCATAATTTAAATACAAACTATGCCTGTAACTATTTTTTAATCGCAAACGTATTATTGCACCATACGTGGTTCTCCGGTAAACTGCCCATGTGCGCTGCATCCATTCCACCGTTTGTTTTGGGTCGTTTATACTTTTAGTTTCCACCATTAAATGTCTAACTTAGATAATTATGTTGTGCTAATTTTTTTGTAAGTCAAAATGTTCATCGTTGGAGAGCGAGTTCAGGCGATTGATGAGTTGGGATGATGGAGTGTTGGAAAGATCGATCACGTGTCTTAGTTTACAAAACCGCGTGCCCGTTGAACCCCGATCCCTTCAGTGCCCATTTTTAATATGTTCCCCTTCCTCAAGTACATCTTGTTGAATAATCACTTTAAAAAAAGTTGTTTTTTGCCCCCCCCCCCCCCTTAGCCCCCTTTTCATAGTGAAAGTTCCTTTGCAGTGTCCTTTTTTATCTTTGATCAAGCGACCCATTTGAACATGCCCATATTTGATTGTGATAAATGTCTGTTTTATTTTCTAGTTCAAAATTTATCATTCTGCTAATATGAGGTGATTAAAATGAGCGCCCTGTCCTTTTTGTCGGGAGAAAGAGAGAGAGAGAAATAGAGATGGGGTGGAATTTCCACCCCATCTCTATTTCTCTCTATATATCTTTAACAAGGGCGCCGGAAGCGAGGGGGGGCAGGGGGCACTTGCCCCCCCCCCCCAAATAAATTTTTGGGGGGGCAAAACGAGATTTTGCCCCCCCCCCCAATGTGCCCCCCTGAAAGTAGAAAAATGATAAATTTTTAAATAATTAAAGGACAAAAGTATACGATGAAGGCACTTTTATGCCCAAAAATTGTCATTTCTATTGTCAAAAATGAACAATTTTGCCCCTGACGGAGCAATGACATTATCATAGTAAGCCTGGCGTCTTTTGACGAACAGTTCCTCTGTGAAACATACCTTTGAAAAGCCCTTTTCCATCTTATTACAGTGTGATAACGTTTAACCTTTTAATGAATACATTTCAGACTAAAACCGAATGGCAAGCTAATTTTCTTTAATATCTAAACCTACAAATTATGAAAAAGATGGATATCTTCTTAGATAAATGATTTGATTTTATATATTTCGATCCAAAAAAGTGAAAAAAAAATCAAGCACGTTTTGAAATAAAAAGATGGCTGTGTATTTATGCAAAGCGCAAGCGATTTTATTATTTTTATAACATGTCCTGAAAGTTTTCTTTTTTCCCAATTATTCACCTCCCTTCCATCATTCAACTTTCTTCCCGGTCCTATCTTCTTATTTTTCGCCTCACCTTCCGCCGCTTCGCCCCTTGATCTACCTATGATGACCCCTCCCACGGCAGGAATTTTGTGTAAAAATGGAGTATAAGTCTCGTTAATAGAGTGTTTAAAAACAAATTTGGGGGATAAAGCATAGTTAAAGTTCATTGTGAAGGATTAATCATAACTCATGAAAACTATTCTTTATACTGAGTACGCAAACAATGAAAATATTCTCAGTATATTCCAAGTAAATTTGGAATAAAGGGAAAGTGAATTGGATTAACAAAGGTATGATTTTACTGGGTATGGAACATTCTCGTCTAACCGTCTATGCACTAAATTCAGAGGCGATTTTCTTTTTTCATCATTTTTATTAGTTATGAAATTGACAATGGCCATCGATGTCATCAATGTCATCACTCTTTGGCTGGTATATAGGGCTAGATGAGAGTTGGAGAATAGTTGGGCCGGTATGCCTTTTCTTTTCCTAACCAAGTTCTTAACAAAAACTATCTGTTTATATATATTTCGAAATTCGAGGATATAATTTCGATTTGAAATTATGTATTTTTTCCATAATAAAAGAGCACAAATAGTAGGGGGACATTTGATATTATGTACCCCTTTCCAAAATGGTAGGGGGACGCGTCCCCCTGTCCCCCTGGGATTTCCGCCCATGGTGATGGGGGAGCTTTTGCATTTTCTAGAATAAAATTGAAAGATTTCGTGCACACTTTGGGTGAATTTTGCCCTCTCGATCGGTGGCCCCCGGATGCATACGGTCATGCATGTTTGTCATCTTAAAGTCTTTAAAAGGCCTATATTACATTAGTTTAAAACAATAGAGTTTGCAATAAGGCTCGTAATTTGCTGGAACTGCGACCCTGATCATGAAGAAACACCAGTCTGGGTCAGAAGGGGGGAAACAGGATCAAAAAGAACCCCAAGACTGTTTAATTCTCAAGAAATTTATTTTTGAATGCTCTTAGAAACGCAACTTTTACACTCAATTTTTACACCCTCAACCACACCCTCTCCCGCTCGATCGCTTCCGTATCTCACGCTTTCAAAAATATTGTGCCCCCTTCGGGATTTTGCCCCCCCCCCCAAAAAAAAAAAAATGAAAGTGTTCCGGCACGCCTTGGTGGAAACAAATCTGAAAGAAAACATGAAACCAAGAAAGGTATTTCAGAGGGAGGTTTACCGTATACACAGGCTATAGGCCTACAAAATAAGAACAATAATGGGAGATAAAGAAGATCACCTGCTAATAACGCATGTGAATTAGAAAACGTTCTGAATAGATATGAATAGAACATTGAAATGCTATCCAAACATTGTGATTCATAATGCTGGTCTTTGTATTTTAATGTTCTATGTATAGGCCTACACCTCAGCTTTGAGAAAAGGACATTCATAGGCCTTACTACAGATATGATTGGCAAATGCACGTTCTTTAGAGGTGTAGATCAAAAGGGGGTGGATGAAGAAAATAAGTCTAGAAAGAAAAGAATCAGACAGCCAGACAGAGAGAAAGAAGGAAAGAAAGGAAGGAAGAAAATAAGTCTAGAAAGAAAAGAATTAGACAGCCAGACAGAGAGAAAGAAGGAAAGAAAGGAAGGAAGAAAGAAAGAAAGAAAGAAAGAAAGGAAGGAAGGAAGAGAGAGAGAAAGAAAGAAAGAAAAAAAAGGAAGGAAGGGAGAGGAGAGAGAGAAAGAAAGAAAGAAAGAAAGAAGAAGGAAAGAAAGAAAGAAAAAACTTTCTATCAACGCGTGTATACATCCATGGCCATGCGCTCGCCGGAACTACACACATTGCAATCCATCGTGTGTGGCCCCCTGCTATGACCGTAGATGCTGGGGTGAATTATCTTCGCGGACCGAGGTCAAGAAACAGGTGTTTCTATACTTAAATTTAATCTCTTGAGGGCAATAGGATTTGTATTACTGGGAGAAGATATTTGTTGATAAGGAAAAATGGGGTATACAGCCCTCAAACGAGAGATTTTCGTCATGATGATGAGTAATTGGGGATCTTCCTAACGCCAATTTGCGCTTGCGTGTTTATATATGTTTTCAACTGATCGAAAAGGTACCTGTTAAGGACTGCTTGCAGTTAGCCATGAAGACTCAATATATTTCAGAAATTAAAAAATGCGAGCGCGAAGCGCAAGCTGAACATTTTTGACCTCTCTACATAAAGAATGAAAAAAAATCAATCAATTTATTTAATCGTGAACAGGATAGTTATATAATTAAACGATTGATGCAAGGCGCTAGCGACAAAATTCGAAATTTAGTCCTAAAAACAGGACACTCTATTCATGTTTTGCAAATCATGAATAGGATGAGTAATAGGGGATCTTCCTATATTAATAATGCAAGAACATAGCACGAGCAGAAAATTGTTGATGTTGTAATCTGAAACTGGATAATGATTTAGATTGAGAACAAGTTGCGTATCTGATGAAACATGCTCGCGTGTATTTCATATTTAGACCTAAAAACTAGGCATTCTATATTTATCTTTTATCATGAAAATCAATAAAAAAAGGTCTATTTCAGCTTTATATTCCAAGCAATTTGTAGGAAAGTGGTGAGTTGGCTATGGATCGTACTTAAAAAAACTAATATTTTTCATTATCATTACTTTAGGTTTTAAAACGAGACCGGGACATCTTTTGGACAAGTCATCACATGATCTTCCTATTTTTCTTTTGCTAAGTGCAAGATGAAACAAAAGGGACAACTTAATTATACAGTTATTTATCTTATTTATTAATCTAATATGCCTAAGTAGGGCACAAAGTCATGGCATGAAAACTGGACATTTCAAGAACTTTGGTAATTATGAATAAGATAAATACAATTAATGTAAGCGCAAATCGCGAGCCGAAATTTTCGATAGATTCTCACGAAATGTGGATTTTAAAAAGTTTGTTGTATAATCAATATTGAGACATACATTAGGGTGCTTGCCAAAAGTCCATGCACCGTTCTTCATCGTTCTTTCTGCATCAAGTTTTTTCTTCGGCTTTCCCGCCCAACGTTCCCTTGACTTCAAAGGAACGGCCGCCATCAAAGGCCCTTTAATGCCACTGTTCTTTTGTCCGTCTTTCCTGCAAGTCTTAATTTCTGTCGAAAGGCCGAAGAATCTATTCTAAATAGCTCCCTCTACGACCAAAACAAATGTGTGCCTTCATCATGTTCATATTGACTGTCGGATCGAGAGTTCGGGTCACTGTTTTGGTCTGTGGTTCGCATCTATAATGGAAGTTCGGGTGCATTCATAAAGCCACGGTAGCTTAATAAAAAATTACGCACGTGTCATAAATCATTACTGATCTTTCGAATTTACTGCACTTACCATGAAAACCTCTTTTTTGCAATTGGAAAAGAGTCAATTCATGCTGTTTTTAGGTGGGAAAATAAGATTCCACATATTTTCGTTTCGTAGGCCCAAGACATTCGTAGAACTCACGTCGACTTGGAATATAAATTATTACTCTCATCTCAAACAAGTGTCGAGAGCCCCCCCCCAAAAAAAAAAAACAGAAGGAAATAGAATGATGAAATAAATATGACCGGAACAGCTAGGCACTATTAGGCACAGATAGATCAAAGATTTATTAGAAACTGTTTTAAATAGTTTGTTTAATTTTGGACGGGCAACCATTTCCCCAGGATAACATATTGTCTCTTAATTTTCTTTATCTCCATAATTAAAAAAAGCGGGACCAAAAGGGATTGTGAAAATACGAAAAAAAGAAAACTAAGAAGTCAAAGGGAAAGAAAAGGAAGGGGAAACGGAAAGAAATAAGAAAATATATTGGGATGGAAAAAGAGGAAGGGTGAAAAAAATGGAGGAAATACAGTTGAAAGAGTGGGGAAAAAACTCGGAAATTTGAATGGGGATCTCCAGATGAGCGATTCCATATCCCTCGATGTCAAATGATGTCCGATTGTGTTAAAAACGACTGTCATCGATTAATATTAATCTTCTTTTTTTTTGTTTCACCAAATGCGTGCGCATCCCGATTTCTGCCTATGCATCGACATCGCTATTCATGAGAAAGCAGGGTTTTGTTTTCGCAGAGGCCGTGATCAGGTGGGGGAGGGGGGGGGTGATTTTTTTCCAAAATTCATGACTTGCGTCTGGACATGCGCCTGGACTGGATATTTAAGAAATTGTCTATTTCAAAAATTGTATGCCATGAAAGAATAAGCATCCTCAAATTTCCGGTACCCTTCTATCACTGGGGATTCAGGGGGGGGAGCCCCTTGCCCCCCCCCCCCAATTATGAGAGGCACAATTATGCGAAATGCAGCCAAAACAGAAGAGTGCCCTCCCCCCTTGAAAGCAAACCCTTTTTTTCCCTGTCATGGATCCGACCCTGACATTTAAACATTATGTTCTATAGACCAAGTTCTTGGTTGGATTTACATTTACATAGGGCCCGCCCCCTCCCCCCCCCCCCCTATTGTCGGAGCAAAAAAAGGAAAGAAAAAAGAGAGGCGAAGAAAGAAGGGGGAAACATAAGAGGAGGAAGGCGAGTGAATAAGATCCCAGGTAGCAAGCCCACATGGAGCCCACGTGCCTCCCATATTTTCCGAAACGTGGGCCCCATATGGGCAAACCATCTGGGACCCTAAGGCATCTGCACCCAAGAAGCATATGAGACCTATATGGGTAAACTCATATAAGACAGATGGGACCCGTATGGGACCCATATCCCCAATTTCTTAACTGGATACAATATGGGTTTATTCACATGGGCAACATATGGGGTCTATTTGGGGCCCACATGGGTCGAATATGGGAATACATGTGTGCCCCATGTATGTTTTAATCAATTAAAACAATATATTAATTTGTGTCATTAAGGTGACAACCCAATACTATCATCTTTATCATTTTATCACATCCTATGATCCTAAGTCCTAACCCTAAATCCTAATCCTAATCCTATCCTACACCTAACCACTGAATCTCGTTATTGACTTCTATATATAGAGCGAGTTCGCTATACTTGACAGGCTATGGTTAATAAAAAAAATCAATATTTAACCTTGAACATCTTCTCTTGAAATTAAATGTTTCGATTTTTAATTCTATGGTGAAAATTACATACTTTTCTGAAACTTTTCATGGTGGAATCCTTGCATAAACATAAACATGTTGATTGATGTAGCTGTATTAACTAAAATTTTGGTCATTTACTGTTGTAATGAATATTCATGAGTGCAGTCCATCTGGGTCCCACTTGAATCTCCAGCCCAGATGGTATTCTTCTGGTACAAATGGGCCCAGAATTAACCCAGATGGGTCCCACATATTTTAGCCCATCTGGGTCCCACTTGGAAATGCCCATCTCCAGCCTAGATGACATTCATCTAGTACATATGGGCTCGGATATAACCAAGATGGGTCCCATGTGGACCTACCCACTTCTAGCCCATATGGTTTCCATATGGGCCATATGGATCCCACATAACCCACATTTTACCCATATGGGGCCCAGATATTTTGCTATCTTGGAAGTTTATCTCATGAGTCCTATATTTGCTTGAACACATCCCGATCAGAATGACGCCGCGATGTCCATGTTAATCCCATATGGGTCCCATATTTGTTGGAACATATTCTAATCAATATGGCAAGCCCATGTTAATCCCGTATAGGTCCCATATTTGCTTGAACATATCCTACCCAGAATTACAAGCCCACGTAATCCCCATCGCATACATTCGTAATTCCGAAGCTTCGTAATTCCGAAGGTTCGTTATTCCGAAGGTTCGTAATTCCGAAGGTTCGTCAATCCGAAAACGAAATAAGGTTCGTAATTCCGAAGGTTCGTCAATCCGAAAACGAAATAAGGTTCGTAATTCCGAAGGTTCGTTAATCCGAAAACGAAATAAGGTTCGTAATTCCGAAGGTTCGTTAATCCGAAAACGAAATAAGGTTCGTTAATCCGAAAATAAAATAAGGTTCGTTTATCCGAAAACGAAATAAGGTTCGTTAATCCGAAAATTGAATAAGGTTCGTATTTCCAAAAATGAAAATTATTCATTTTGGTAACAAACACGGATGATAATAATAATAGCTGGGAGAACAGTTTTCAGAACTGAAGTGGCTTCCCTGGGTAAATAATATAATTTTTATAATTTTAGGCCTACATGAAATTTCCAAAAGTTTGAGCACGTGATTCGCTGGCAACATCTCACAAGGATGCCCTTTTAACAGTAATTGACCAAATAGGCGAATTTTACGCTCGCAGAAATGAAACGTAAATATATAACTTACCAATCAGAGATTAACGAACCTTATTTTATTTTCGGATTTTTGCTCAACTTAATTACTACAAAACACACAACCTTTTTACAGATGATAATCTTATGGCGAAAATATCCGTTTGCACCAAAATGCCCCTATTGGCCCCTTTTTTGGCTCCCCCAAAGGAAAATACGTTCCGCCGCCACTGGTTGAAACACACATCGTCTTCATGGCTAACTGCAAAAGGTTCTTAAAATGTCCTCTTTAAATCAGGTCAGAGCTTATATTTAAAATTTCTGTTCGCGCTTCTTGCTCGCAGTTATTATCTAGTTACATAGGCATCTCGTTTTGAAGATCACAAACATATTGCCCATCATTTAAAAAAATATAGCTCGCGCTCGCATTATTTAAAAAGGGTTTATCATGTTATTACATATTTACTTTATTTTATAAGTATAAAGCTAATTATTGACTGTTAGGACTACCCTTTCAAAAAACAAACCAAATTAAACTTTAAGCTGCCGATCGAGGAAAATATGGCTGAAAAAAAAATTGCCCCCCCCCCATATGACAAAAGTTGGATCCGCCGGGAGGGAGGCAGGGCGCACTTGCACCCCAAAAATGAAATAAAAAACAGGGAAATGCATATTTTTCCAAAAATGGGAAAGATCCTTTTTCAAAAATAAATATGCTGTTTTTCATGTTTTCGAAATAAAATACTTTTTTTAAGTAAAGTTTTCAGGCTGGAATATTGCAAATTTTCAGCTTGCGCTTCGCACTCTCAGTTATTCGATTGGTGAAATATGTATCCTAAAGAGGTCAATAAATTCTTTCTTTAACAGGTTCCTTTTCTGGTCAGTATGTTTAAGCTCGCGTTTTGCGCTCGTGTTAATTCTTTAGTTAGATGTACATCTTTTTAGTGACAGCAGAAATCTGCTCGGATTTTTAAAAACTTATTTCCATTTTGATTGAAATTCCCTAAAGTTTTAGCTTGTGATTCACGCTCGCAACACCTCGCAATAATGCCATTTAAAGAATAATTGACCCCCAAAACGAGTTTTATAACTTCACCTTTGATTTTTTTCACCAAGCCGCTCGCTCATTATACTCTCTCCTGAAAAATAAAGGCTAAATATACATTTTGCCATAATAAGAAGTCATTTCAAAAAAGTTTTTTTTGATAATCTTAAGGTGAAAATATCACCAAAGTGCCCATTTTGACGTATGAGTTTCATTTTTGGCTTTACCCCCCAAACGAAAATTCGTTTGGCCGCCCTTGCCTTCCCATCCTCATAACAATTGAACGGCAAGTGTCCACCACCCCCTCCCCCCCTTGCCTCTGCCTCTGCTTTCCCGGTTTTCATTTTTCGGATTAACGAAACTTATTTTGTTTTCGGATTAACGAACCTTATTTTGTTTTCGGATTAACGAACCTTATTTCGTTTTCGGATTAACGAACCTTATTTCGTTTTCGGATTAACGAACCTTCGGAAAAACGAACCTTATTTCGTTTTCGGATTATCGAACCTTCGGAAAAACGAACCTTATTTCGTTTTCGGATTAACGAACCTTCGGAACAACGAACCCTATTTCGTTTTCGGATAATCGAACCTTCGGAACAACGAACCTTATTTCGTTTTCGGATTATCGAACCTTCGGAATAACGAACCGTCGGAATAACGCCACAAATGTTCGGATTAACGAACCCTTTTTCGTTTTCGGATTAACGAACATCGAGGTATAGGCAATTTACGTGTTTCGGAATTACGAACCTTCGGAATAAAGAACCTTCGGAATTACGAAGCTTCGGAATTACGAAGTGTAACCAATCCCATATGGGTCCCATATTTGTTGGAACATATTCTAACCACTATGGCAAGCCCATGTTAATCCAATATGGGTCCCATATTTGCTTGAACATATCCTACCCAGGATGGCATGACCATGTTAATCCCATATGGGTCCCATATTTGCTTGAACATATCCTACCCAGAATTTCAAGCCCACGTTAATCCCATATGGGTCCCTTATTTCTTAGAACATATTCTAACCACTATGGTAAGCCCATGTTAATTCCATATGCGTCCCATATTTGCTTGAACATATCCTACCCAGAATTTCATGACCATGTTAATCCCATATGGGTCCCATGTTTGCTTGAACATATCCTACCCAGAATTTCAAGCCCACGTTAATCCCATATGGGTCCCTTATTTGTTAGAACATATTCTAACCATTATGGCAAGCCCATTTTAATCCCATATGGGTCCCATATTTGCTTGAACATATCCTACCCAGAATTTCAAGCCCACGTTAGTCCCATATGGGTCCCATATTTGTTGGAACATATTCTAACCACTATGGCATGCCCATGTTAATCCCATATGGGTCCCATATTTACTTGATCATATCCTACCCAGAATTTCAAGCCCATGTTATTCCTATATGGGTCCCATATTTGTTTGTACATATACTACCCAGAATGGCAAGCCGATGTCAATCCCATGTGGGCGCAATATGGGTTCTTACGTACCGTAACTATAAATGGTATGCCCATGCTAATCCCATATGGGTCCCACATGGGCAGGCTAGCAAAAAACACCATATGTCAAAATTCATATGGTCCCCATATGGGAAAACCCACATCAAGCGTCCCACATTTTTCCCATATGGGTCCCACATGGGCTTGCTACCTGGGATGAGGCGAAGACCTAGAAAATAACTTTAATTATCATTACGTCACTGGGACAACCAATTCAAAGAAATAAACAAATATCAACCTTGGGCGGCCGATTGGGAAAAATATGGGTGAAAAAATCACCCCCTCCCCTATTGGCGGAGGCTGGATCCGCCCCTGATTTAGATTTACATTTTATTCACCCTATCAATCCCCTCTCGGGGTATGAGAGCGCAACATAAAAACAACATATAACAGACTAAAGTATAATTTCATTCAATTGGTTTAAAGTGCTTAACGTAATGTTCGGAATTGAAGATAAACCCCAATTGTGGTAACGATCTGAAAAATAGTTCTACAATGATAAGTGTATATTGATGTACTAGATCTAGATTTATGATGAATATTTCGTATCGAAATCCTCATGTCATCATATTAGAAATTGCGCCTGATACGTTGTGCTATACATTGTCTATAACCTCCCATAGTTATCGATATCGTCATCACCGCTGTTACTATCGCAATCATCTTCATTTCTCTGTTATAAGTATTATCTTCGTTAACATTTCTATTTCGTTATAATTTTATCTTCATATATCGATGGGGTGGGAGAAGGAGGAGAAGAAGAAGAATTACCAAGGAGAAGCAGACGTACATGTAAAATGGGGGAGCAGAAAAAAAGGTGAGAATAATAATGAGAGATGAGGAAAGATTCGGAGAGGAAAAAGGAAGATAGAGAAAAAAAGAGATAAAAGAAGAAAAAGAAGAAGAACGAAGGAAAAGCAGTATGAGACGTATAAGAAGGGCAGGTGGGCAGAAGAACAAGAAGAGAGGAGACGTAGAAAAGTGGAGGAAGGAAAAGAAAGAAGCAGCAGAAAAGGATTGGGTGGAGAAAAAAAATTAAAAAGACGACAAAGATATGAAAAACAAAATAAAGATAGGGAGAAGGAGTAAGAAGAGTAGATGAAGAAGGGGGCGAAGGATGAGAACAAGAAGAATAATAAGGTGGAAAAGAAGAATAACGACGGAGAAACAGGAGAAATAGAAGAGGGGGTGAGTTTGTTCTAAAGTAAAATCAATGTGAGTAGAATTAAATTAATGTTTTTTTTTTATCTATATTGCAGTGATTACATCACTACAATACTAGGATGTCACTATGTTCAATAAGAGATATGTAGAGTGATATTATCATTAGATCATTACTCTAAAATAGATGGAATGTGATTATTTATAATTAATATTAGTTATTACACTTACTGGACTAAAAGCAAAAGCAAATAGGGCCATGATATAAGCTTCTCCATCAAGAGAATTGAACATTATTGACCTTTCAGGATTGCTTGCCATTGATACTCATCGAACTGTTCTTAGTCATTGCCCAGGCCTATGATCATGAAAGAGCAAGATCACTCGCCCGTATAGTAGAGAATCATTGACAATAGCATGCTCAGCGGGTTTGCCAAAGAAAACAATGGGAGAGCTAGACGCTCACAGTCTTTAATTCTCCATATCCGCTGTCGTGATTATTGTCGCAATTTCAGTAGATAAACCTACTTCAGATGACCGTTGGCCCGCCCGATGGGGAATCTTTTGTAATAATATAGTGTATTAAAGTACGTGTATGCAGTAACTACCGTCCCGACATCTTTTATGTTATCTAAAAGATTTCTTTCACCATCATCGAGTATAGTCCAGTCAATCTAGCCAGAATAGGGGGGTGACCCACCACTAATTGCAACACTTGATTTTCCACTGCAATGCTTTCCAGGAAGGTCCCCTTAAAAACATACTAAAAGTCCCAAAAAAATCCAAGCAGTGGAAATTTATGAAATTTGCATATTATGCGAATTAGCCATAAAAAGTTAGAAAAATAAGGAAAATAGTCCAAAGATTAGAAATTAAGCGTCCAAAACAATTTAATTTGAGCGAAAAGTAATGATAAATAACTGTATTCAATGTTTTTATTCAAAAGCGCAAACAAATCTACCTAATTTGCATATTATGCAAATAAGCATCCTTATATGGAAATATTTCAAGATATTGTAATTGTTCTCATATAGACTGCTTGAAAACATTTGATTTATGTAGACATTTATATGCTACTATCACTAAGCATGAGAATTCATCACAATGCCTGAAAATTAATTTGCATATTATGCAAATTAGCCATTAAAAATAGGAAATAAGGAAAATAATCCAAAGATTATATTATTAAATGTCAAAAGCAATAAATTTGAACAAAATTTTAATGATGAATAAATAAATACAATGTTTTTATTTTAAAAAGCTAGCAAATCTGCCTCATTTGCATATTATGCAAATAGGTATCCATATATGGAAAATGTCAAGATATTTTGATTTTCTCACATTGACTGTTGTTCAAATCATTATGCTGCTATCACTAAGCATGCATATTTATCGTAATATAATTTGTATTTAAGGGAAATACTGGAAATGTGCTCTTCACGTCCTAAAGCCATGGAATGGGTACACACTGTTTAATCAATGTTGGATGGTATTTGATAGTGATGTTAAAGGTGTTCCGTTATGTTGTGTCCTCTTGTTGGAAAGGCAATAATCTGCCTTAGTCCTTCATCTGTTAACGTCTACTTGGTTATTCATTGTCTCACTGAGGAATTTCCATTTGCTATAAATATCAGGAAATTGATATTATTTGCATACGATTTGCTTAGAAACTATAGCTACAATATATGGAGATAGTTGCCATCCTTAGGAGATTCATCAAAGAGGAAAGAACAGAAAACGGATGCTTCATCCTGAAGCAGCAACTGGATTCAGCAAGGACGTCTAATCATGATTTCTGTATCTGAAAAGATGTCTATATACACTTTAAGCCTTTATCATGACTTTATGAATGGCTTTCATGTCGCTCGTATGGGCAAATGCTCATTGGTATTTATAAACCATGCCCAGGGATCTCGTGATCCAAGGAAGTTACTCATATTCACCACCAAGACAAGTGGTGTGCTACAAGGACCAAATATTCAAAGCTAACGAGCTTTTATTCGTACTGGGTGTGACATCTTGTACTGATCACTTGACAATCAAGGAACATGCTAGCGTGGACTATACTAGCAAGAAACGCAAAGACTCTACCAAGTCAAGGAGAGAGCAGGACTTGGGTAGAAATATGAAGCATTCAAACAGTAAGACCCATGTAGAACTGACTCATCATTGCACAATATGAGTGGGGTATCTGCTCCGGTGGTAACTGCTCATGAAAAAAGTCAATATCAACCAAGCAAGGTCATCAAGGTTACATATATATAATCTACGTGGAATTTTAGAGGAAAATATCAGTTTTCTTGATTATTTATAACATGCCGGATGCTTATTTGCATAATATGTACATTCCACTTCAGATATTAAGCTGATAATTAATGTACTAGGCATTCTTAGTAGTCATATATTGATCTAGATTCACAGAGGGGAGACCTTTGAAGGGCCTTTCAAAGACCAAAAATTGGCAAGGTCTTATACAGCAGTCTCCAAGATCACTGAATTTTGTCATCTCTGTGGAATGGCTCAGAAAGACCCCTCGAAGAACTCTGAAAGACACCTGTCCTATAGAGATCTTTCAATGGTCTTTCAGAGATGTCTATGCATCAAGTGATCCTTCAGAATTCTTTCCATAGACTTTGCCTGGTCTTTCAATTATCTTTCGATGATTTTTCAATGATCTCTCATGAGTCTTACAGTAATCTCTGAAAAAAAAATCTCGAGAGACTGCCGAAAGATCATAGAAAGACTAATAAGAACTTTGAAGGTTCATTGAAAGACCACTGAAAGGCCAGCAAAAACAATTTTCCTGTAAGACCGCTGAAAGACTGTTTTGAACCGTTTCAAAAAGTTTTGGACTCACGAGGACCACAAAGACCAATGAAAGATCTATCAGGAATCGTGAAAGACATCAGAGATCTTTAAAAGTTCGTTGAAAGATCAAGCAAGTTTTATGGTCTTACAGCAGTCTTTCAGAGCTCTTGGTCTCTTTGGAATGAGGGTTTAACTGTTTGTATGAGAAAAATAGAAATTTCTGGGGGGGGGGGGGTTCATACAAGGATGCTCATAATTATATATGCAAATGATGTAGATTTATTTACATTTTTTTTATTTGAAGAATTATTAAATTTGTAAAGATTATCATGAACTTCGATTCAATTTATATTGTTTTCCGCACTTGATTTCCAAATTTGGGATTATTTCGTCATTTGCAAATTTGTATGGCTAATTTGCATAAAATGCAAATATTTGTAATTTTCCTATGCTTGTCTATTTAATGGCTTTTAATATGGTGTTAACTTCCTGTAACTTAAGGCATTGCCAAATTCAAATTTCAATAGATAATCTAGTTGCATTTTTTAGGAATGTATTACCAGTGTTTTTTCTTGAATATTTGTTACACACTTATTTGCATAATATGCAAATTACACTACAGAAACTAAGCTAAATATAAATCTATTCAACGTCCTTAGTGATAGCAGCATGTAAATTTCAACATTATTGAAATTTTCAAGCAGTCAATGAGAGAAAACTCACAATATCTTGACAATTTTCCATATAAGGATGCTTATTTGCATATTATGCAAATGAGGTAGATTTTTTGCACTTTTGATTAAAAATATTGATTAAAGTTATTTATCATTAATTTTCGCTCAAATAAAATTGTTTTGGACACTTAATTTGTAATTTTTGAACATTTTCCTTATTTTTCTAACTTTTTATGGCTAATTTATATGGTCTTAAATTATCTATATCAATATATATGGTGTTAAATTCTCTTTCTCTGTTCTTTAATTGTGAATGGTACTTATCTTGACTCTTTCCTTTCTACCTCTTCCACCTTCACTGTCTCCCCTCTCTTTCTGTTTCTCTCTCTCTCTAATTTATGTGTATGCATATGTATGTGTGTTTTATTGTTACATATGTATTTTTAATGTATAATCTGTATTATGTTTACGTAATTTTTTTATGTTGGGACCCTGCTTACAAGCAATGTGCTTCTTAAGGGTATCCCTCCATTTTTAAACAATATGTATCTGTATTTTGTGTCATATTTTTATGTACACTTATTTTTAAAGATGGTAAATAAATTGAAATTGAATTGAAAAATTGAAATTTTGCACTAAAAAAAAAAAATTGCATAATATGCAAATTTCATAAATTTCCAGTGCTTAGATTTTTTGGGACTTTTAGTATGTTGTTCAGGGGACCTTCCTGGGAAGCATTGCAGTGGAATATTCAGTGTTGCAATTAGTGGTTGGTCAAACCCTATATTGACTGGACTAGTAGCGATTAGCGTGCTAAATCACATAAATTATCTCACATAACGGATCTAATGTTCATTATTACCAGCATCACCATAATCATTACATTATCTTTCACATTTTTTTATTATATAAACTATAAAATTGATACTGGAGAACGATTGGAAATAGATAATGAATGAACGATGATGGTGATAATTAGAACTTTGAAGTGATAATCGACATGATAATACAAATGATAATATCAGTGATAATGTTGATGATTAAACATTAACAAACGAAGATGATTGGTATATATGCTGTAATGAACCATGTATAACTTGAGATGCAGTTTTCCGTTATCATGCTTGTTATAAAAGGGTTTTCATATCATGATCCATAAAGACATAGATTACATTTAGATTAAAAAGAAAGAGAGTGGATGGCCATCTAATTATGTAAAAGATTTTGCGGGATGTCAAGTCCGATGCAGTATAAATAAATGATTCATATCGAGGTCAATGTGATTTTTATATCAACGATATCATCCCCCGGAGTGTATCAAGTTATGAGTTTGTGTGCATTTTTAGCAAAATTGACATTTGTAATACGAGATTATTCTAATTTTAGAGTGCTATTACATGCGAACTGCATGCCATTCCTGCATATACGTTTTGAATTCGCCGGATATTTCGATCTCTGGATGCATATTATATCAGTTAAAGTAGAAATATATTGAAAATCTTAAAAATGGAGAATCATATATCAAATTAAAGGAGAAAATAAGGAGAACACGATGGTGTACATCATTTATCATGGAGATCGATGAAACTCAGTTAATTGATACTTTAAAGTTCTCTCTCTGAATGCTTCAAACACGCAGAATTACGTCCGCGAAATTGGGTTTTTTTTATGACGTCACTGTCTGTACGAGAGGTGTGATTGGCTCTCCCACATGAAGCTTACTTGCATGCAAAACCTGTTGCGAGGGTACGTTTTCTCCACACTGCTGGTCACTGAATACTTCGATCACGAAATGAAAGAAAACCCTGAATTTTATCTAGATTTGGATTTTCAAACTGATGATTTTGAAGATGAAGTGAATGATGATGAAGTGAACAAAAAGGGACGTAGTTGGAGGTAAATTGGGGGAATTACGCCGATGATGATGAGTCGGACAATTCAACTTGCAACACGATCACATGCATTCGCTACCAACTCATGCAGCGCTGCTACAAGTGCTAGCTGTACCGCACGGGCCAAATTGAATCCATGAAAATGAATAACCACATCCTGACAGACAAAATTTACTATGAAGAAGAAAAATCATGATATAAACTGTACTTACAAACAATATAATCCGAACCTGAAGGCAAATCAACTCAACGAATAGGAGCCAAGCAGCAGACGATATGCACCGACGATAAACTTCATGTGGCTGGGATAAATTGTCACTCGTTCTGTTAGATGTAATTTTTATCTCATTCACTTGACAAACATTACGAAACTCGGGGAATAATTCATCTATATAAAAATATAGCAACATCTCTTTTTTAAATTACGATAAAAGCATTTTTGAAGGAAAACGTTATGGTGAATTAAATTTAGATGTAAAAGATCATCCCATCATGTGTAGCTCGTATATGTTATCGTAAACAAACCATCACAACACATGCCGTGTAGCTTGCTCGCCTTGGCTGAGAGAGTAGATCTAGATGCAAATGTTGCACAGCTCTCAATCAGCAAGGCAAGGAAGGAATACCGGCACATGTGTTGTGACGGTTTGTTTACGATAACATACGAGCTACGCATGATTGGATGATCTTTTACATCAAATTTTAATTAACCTCAACGTTTTCCTTCAAAAATAATTAGAGAGATCACTTTATTTTTATATAGATAAATAATCCCCCAAGTTTCGTAATTTTGTCAAATTAATGAGATAAAAATTACATCTTACAGAATGAGTGACAATCTATCCCAGCCACATGAAGTTTATCGTCGGTGCATATCGTCTGCTGCTTGGCTCCTATTCGTTGAGTTGATTTGCCTTCAGGTTCGGAATATATTGTTTGTAAGTACAGTTATATCATTATTCTTCTTCTTCATAGTAGATTTTGTCTGTCTGGATGTGGTTATTCATTTTCATGAATTCAATTTGGCCCGTGCGGTACAGCTAGCACTTGTAGCAGTGCTGCATGAGTTGGTAGCGAATGCATGTGATCGTGTTGCAAGTTGAATTGTCCGACTCATCATCATCGGCGTAATTCTCCTAATTTACCTCCAACTACGTCACTTTGTTGTTCACTTCATCATCATTCTCTTCATCTTCAAAATCATCAATTTGAAAATCCAAATCTAGATAAAATTCAGGGTTTTCTTTCATTTCGTGATCGAAGTATTCAGTGACAGTGTGGAGAAAACGTACCCACGCAACAGGTTTTGCATGCAAGTTGAGCTTCACGTGGGAGAGCCAATCACGTCTCTCGTACAGACAGTGACGTCATAAAATTCGAGTCAATTCAAAGACCGATAGGAGGCACATTTCGGAGAGGCATATTAGCGTTTTTTAATCGGCGATTTTTACCTTATGTACTGTTTTCATTATTTTTGAATGACCCACTGATAATACCCACATCATTACCTTTCTATTGATATACAATAAGGCCACATTCATAATCAATACATTTCTCTTTTAAAGATGTGTACGCCTGAATCCTATTGATTGTCATTTGTATTAACTTTATAATAACGTCGATATACAAAAACATAATTCATCAGGTTCTTTATCATTACACAAATGATATGAACTTATGCACATATATGCCTACGTCTTTTGCTTGATAGAACACTGACCCCCCCCCCCCTCCATTAGAGCGAGAACATTATTGTGCTCTCTCATGAATATTGATTTCGATAAGGAGATCGGGAAGCGCACGCCATTAATAGTAATTTACATTATTTGTATACCACTTACAAGTGAAGCACAAAATATGTATCTAAACGCTACGGAACATATAGAAAGAAAGAATGAATTCACCAAAAATTAAAATAGTTGCACAGTTCACAGTAGGCTGACAACGATAGGGGTGATTCACATGCGGGAATAGCTATTTAACCCCCCCCCCAAAAAAAAAAAATAAATAAATTAAACATGGATTTGAATTTCTCTCTTGAATCTGCTTGTTTATTACTTTCTGTTAGATTTTTTCCAGAGTTGGATCTAGGGGGGGGGGGGAAGTGGCCCGCTCCTCCCCCTATTGGCAGAGCAAAAGAAAAAAAGGAAGAGAAAGACAAAAAAACTGGAAAAGAGAGGAGAAAAAACACAGGAGGAGGAAAACGATTGAATAAATAAGATGAGGGAAAAACAATTTGAAAAAACAATTCATGTCATTATATAAAATTTTTGCTCATGCTTCGCGCAGGCATTGCCTTTTAGGTGATTTGAATATATGGAACTTAAAATTTCAAATTTTGAAGTCAATATACACAACATATTTCAACTCGGAAATCGAACTTTCATTTTCTTAAAAGTGTCTTAAATTTTTTTTTTTATTATCTGAATAGTAACATTTTCTGCTCCCGCTGCGCGCTCACAAAATTTGATTTGTCAGGTACCTATTGTTTTCCTGTAATCCATTTTCGTTATCAAAATATCCCTATTCCTGTCAGAGTGTAAAAACATATTAGCTAGCGCTGCACGCTCTCATTTCGATTGGTGAGTTATGAAAATTTCAATATTAATTATATTACAAACTAATTAGAATCTCCATTTTATGACAATTTGTCAACAATTTTCGGCTGGCGATTCGCGCGCACATTGATTGTTGAAAATATATCAACTCATGCATCTTATTATAATTACAAAAGTGCTTTAAATATATAATATTGACATATTTCGCGCTCTGATTAGGCTTATTCGATAGTAAATTGATTTAATGATAAATTGCCCCTTTTTCAGAATGGAATATTGAAAAGTTTCATCTCGCGATTTGATAAGAAGAGAAATAGGAAGACAGTCATAATTTTCATATGATGGAATATTGTTTCTCTGCCCTATGTCAAAACTCAGAGTAATAATAATGAATTATAAATGTTCCTTTTTAACTGTAATCCATATCCACTCACAATTCCCTTACAAATCTCAAATTTTTCGCTTGCGCTTCGCGCTCGCATCGATTGTTTAGTTATGTATTTACCTTTTCCATGATTACGAAAATTGCTTGGAATTTCGATTCTTTAGGTAGAAAAGTAAATATTTTAAGCTCACGCTTCGCGCTCGCATTATTTAATTGTTGAAATATGTATCGTTTTCATTTACGGAAAATTACAAGCAGCCGTTGGCAGATTCTTTTTTTTTCATTTTGATTTAAAAGAATAAAGCTTAAAAGTGACAATATTTGGTTTACATATTATAAAGCGCCTTCTCATATTGCGATTTTACCTTAAACGTAAGTACTTTATTTTCAAACGAAATTCTATGAAAAGGGTGCAGTTAGGCTTTCATTTTGATGCCAAATAGTCTCATAATTGGGATTACTTGCAAACCATTACGAAAATGTCCCGTTTGATTCTCGACCTCACTTCGGACTGCAAACTGCGGTTTTATACCCCGATTCGCGTTTGGAAACTTTTCCAACCCCGATAAACCCATCTTGGCCAGGTAATCCCCTTGTCTCGATTTCACCACCACGGGCCAGCTAAATGAGCGTTGAGCCAAGGACGAAATGATAAACAACGCTGTGCTATTACGTAAGACTTGTCTGCCTGTAGAAGGATCTTCGGAATGAAATTATTGTATTCGATATTAATCACGTTTTCAAAGGCATATTACATTCAGACATCCAATACTAGTCCATTTTCAATTTCGAACGAAGAAAATCGACCTTGAAATAAGGAAAGTAAGCGAATAATAATTACGGTATGCTTAGCATGCAAGGACCGCGATGCATGCATAGTTTCTGTCCGTCCAGCAAGAAAATGGGTTCACTCGCGCAATGATACAGTCTTAACGTTCGAAAAATAGAAGTAATGGCATACCAACATACAAAGTATAATAATCATGCTGCTGATATGCACAAAAATATGAAATCATTTTTTTTTTTACCCCAAAGTCTTATTCATAATTTAAATACAAACTATGCCTGTAACTATTTTTTAATCGCAAACGTATTATTGCACCATACGTGGTTCTCCGGTAAACTGCCCATGTGCGCTGCATCCATTCCACCGTTTGTTTTGGGTCGTTTATACTTTTAGTTTCCACCATTAAATGTCTAACTTAGATATGTTGTGCTAATTTTTTTGTAAGTCAAAATGTTCATCGTTGGAGAGCGAGTTCAGGCGATTGATGAGTTGGGAAGATGGAGTGTTGGAAAGATCGATCACGTGTCTTAGTTTACAAAACCGCGTGCCCGTTGAACCCCGATCCCTTCAGTGCCCATTTTTAATATGTTCCCCTTCCTCAAGTACATCTTGTTGAATAATCACTTTAAAAAAGTTGTTTTTTTGCCCCCCCCCCCCTTAGCCCCCTTTTCATAGTGAAAGTTCCTTTGCAGTGTCCTTTTTTATCTTTGATCAAGCGACCCATTTGAACATGCCCATATTTGATTGTGATAAATGTCTGTTTTATTTTCTAGTTCAAAATTTATCATTCTGCTAATATGAGGTGATTAAAATTAGCGCCCTGTCCTTTTTGTCGGGAGAAAGAGAGAGAAATAGAGATGGGGTGGAATTTCCACCCCATCTCTATTTCTCTCTATATATCTTTAACAAGGGCGCCGGAAGCGAGGGGGGCAGGGGGCACTTGCCCCCCCCAAATAAATTTTTTGGGGGGCAAAACGAGATTTTGCCCCCCCCCCCATGTGCCCCCCTGAAAGTAGAAAAATTATAAATTTTTAAATAATTAAAGGACAAAAGTATACGATGAAGGCACTTTTATGCCCAAAAATTGTCATTTCTATTGTCAGAAATGAACAATTTTGCCCCTGACGGAGCAATGACATTATCATAGTAAGCCTGGCGTCTTTTGACGAACAGTTCCTCTGTGAAACATACCTTTGAAAAGCCCCTTTTCCATCTTATTACAGTGTGATAACGTTTAACCTTTTAATGAATACATTTCAGACTAAAACCGAATGGCAAGCTAATTTTCTTTAATATCTAAACCTACAAATTATGAAAAAGATGGATATCTTCTTAGATAAATGATTTGATTTTATATATTTCGATCCAAAAAAGTGAAAAAAAATCAAGCACGTTTTGAAATAAAAAGATGGCTGTGTATTTATGCAAAGCGCAAGCAATTTTATTATTTATAACATGTCCTGAAAGTTTTCTTTTTTCCCAATTATTCACCTCCCTTCCATCATTCAACTTTCTTCCCGGTCCTATCTTTCTTCTTATTTTTCGCCTCACCTTCCGCCGCTTCGCCCCTTGATCTACCTATGATGACCCCTCCCACGGCAGGAATTTTGTGTAAAAATGGAGTATAAGTCTCGTTAATAGAGTGTTTAAAAACAAATTTGGGGGATAAAGCATAGTTAAAGTTCATTGTGAAGGATTAATCATAACTCATGAAAACTATTCTTTATACTGAGTACGCAAACAATGAAAATATTCTCAGTATATTCCAAGTAAATTTGGAATAAAGGGAAAGTGAATTGGATTAACAAAGGTATGATTTTACTGGGTATGGAACATTCTCGTCTAACCGTCTATGCACTAAATTCAGAGGCGATTTTCTTTTTTCATCATTTTTATTAGTTATGAAATTGACAATGGCCATCGATGTCATCAATGTCATCACTCTTTGGCTGGTATAAAGGGCTAGATGAGAGTTGGAGAATAGTTGGGCCGGTATGCCTTTTCTTTTCCTAACCAAGTTCTTAACAAAAACTATCTGTTTATATATATTTCGAAATTCGAGGATATAATTTCGATTTGAAATTATGTATTTTTTCCATAATAAAAGAGCACAAATAGTAGGGGGACATTTGATATTATGTACCCCTTTCCAAAATGGTAGGGGGACGCGTCCCCCCTGTCCCCCTGGGATTTCCGCCCATGGTGATGGGGGAGCTTTTGCATTTTCTAGAATAAAATTGAAAGATTTCGTGCACACTTTGGGTGAATTTTGCCCTCTCGATCGGTGGCCCCCGGATGCATACGGTCATGCATGTTTGTCATCTTAAAGTCTTTAAAAGGCCTATATTACATTGGTTTAAAACAATAGAGTTTGCAATAAGGCTCGTAATTTGCTGGAACTGCGACCCTGATCATGAAGAAACACCAGTCTGGGTCAGAAGGGAGGAAACAGGATCAAAAAGAACCCCAAGACTGTTTAATTCTCAAGAAATTTATTTTTGAATGCTCTTAGAAACGCAACTTTTACACTCAATTTTTACACCCTCAACCACACCCTCTCCCGCTCGATCGCTTCCGTATCTCACGCTTTCAAAAATATTGTGCCCCCTTCGGGATTTTGCCCCCCCCCCAAAAAAAAAAAAAAACTGAAAGTGTTCCGGCACGCCTTGGTGGAAACAAATCTGAAAGAAAACATGAAACCAAGAAAGGTATTTCAGAGGGAGGTTTACCGTATACACAGGCTATAGGCCTACAAAATAAGAACAATAATGGGAGATAAAGAAGATCACCTGCTAATAACGCATGTGAATTAGAAAACGTTCTGAATAGATATGAATAGAACATTGAAATGCTATCCAAACATTGTGATTCATAATGCTGGTCTTTGTATTTTAATGTTCTATGTATAGGCCTACACCTCAGCTTTGAGAAAAGGACATTCATAGGCCTTACTACAGATATGATTGGCAAATGCACGTTCTTTAGAGGTGTAGATCAAAAGGGGGTGGATGAAGAAAATAAGTCAAGAAAGAAAAGAATTAGACAGCCAGACAGAGAGAAAGAAGGAAAGAAAGGAAGGAAGAAAATAAGTCTAGAAAGAAAAGAATTAGACAGCCAGACAGAGAGAAAGAAGGAAAGAAAGGAAGGAAGAAAGAAAGAAAGAAAGGAAGGAAGAGAGAGAGAAAGAAAGAAAGAAAAAAAGAAAGGAAGGAAGGGAGAGAAAGAAAGAAAGAAAGAAGGAAAGAAAGAAAGAAAAAACTTTCTATCAACGCGTGTATACATCCATGGCCATGCGCTCGCCGGAACTACACACATTGCAATCCATCGTGTGTGGCCCCCTGCTATGACCGTAGATGCTGGGGTGAATTATCTTCGCGGACCGAGGTCAAGAAACAGGTGTTTCTATACTTAAATTTAATCTCTTGAGGGCAATAGGATTTGTATTACTGGGAGAAGATATTTGTTGATAAGGAAAAATGGGGTATACAGCCCTCAAACGAGAGATTTTCGTCATGCACGGTTTTCGAGTAGAAAGCACATCGGGGAACATCAAAGTATCAAGACAGTCACCCGCGCTGACAAAGTGATAATCTCTCCTTGACATACCCCTACCAATCAAGAGGTCATCTTTCTATTGAAATCCGCCACCAGTCAGATCACATCTATGTTCAAGAATATAGGGTAATCCACCAAATCAAGAATGGGGTAATTTAAATCTACTTTGACAATGGGGTAAGCCGTCAAATACAGCTTGCAATGCGCTGGCCCATGTCATTTTCAACGTCCGGCTTTCGGGGAATTAAAATGAGCACGAAATACATATTTTTTCTTGTTCTCGTTTTGTCCCCATACTAGAACCTTGATATTGTTTATTTTCGTAATGTGCATTTGGATATGGTTTCCCTTATATTTCACAACATTTCGTCATTCAATGTAGTTTAATGCATGCAATTATAAAGAGCAATATTACATAAAACCTGTTTGGCGAAGGAGATTATAACATTCTGTTCGACTGATATTTTATCAACACATTTTTAATTAACCATGTAACTTCCCTCTTTATAGGTCTACTCTTAATGTGAACATTCGAGTTATATTAATTACCTACCATCTCTCTGTGCATTTTAATAACCAAATATATTTTGAAAAGGGGTATTTACCAGGCTAAAGTGAAGGTCCTCATTTGTGTATGAACGACATATTTTCATTAGAATACATGTTGTGAGTTTCAAAGGGGGCATACTTGTGTAAAAATGACATATTTACATTAACAAAATTGATAATGGCTCTCAAAGGTGGAGGGGGCACACGGGCCGGATGCCCCCCCCCCCCCGGATTCACTACATAACTGTACCCTCCATGTGCAGAATATAGACCCCCGTATAGACCCACTACTTCTTTTAGCAGAGGTCGCAAAATAGCCCACAATACTTTTGAGAGCCCAACTATTGTTCTAAATAAATACGGGGCTTATTGGATTGTATTGTTTTACTCTGGCAGGATCTGCACCAGCATGCACTCCATCCTTGATGATTTAGTCGAAAACAGTCATTTTAACAGTTTTTGTACCAGCTAAATATAGGAGGTTTGAATAAAATTAATAAAAAAGCTGTTTTCGACTCGCTGTATAGCCGCCGTAGAGCAAATGTGACCGAGGTATTACCATTTCCTGTACATTAATTTATATTTTCTAAATATATTTCTAAATATGCAAGCTAAACAGAATGCAGCTATACGAATAAGAGGTGAAGTACAAAGTTGGAAGGGAAACAAGGCCAAAGAGGCTTTCGTTTCACTAACTTTACGTCGGTAAATTATGTTTACCTTAGACACTGGGAATCTAATTTACAATAATTTGACAAACACACACATAGCAGATTAGCTCAGATATTTCATAGGAAGAAGAAATCAACGGCAATATACACGTATTGTACAAGTCAAACGTGAAGGTTAAAAAACGAATAGGTATAGAAAAGATTTTGAAAAAAAATCAAAGGAAGAAATGAATGAAGAATCAGAATTAAGTTGCCAAAAATGAATATTGTAAGTAGAACAGGAAAATTGAAAGAAATAATGAATTCCCCACCACTCAGCGGACTGGTTTGAAGGGGTGGGGTCACCATGCATAAAATCATGGTACTTGTGGAGGCCTCAGCCCCTGACCCTCTTCGGTTCTGTGGCTCCTGGATGGTAATCAAGAGCACTAGGTCACAGAGCACTCTCGATCACAGGGGAAATTTATATAAGAGAATAAAGACGGATCCCAGGTAAAAAGATAGTATAGATTTTCCTGTCCATTGTCATGCCGGAGTCACTTAGATGTGTTAATTTGCATTTTAAATCACGCGATATTTTTCATCGGTCATTCAAAGTTTTAGAGTGGGATTAATAGAAGACGCTATAATTCCTTTATTAACACTCATCTCTTTTTATGGTCAAGACTACCTCAACTTTGATACTTTCAATATTTATTTTTAAGTGCTCTTCATTTCGTTCGAAGGAAAAGATGTTTGTAATTGTCTTCAAAAAGTAACGAAAGTCTCTTTTGTCCTGAATTTCGGGCAATGAAATTCAAGAATTGTGCATTTAAGCTACAATTACCGATATGACAGCTTGAGCATCCAAAAGATGTTAAGGACAATTCCATATTTTTCCATTTCACCTGACAATGCTGACTGTGTGGGCTCAGTGTGATGGAAAAAAAAATCTTACCCTCGCCTGAAAGCTTACTTTCAGAAATTCAACATTTTAACGGTATGTTCTTCAAAATAAACCAGCATGCTCGTGCTAAAGGGCTAGAGCTTAATTGTTTTATTAAAGAAATGAAATCTAAATCTAATTGAATTTTATCATATACTGAAACCCAAAACCAAAGGTATTCCCATTTCCTGTACGTTAATTTATATTTTCTAAATATATTTTTAAATATGCAAGCTAAACAGAATGCATCTATACGATTAAGAGGTGAAGTACAAAGTTGGAAGGGAAACTAGGCCAAAGAGGCTTTCGTTTCACTAACTTTACGTCGGTAAATTATGTTTAGCTTAGATACTGGGAATCTAATTTACACTAATTTGACAAACACACACATGGCAGATTAATTCAGATATTTGATAGGAAGAAGAAATCAACGGCAATATACACGTATCGTACAAGTCAAACGTGAAGGTTAAAAAACGAATAGGTATAGAAAAGATTTTGAAAAAAAAATCAAAGGAAGAAATGAAGATGGATAAAAAAAAGGAACCATCAAAATTAAGTTGACAAAAATGAATATTGTAAGTAGAACAGGAAAATTGACAGAAATAATGAAGTTCCCCCCCCCCTCAGCGGACTGGTTTGAAGGGGTGGGGTCACCATGCATAAAGTCATGGTACTTGTGGAGGCCTCAGCCCCAGACCCTCTTCGGTTCTGTGGCTCATGGATGGTAATCAAGAACACTAGGTCACAGAGCACTCTAGATCACAGGGGAAAGTTATATAAGAAAATAAAGACGGATCCCAGGTAAAAAGATAAAAGGTAAAAAGTATAGATTTTCCTGTCCATTGTCATGCCGGAGTCACTTAAATGTGTTAATTTGCATTTTAAATCACGCGATATTTTTTCATCGGTCATTCAAAGTTTATAGTAGGATTAATAGAAGACGCTATAATTCTTTATTAGCACTCATCTCTTTTAATGGTCAAGACTACCTCAACTTTGATAATTTCAATATTTATTTTTAAGTGCTTTTGATTTCGTTCGAAGGAAAAGATGTTTGTAATTGTCTTCAAAAAGTAACGAAAGTACTTTTTGTCCTGAATTTCGGGCAATGAAATTCAAGAATTGTGCATTTAAGCTATAATTACCGATATGACAGCTTGACCATCCAATTTATTTTTTAAAGTTCAAATTAATGATGTTTTATTCGTTTGTTTTGCACGGCATTAATATTATGTGTGAATCTAAAAGTTCCTAGAATTTAAATGTTTAAACAAATGCAGTGGCGTACCTAGGATTTTCCTCAAGGGGGGGGGGTCTACCCCCCGTAGGTATGCTAGTGAACATACGTATAGTAAGATTGCTTGATTAAACAGAGGCCTCTGTTAAGCTCAAAGTTGAGTTTCTACGCTGCCCTTAGTTTTCAGCCTCTTTTCCACAAATACGTTTACATTTTATATATTTATTGTAATTTTTTGGTCATAGTAGCGTTTCAATGTATTACTTTAAATGCCATCATTTTTGGACCCAGGTATGATTTATATTCGGTCTTTAGCATGAGTTTTTGCATTTCGTTTAAAAAGATGTTAAGGAAAATTCCATATTTTTCCATTTCACCTGACAATGCTGTGTGGGCTCAGTGTGATGAAAAAAAATCTTACCCTCGCCTGAAAGCTTACTTTGAGAAATTAAATATCTTAACGGTATGTTCTTCAAAATAAACCTGCATGCTCGTGCTAAAGGGCTAAAGCTTAATTGTTTTATTAAAGAAATGAAACCTAAATCTAATTGAATTTTATCGTATACTGAAACCCAAAACCAAAATTATCTAAAAGTGAAAGCCTAACTTTTGAAAATATATACCGCACTGGACTACGCACACCGATACAAGAACACAACGATATTCAAATCAGTGACTAGAGATCGGGTGTTTAATAGTTTGCCTAAAACGCCGATATCGTGGACATAGAGGGCGCTCATGGAGAAACATCTTATCGGAGAGCCAATCGGAAAAGAAAAGATAAAAGCGCACGCTTCCGTTTTCGCTGCAAAAGGGCACGCTGCCGTCTTGAATGACAAGAGCACTGACCCGCAGGAAAGAAAAATGGACAATGGCACGCTGAGCGAGTTTGCCGAAAAATATAAATGTAAAGACGCGTGCACACCTTTGACAAGCCGCCTTACTTGCCAATCAAAATGCGAGCGTGCAGCGCTATCTGATAAGTTTTGACAATCTGCAAAGGGATATTTTGAAAAATTGATGGAATACACGAAAATAATAAAGGTAGGTGATAAGTTAACATTTGCAAGCGTGGAGCACGAGAAGAAAATATTGATGTTCAGATCGTAAAACTAACATTTTTAAAAGTCACTTTAAAACAATCAGTTTGTAAGTCAAACAAAATAATGAAAGTTCGATTTCCGCGGAGAAATATCTTTTGCATATTGACTTCCAAAGTTGATATTTAAGCTCCATATTGAACAAGATATGTAAATCAACTAACAGGCAAGGCGAGCACGAAGTGCGAGCGAAAATTTTATAAAGTGAAATATGAAAGATTCTTATTATTTTCCAAGTCTTTCACTTGTCACCCTCTTCCTTTTTCTCTCTTTTCCCTGTCCCCCCCCCCTTCTCCGTTTTTTTGCTCCGCCAATAGGGGGGGGGGGGGGGCGCCCTCGCCCCCTGGATCCGCCTATGATATAAAGTGGCACAACAACTTGAATGGTAAAACAAAACAATACAAAAAGTATGTAACGCAAAAGGATGTAACAAATATTTTCGTCAGAGCAAGTGTCTTGTCTCCCTTTAGGCCTAGTAACTGTCGGTAGAGCAATCGTGAGCAGAGCAATTGTTATTCGAGGAGCATTTTGTCGCAGGTATTTAGGTCCTATATTTATTTTTTGAAAGCAACATGCCGAGAAACTGTCGATGGAGCAATTGTGGACGGAGCAAATATTGGCGGAGCATTTGTCCCTACATGCGGAGCAAATGTCGGTGGAGCAACTGTCCCTACATGCGGAGCAAATATTGGCGGAGCAATTGTTGCCGGAGCATGTGTCGTTCGGGTAGCTTTTTTAGCTGGAGCATTTGTCGCTAAATGTGGAGCAATTGTCGGTGGAGAAACTGTCCGCGGAGTAATTGTCGACGGAGGAACTGTCTTCGGAGCAACTGTCGGTGGATTAAATGTCGGCAGAGCAACAGTCGGCGGAGCAAATTTCGTCAGAGCAATAGTCGGTGGAGCAAATGTCGGGAGCATTTGTCACCGGAGCATGTGTCATGGATTCACACGGATGGAGTGCAAGCGGGTGCGGATCCTGCCGGAGTAACACAATATAATCCAATAGGCGCCGAATGAACAATAGTTGGGCTCTAAAAAAATACTGCGGTCTATTTGTTGACCTCTACTAAAAGAAGTAGTGGGTCTATATTCTGCACCTGGCGGGCACAGTTATGTAGTGAATCCGGGGGTGGGAGGATCCGGCCGGTCCCCCCTCCCTTTGAGAGCCATTATCAATTTTGTTATTGTAAATATGCCATTTTTATACAAGTGTGCAACCATTGAAACTCACAGCATGTATTTTAATGAGAATATGTCTTTCATACACAAGCAATGACCTTTACTTTATAACATGGTAAACACCCCTTTTCCAAATATATAATTTTTTAATTAAAATATACAGACAGATGGTAGGCAAACAGAATAACTCGAATGTTCATATTAAGAGTATACCCATAAAGAGGGAAGTTACATGCTTGATTAAAAATGTGTTGATAAAATATCAGTCGAAAGTTATGTTATAATCTGCTTCGCCGAACCGTTTTTTTAATATGTAATATTGCTCTTTATAAAGGCAAGTATTAAACTACATTAAATATCGAAATGATGGGAAACATAATGGAAATCATATCAAAATGCAAATTACGAAAAAAAATAAATCAAGTTTCTAGAATGGGGACAAAACGAGAACAACTTGATGCTCATTTTAATTCTCCGAAAGTCGGACGTTGACAATGACATGGGCAAGCGCATTGCAAGCTGTATTCAACGGCTTACCCCATTGTCAAGGAAGATTTAAATTACCCCATTCTTGGTTGGGAGATTACCCTATATTCTTGAACACAGAGGTGTTCTGACTTGTGGAGGATTTCAATAGAAAGATGACCTCTTGATAAGTGGGGGTATTTCAATGGGAGATTATCACTTTGTCAGCGCGGGTGACTGTCTTGATACTTTGATGTTCCCCGATATGCCTTTTATTCGAGAACCGTGTAGCAACTAATCTCAATTATGAGACTATTTGGCATCAAAATGAAAGCCTAACTGCATCCTTTTCATAGGTTTGGCTTGAAGATGAAATACTTACGTTTAAGGTAAAATTTGAATCTAAAAAGGCGCTTTAATTTGTAAACCAAATGTGATTTGTTGATAAGCATCTTTACAATAAATGTTACAAAATCAAGTTTTATAGAACAGATGGTATACTCGATGTAGTTACAGCTAAAATATTTCAAATTCATCGAGAGGGAAAGTATCAGACTAAATAATGCAAGCGTGAATTGCGAGCTTAAAAGTTCATTTTATTAGGGTGGATCCAGCTTTCGTAAATACAGAGAGAGGACAAAATGTTACAGCGCAAATCTTAACTTTGTTGGTTTCTTTCTTGGGGAGTCCAAACAGTGACAATTGTTGGAATTCTTTTTTTCAAAGTGAGTTTGTGATAAAAAAGATTTGTATATATATAATTTTCTTTTATTGGCGTGATCTTTGGCGTGACCCGTTTTGGCACTGGTATGCGATCACGCAGTATTTAACGTCTAGATTTCTGAAAAGTTTAGACTTGCAGTAAAGCGCTGTAATAAAAACCATTTATTAGGACTAAAGTCAAACTGAAATGTAAAAAATACTTTAATGTATCATGAACCCGGAACCTTAAACAAAAAAGAATAGATCGTTTTTACCGTCTAAAACTTAACCCTAAAAGGACGGGAGGGCGTTTTTATAATCTGACATGGATCCAGGGGGGGGACTTATTTTGATAACTAAAATGGAATACAGGGAAATAATAGGTACCTGACACATTAAATCTTTTTGAGCGCGCAGCGGGAGCACAAAATATTAATATTCAGACAACAACAAATTTATCTTAACAGATTTTAAAAATGAAAGTTCGATTTCCGAGCTGAAATATGTTATGTATATTGACTTTCAAATTTGATATTTTAATTAAGTTCGAACAGGTGTAAGTCACCTTAAAGGCAATACGAGCGTGAAGCATGAGCGAAAATTTTTTATAATGACATGAAAGAATTTTTGAAAATTGTTGTCTAAGTCTTTCCCTCATCTTATTTATTTAATAGTTTTCCTCCTATGTTTTTCTCTCCTCTCGTTTCCTTTTCTTTTTTTGTCTTTCTTTCCCCCTTTTGGTTCCGCCAATAAAGGGAGGAGGAAGGGGGTTGGCCACTTGCCCCCCCCCCTGGCTAAACTCTGGGAAAATCTACCAGAAAGTATTTAACCGGCAGATTCAAGAGACAAATTCAAATCAATGTTAACTGTTTGTTGGAATCCATGACACATGCTCCGGCGACGATTGCTCCGGTAACAAATGCTCCCCAAAATGCGATATTTGCTCCGCTGACTATTGCTCCGCAAAAATTTTCTCCACCGACTGTTGCTCCGCCGACAGTTGCTCCGCCTACTGTTGCTCTGCCGACAGTTGCTCCACCGACAATTGCTCCACATTTAGCGACAAATGGTCCGGCGACAAATGCTACCCGAATGACACATGCTCCGGCGATAATTGCTCCGCCAATATTTGCTCCGCATGTAGGGGCCGTTGCTCCACCGACATTTGCACCGCATATAGGAGTAATTTGATTAAATAGCGGCAATCTGCGAGGTTTAAATGGCTTTGATATCAATAAGTTCCGGGGGCTCCGCCCCAGATCCCAACTGCATAGCACTGCCGTATATGAGTATGGAAGGGTTGGGCCATGGTCCCCAAAAGTTTTACCATGTAAAAAAAGATATCTCAAAGTTAGATTCTCATGAAAAGGTGATTTTTTTCTCGCTTCGCTCGCTCGGGACTTATATTAAGCAGCTTTTTAGCACATGCGCCATACTGCCCCCCTTGATTTTTTGTTTACTCTGCACGCTACTGCCGCAAATAAACCTGTTAACCATGTTGACAGAGGCGTACAGATCACAAAAAAGGGATGGAAAGAGGGAAGAGTGAAATATATTCTCTGGAAACATGTCAAAATCAATCACAAAATTGGATTTTTGTTTCAAAAATGTCAAAAGTTTTGCTCGCTCTCTGGCAACTCTTTTTTAAAGATAAATTCTGCCTGATACACAATGTCTTGCCCTTTCGAAATCGTCGCCTAATTACACCATTGCGCCTGTTTATGCCATGATATGACCGGGAAATTTTGGCTCTTGCCCCCCCCCCCCCCCCCCCCCCCCCCCCTTGGCCACCGACCCCTGTTATGCCGCTGTTTACACCTAAAAACGGGACACTCCATTCATGTTTTGTAAATCATGAAAAGGATGAGTAATTGGATATCTTTCTACATTGATATTGCGAGCGCAAAGCGCGAGCACACATTTTTTTATATTGTGGAATAAAACTGGATAATGATTTATACATAGAACAAGATGCGTATCTGAATAAACGCGCGCGTGTTTCAGATCTAGACCTAGAATCTGAGTGGGCATTTTAAATGCCTTTTTTCATCGTTAAAATCGATAAAGTGAGCGCGAAGCGCGAGCTTAAAACATTTGATATTCCGATCTGAAAAGGGTCAATTTAAGCTCTGTATTTCAAGCACTTTGTAGGAAAAATTGTGAGGTGGATATGGATAACATTAAAAAAAACGAGTTTCATTAGTTAAATTCATTCAAAAGTTTCATTATTATTACTTTGAGTTTTGACATAGGACCAGGACATTCCAAGAGCATTATGTCATCATATGAAAATTATGACTACATCTTCTTATTTCTCTTCCTAAGCGCAAGATAAAACTTGTCGATATTGCATTCTGAAAAAGGGACAATTTGATTCTTAAATTAATATCTTATTTATTAAGCTAATAAGCCTAATGTGAGAGCGTGAAATCTATTAATATTATGGCCTGAAAACTGTACATTTAAAGCACTTTTGTATTCATGATTTATGAAGAAGATGCATGAGTTGATAGATTTTCAACAATCCATGCGAGCGCGAATCGTGAGCCGAAAATTTTAAAAATTCAGACCATAAAACAACAAGATTTGCAAAGCACTTTTTAAAAATCAATTTGTAAATCAAACAAAATAATGAAAGTACAATTTCTGAGTTGAAATATGTTTTCTTTGTTGACTTCCCCTCATCTTATTTTATTCACTCGTCTTCCTCTTCTTGTGTTTCCCCTTCTTTTTTTCTCCTCTCTTTTCCCTTCTTTTTCTTTTTTTTTTCTTTCTTTCTTTCTTTTCTTTCTTTTTTTCTTTCTTCCCCCATTTTACTTTTTTTGCTCCGCCAATGGGGGGGGGGGGGGGGGGGGGGGGTGGCCCCTCGGGCCCCCTAGATCCGCCTATGAACAGTGTATAAAAACAACTGATAATCAAAATTAAATCTGAGTTTCTCTTTTCTAACAGTTTCAAAAGCTTTACCATGAAGACAATCAATATCAAGATACTGTAAAAACATTAATTAACACAATCTCTAAACTGATCATTGTGTGATCGGTATGATATCCTTAATCAATATCACATTTTCTAACCCTGTAAACAAAGAAATTATATCTGAAGATATCAAAAAATAATGTTTTCTACTTTGCTTCAATGGTGTGGGCTGTCTCCTAGTATAACATTTTGGATTTGGATTTAACTGACGCCATGGATCAACTAAGTTTACTCACTGACTCAAAACTTTGGACCAGGTTCCAATCACCACATAGGATTTTATGAGGATCATCATAGTCCAATAAGATATTTTCTATACATCTAAAAATTTAGGGTCATTTTGCCCATACAATGAAATCAATGAAATAAGCAATATAGTTTCCATCAGTATCGCATTTTACTCTCTCAATAACAAGTTGTATGTTTTTATCAAATAATATAGCATCGCATTAGATGATTTATATGAGAAAAACCCTTCCTCCCACTCCTTTAAGATGTTTTCTTCCAAATCCTTTACAAAATGAGTGTCCTGTAAACAATATTTTTTTTCCTTTTCAAAAAATGAAATATATAATATGAAGGAACAATATCATGCTCATATCATATTCAACATCAACTAAAAAAAAGTATAATATAGATAGAAAAGACATTTTTCTGTAAAAAAAAAACCTCTATTGAAAATAAGGCTTTTAGAAAATACTGTGGTACAGGTTCAGGTCAACACTATCTTAAATGCATATATTCAAAGAAGATTTCCTTGTTATTGGAATTATTCACAATCTACACCTTTTCGCCTAAAGATAATTTGATTTTTTTAGGAGAGGGTGTAATTTCTAACAACTTCTACTGGTTATGCTGAAAAAAAAATCGCCGTAGGTAAAAAATATGCCCTTTTCCAAAGGAAAAAGCCTTTTGGCAAAATGAAATGTGCTCTTTTTTCAAAACTAAATACTTTTCTTGAAGTCCAACATAAAACATTTCAGGATGGTCACAAAAGTAATGTCAATAACATGAGATAATTTATCTTTTTAAAAGGTGTCATTTTCAATTGTTCCTGCTGGTTATGATTTTTAAAAAATCCCATTTTTCAAAAAAAATGTGCTCTTATTTGAAATTGAATACCCTTTTTGAACTACAACATAATACATATTAGGCTTGAAAATCACATTTTTTTGTGTTCTCACGCTTTGCGCTCACCTCAGCCATTATGTAGCAAAGTTCCCTTCTACTGACAGGTGAACCCCTTCTACTATCATTTCATTTCATTTATTTTCCACAAATCAATTAAAATACAAAGAAAAACTTACAACTCATTCCGAAATAGTATGCATAATTACAATATAAAAGCAGATTCTAAGTGGATGGACCTAAAGTAAAGCAAAAGCTTTTTTGTGGATAGGCCCTTAACAAATAATTTATGTGTAATCCTTGATAGCTACAAACAATTATAGAAAAAAATAGAGCTGAGCTCGGAGAAAGTTACAGAAACTGGACGAGGGCGAAAACAGAGAACGTTACAAGAACAGGGGCACACAGGTTACTAGACAAGACAAGGAGGACAAAACAAGACATAAAAGAAAGAAGGAAAGAAGACCCGTCTTTTACATTGCTGTTCCCGATTGCAACGTTTAAGCATGACGTAAAATATTTTGACAGAATTGATCGTATGCCAGTGAAATAGTAGACGGGTCCTTTGTAAGGGTATCTGCAGCTGTAAATATGAATACATGTAATTCATTACAATGGTAATCATACGGACATAGTGAGGGGATGGAGCACCCGGCAGACGAGGAAAAGAAAAAAACTTGATAGTTGCTAGGAGAGAAAAAGTATCAAATCACCGAAGCAAAACTTAGAAGAGGTATGTGGTTTTAAAGAGTTTCCCTGGCTACCAGGTGCCCAATCCACTCTCTGACCGTCTTAAAAGTAATACGCAATTTAGTACAAATAGATAAATATATATTGTGTATTTAAAGCTTACAGTTGGGTTCTACGAGGAGTAATATTTTTTCGCAAAAGAGACGTTTTCAATCATGGCTAGCGACCCTCATCTACTATTATGACTAACAAACCCCTACTACACTGTTAAATTGCTAATTCAGCACTTACAGTGCTTGTATAGTGACTGCACTACTAGTGCTGATTTTCTAGTTTAAATTTAAAGTAGAAAATCTACACTCCCAGTGCAGTCACTATACAAGCACTGTTAGCGCTAAATTAGCACCTCATTTTTTACAATGTACTATTATGACTGGCAAAACCCATCTACTATTATGACTAGCGACCCTCATCTACCATTATGACTGGCGAACCCCTTCTACTATTATGACTGGCGACCCTCATCCATTATTATGACTGGCGGCCCTCATCCATTATTATGACTGGCGAACCCTTTCTATTATTATGAATAGCGACCCTTATCTACCATTATAACTGGCGAACCCCTTCTACTATTATGACTGGCAACCCTCATCCATTATTATGACTGTCAAACCCTTTCTGATATTATGACTGGCGACCCTCATCCATTATTATGACTGGCGAACCCTTTCTACTATCATGAATAGCGACCCTCATCGACCATTATGACTGGCGAACCCCTTCTAATATTATGACTGGCGACCCTCATCCATTATTATGACTGGCGACCCTCATCCATTATTATGACTGGCGAACCCCTTCTACTATTATGACTGGCGACCCTCATCCATTATTATGACTGGAGAACCCCATCTACTATTATGACTAGCGACCCTCATCTACCATTATGACTGGCGAACCCCTTCTACTATTATGACTGGCGACCCTCATCCATTATTATGACTGGCGACCCTCATCCATTATTATGACTGGCGAACCCTTTCTACTATTATGAATAGCGACCCTCATCTACCATTATGACTGGCGAATCCCTTCTACTATTATGACTGGCGACCCTCATCCACTATTATGAATGGCGACCCTTATGATCAACGAACCCTTTTCCTCCTTATGACTGGCGACCCTCTTCCTTTATTATGACTAGCGACCCTCTTCTTTGATTATGAATGGCGACCCCCATCGTTGATTATGACTAGCGACCTCTATGAACAAAGCCCCTTATGAATAGCGACCCTTATGACTATTATGACTAGCGGTCCTTATAACTAGCGGGTATTATGACCAGTGGTCCTTATGACTAGCGGGTGGACCCCCTTTTTCTTCCCTTTCCCGCCTAAAATTTCCGTTTCACTTTGCCATCTCTTTTTTTCTAACCCCTTCCTCAGTAGTAGGCCCTATTTCAGGATGATTATTTGTTCACTCCAATTATTGTCCCTTTTCCTTTCTCCTCTTGTTTCTTTATTCTCTTTCCATCTCTCATTGTTTAATTGTCTCGCCCACAAGAGGTGAAGACGAGACTAAGAGATCCAAATATCGATTCCCAGAGAGGGCTAGCCGATTCTGCGGTGCAAGATAGACCCGGGGGGGGGGGGGCACTTACATTGACGAGTGGATACCATGCGCGACCAAAAAAACACGTAAAAAGGATGTCCTTTTCGCGATAGGGCACGTTACGTACGTAACGTGATAAGGGTGTCAAAAACACAAAAAATAATGAAAAAAGGGTATCTATTTCGCTAGGAAAATTACGTGTTTAGGGTCGAATTTGCGGGGATGATAAAACAAAATTAAAATGTTTTATAAAGGATGTACTTTCTGCCCCAACACTACGTGTTTAGAGTCCTATTTGCGCGAGGTGTAGAAGGTGGGTTCGTACTAAACCAAATAAGGTAAAGCCGACGACCGAAGGACCCGTAACAATAAAACATTCCTGTACTTGTTTAGGGGTCCATTTCAGGGAATATTGCCAAGAGTATCGTTTTGTTTCCAATACTTGTAAAGGGTAAGGTTTCACACGCCAATACTTGTTAAGGGTTGCATTTTCAGAATATGGAAATTACGTGTTTAGGGTGCTTTTCGAGACCCCATGGTCGCGCATGGTATCCACTCGTGAATGGAAGTGGCCCCCCCCCCCCCGGGAAGATAGACCAAAAGCCAATTCTGCATCGGCTTTTGGTTCTGAACCAAAAGACGATGCACGTGGAAACAGGGTAATTCTCTACCAAACGCGTACTGAATGTTGATGTCTCGAAATGTATGCGTGGGAACGTCTCGGGGGGGGGGGGGGGGGGTTAACCGCAAAGTAGTATGCATGCGACGCACTAGTATTTCATGTTTGCCGACCGTATGGAAAACATTCTACAAGGGCGCGCTCCCCCCCTGTCTTAGGTCCATGACCTTGCTTTCTATTACGATTAGGTTTATTTTATACGGAGCTTTTAAAGGGATGGTCCGGGCTGAAAGTATGTATAGCTTATTGAATAGAGTAGAATTCACTGACTAAAATACGGAAAAATTTCATCAAACTCGGATATAAAGTTATTGAATTTTAAAATAAAAACAGTCATGATTATTCATTAGGTTGGCTGATGATGTCACATCTCCACTTGTTCTTTTGTATTTTAGTATGTAAAATTAGGTATATTCAATTTTTTTCATCCAAGAACTAGAAAAATTGGATTGGCAACTGATTTAGTGCATCAAATATTTATTGCTGCAACTTATTTCATTATAAGGGAGACATATGCCTATTATTCGCACAAGTATGAAATAATGTAAAAATTATGATTATATTTAATAACATAGGTAAACGGAAAGTGGATATGTGACAATATCAGCCCACCAAATGAATATTCAAGACGACTGTTTTCACAATATATTGCTAAACTTTAAATTTCAATAACTTAATATTACTTGTTATCCGATTTTGATAAAATTTTCGGCACATTGCTCAGTGAATTCTACTCTATGTATTAAAACATAAATATTTTCAGCCCGGACCATCCCTTTTACATCCCGTTTTAAGTGCCATCGACTTGGTGAGAAACTTAATCATGCCATGTCCACATCGGGGGGGGGGGCACTAAGTATATAATGCATAGTGGGTATGTGCCGCGGAGGGGATCCCCATTTTTACACTCGAGTTTCCGTTCCAAGGCATAGCATTTTTGTATTATTAAAAAAAAATCAAAGAATGCCACTCCAAGGAATATTGTTTTGCCTCGCCGGCGGCACACCCAGTTTTGGTCGAGTGCCCCCCCCCCCCCCCGGGAGGGTCCACATAAGCTATTATGACCTTTGATATGTCGATGTGGCGAGATATCGTATCTTGTCATGGCAACAAGTTTTTTATAAGTCGACTTGAAGAAAACGAAGTACAATTGCCCGAAAACGTGTCCGTATAGCACGCTATGAGTGGTAATTAGCTAGACAAAATCCCCGGTCTTCAGTCTTCGTTTTCCAGACACCCAACAACAGGTCTGGAAAACGAAGATCGAAGACCGGGGACATGCGTTATGTCAATGGTAGTAAAATTTTCATGCCAGCTGAGCGCGATATATTGCTCAATCAATTATCATTAATGGTTGCAAACGGCAGTTAATTTGAGACTGCTTGTACATGATTGCGATATCCATACAATTAATCATTAACTTATCAACCAATCATAACTGATTACATATCCAATATCAGAATATTCCTGAATTTGATCTGAATATAATAATGGTTTATTTTAGCTAGACGGATGCGATCCCCGGTCTTCTGTCTTCGTTTTCCAGACACCCAACAACAGGTTTGGAAAACGAAGATCGAAGACCGGGGACATGCGTTATGTCAATGGTAGTAAAATTTTCATGCCAGCTGAGCTGAGCGCGATATATTGCTCAATCAATTATCATTAATGGTTGCAAACGGCAGTTAAGTTGAGACTGCTTGTACATGAATGCGATATCCATACAATTAATCATTAACTTATCAACCAATCATAACTGATTACATATCCAATATCAGAATATTCCTGAATTTGATCTGAATATAATAATGGTTTATTTTAGCTAGACGGATGCGATCCCCGGTCTTCTGTCTTCGTTTTCCAGACACCCAACAACAGGTTTGGAAAACGAAGACCGGGGACATGCGTTATGTCAATGGTAGTAAAATTTTCATGCCAGCTGAGCTGAGCGCGATATATTGCTTAATCAATTATCATCAATGGTTGCAAACGGCAGTTAAGTTGAGACTGCTTGTACATGATTGCGATATCCATACAATTAATCATTAACTTATCAACCAATCATAACTGATTACATATCCAATATCAGAATATTCCTGAATTTGATCTGAATATAATAATGGTTTATTTTAGCTAGACGGATGCGATCCCCGGTCTTCTGTCTTCGTTTTTCAGACACCCAACAACAGGTTTGGAAAACGGAGACCGAAGACCGGGGACACGCGTAATGTCAATGGTAGTTGCAAACGGCAGTTAAGTTGAGACTGCTTGTACGTGACTGCGCAGTATGAGGTGTATTGTATGCAAGTTTTCAATTTTATGACGGGTGTCTGGAAAACGAAGACCGAAGACCGGAAACACATATCACACTCGTGTGAAAGCGTTTGTAGTTCACGCACGAAGTGTGTACAAAGCAGAGCAAAGTGTGTACAAAACACGTGCGCGGGTTAGAATGGACTCTGGACCTTGCCCCCTACGCATGTTCTCCCATTGACAAAACGCATGTCCCCGGTCTTCGTTTTCCAGACCTGTTGTTGGGTGTCTGGAAAACGAAGACAGAAGACCGGGGATCGCATCCGTCTAGCTAAAATAAACCATTATTATATTCAGATCAAATTCAGGAATATTCTGATATTGGATATGTAATCAGTTATGATTGGTTGATAAGTTAATGATTAATTATAAGGCTATCGTTATCAGCTAGGACATAATTAATACATAACAATTATAACTTACATAATTTATTTCACCCACGGAATTCAGCCATTGCAATTCTCAAAACTGTCATAAAAATGAAAACTTGCATACAATACACCTCATACTGCGCAATCACGTACAAGCAGACTCAACTTAACTGGCGTTTGCAACTATTTTACTACCATTGACATTACGCATGTCCCCGGTCTTCGGTCTTCGTTTTCCAGACCTGTTGTTGGGTGTCTGGAAAACGAAGACAGAAGACCGGGGATCGATCGCATTGATCCGTCTAGCTAAAATAAACCATTATTATATTCAGATCAAATTCAGGAATATTCTGATATTGGATATGCAGTTATGATTGGTTGATAAGTTAATGATTAATTATTGGAAGGATATCGTTATCAGCTAGGGCATAATTAATACATAACAATTATAACGTACATAATTTATTTCACCCACAGAATTCAGCCATTGCAATTCTCAAAACTGTCATAAAAATGAAAACTTGCATACAATACACCTCATACTGCACAATCACGTACAAGCAGACTCAACTTAACTGGCGTTTGCAACTATTTTACTACCATTGACATTACGCATGTCCCCGGTCTTCGTTTTCCAAACCTGTTGTTGGGTGTCTGGAAAACGAAGACAGAAGACCGGGGATCGATCGCATTGATCCGTCTAGCTAAAATAAACCATTAATATATTCAGATCAAATTCAGGAATATTGTGATATTGTATATATGTAATCAGTTATGATTGGTTTATATGTTAATGATTAATTATTGTAAGGATATCGTTATCAGCTAGGGCATAATTAATACATGTACATAACAATTAAACGTAAATGATCTATTTCACCCACGGAATTCAGCCATTTCAATTCTCAAAACTGTCATAAAAATGAAAACTTGCATACAATACACCTCATACTGCGCAATCACGTACAAGCAGACTAAACTTAACTGGCGTTTGCAACTATTTTACTACCATTGGCATTACGCATGTTCCCGGTCTTCGATCTTCGTTTTCCAAACCTGTTGTTGGGTGTCTGGAAAACGAAGACAGAAGACCGGGGATCGCATCGATCCGTCTAGCTAAAATAAAACGGGATAAGCCCGTCAGTCATAAGGACCATAAGGCATAATACTAACTGGCCATAAGGACCGCTAGTCATAACGTGTAAAATCCTATACCCAAAAGCTCGCTAGTCATAATAGGCAAAAGGGGTCGCTAGTCATAAGGTCATAAGGAAAATGGGTCATAAGGTCCCATTTTCATAATGCAAGATAAGGGTCGCTATTCATATTGGACCATAAGGGTAATTGATCATAAGGATCACTAGTCATAATCAACAATGAGGGTCGGTATTCATGATACTAGATAAAAAGGAAGAGGCTACATTAATCATAAGGGTCGCAAGTCATAATAGGGGATGAGGGTCGCCAGTCATAATAGTAGAAGGGGTTCGTCAGTCATAATAATAGATGAGGGTCGCGAGTCATAATACTAAAAGGGGTTCGCCAGTCATAATAGTAGAAGGGGTTCGCAAGTCATAATGGTAGATGAGGGTCGCTATTCATAATAGTAGAAAGGGTTCGCCAGTCATAATAATGGATGAGGGTCGCCAGTCATAATATTAGAAGGGGTTCGCCAGTCATAATGGTAGATGAGGGTCGCCAGTCATAATACTAAAAGGGGTTCGCTAGTCATAAAAGTAGAAGGGGTTCGCCAGTCATAATGGTAGATGAGGGTCGCTATTCATAATAGTAGAAAGGGTTCGCCAGTCATAATAATAGATGAAGGTCGCCAGTCATAATAGTGGATGAGGGTCGCCAGTCATAATAATGGATGAGGGTCGCCAGTCATAATACTAAAAGGGGTTCGCCAGACATAAAAGTAGAAGGGGTTCGCCAGTCATAATAGTAGATGAGGGTCGCTATTCATAATAGTAGAAGGGGTTCGCCAGTCATAATTGTAGATGAGGGTCGCTATTCATAATAGTAGAAGGGGTTCGCCAGTCATAATGGTAGATGAGGGTCGCTATTCATAATAGTAGAAAGGGTTCGCCAGTCATAATGGTAGATGAGGGTCGCTATTCATAATAGTAGAAAGGGTTCGCCAGTCATAATAATGGATGAGGGTCGCCAGTCATAATAGTAGAAAGGGTTCGCCAGTCATAATAATGGATGAGGGTCGCCAGTCATAATAGTAGAAAGGGTTCGCCAGTCATAATAATGGATGAGGGTCGCCAGTCATAATAATGGATGAGGGTCGCCAGTCATAATAGGAGAAAGGGTTCGCCAGTCATAATAATGGATGAGGTCGCCAGTCATAATACTAAAAGGGGTTCGCCAGTCATAAAAGTAGAAGGGGTTCGCCAGTCATAATGGTAGATGAGGGTCGCTATTCATAATAGTAGAAGGGGTTCGCCAGTCATAATGGTAGATGAGGGTCGCTATTCATAATAGTAGAAAGGGTTCGCCAGTCATAATAATACATGAGGGTCGCCAGTCATAATACTTAAAGGGGTTCGCCAGTCATAAAAGTAGAAGGGGTTCGCCAGTCATAATAGTAGATGAGGGTCGCCAGTCATAATAGTAGAAGGGGTTCGCCAGTCAGAAAAGTAGAAGGGGTTCGCCAGTCATAATGGTAGATCGCATACATTCGTAATTCCGAAGCTTCGTAATTCCGAAGGTTCGGTTATTCCGAAGGTTCGTATTTCCGAAGGTTCGTAATTCCGAAGGTTCGTCAATCCGAAAACGAAATAAGGTTCGTAATTCCGAAGGTTCGTTAATCCGAAAACGAAATAAGGTTCGTTAATCCGAAAACGAAATAAGGTTCGTTAATCCGAAAACGAAATAAGGTTCGTAATTCCGAAGGTTCGTTAATCCGAAAACGAAATAAGGTTCGTTAATCCGAAAATTAAATAAGGTTCGTATTTCTGAAAATGAATTCATTTTGGTAACAAAAACGGTGTTGTCATTACATGATTACACGATATTATGCAATGACGATCGATGATACACGCATGTGTTGTGGCCAAAAGCATGTATTTCATTAAGAATAGGCGCCCTGATCAAGCATAGGCTAATTTCGATTTTATCTGAGCAATTGCTGCCTAAGCAAATGGTTTAAAGATGCAGGGGATCAAGTGTGTTGGTTGCGTGCGAGTAACCTCTAGATAATAGGATTTGTATTGGAGGGAATGTCATTTTTAATAACAGCTTCTGCTGGTAATAAAAATAAAGATAATACTATAATAATGATCCTTGTGAGATGTTGAAAGCGCAATTTGCAAGCTCAAACTAGTAAACATTTCATGTAACAAGACGTGAACTTAAACATTCTGAGCAGTTTTTTTAATCGTGAGAAAGATGTGTATCTTTCTAAAGAATTAACTCGAGGGCGAGCTGTAATTTGTTTATATACTGACCTGGGGCCCGTTGCATAAAACTTTTTACCTGAGAAAACTCAGGTTGTTTTTATCCTGTTTTTGCCCTGTGCTAAAGTCAATGGCGGAAATCAGACTAACCTTAGTTATCAGTTTTTACCAGAGTTTTCCTAAATAAAAAGTTTTATGCAACAGGCTTCTAAGTAATCTTTTAAGGACTGCATTTAGTGACTCATGAATAGAATATATATCTCACGAACTAAATAATGAGAGCGCGAACCGCAAGCTTAAAATTTGTGATATTCCACCTGAAAACTGGACATTTTATATTTTTTGTAACCAGGAATAGAATGAGTTCCTCAATAAACAATACTTGATGCGAGCGAGAAACGTGAGCCAAAATTTTCCGATTTCCAACCTGAAAACTGGACATTCTAAGCATTCTTGTAAAAAAATAATAGCTGGGAGAACAGTTTTCAGAACTGAAGTGGCTTCCCTGGGTATATAATATCTATATCATTATTATCATTCTAGGCCTACATGAAATTTCCAAAAGTTTGAGCACGTGATTCGCTCGCAACATCTCACAAGGATGCCCTTTTAACAGTAATTGACCAAAAAGGCGAATTTTACATCTTCAGATTTGATTTCTTCCCCCCCCCCAACCGCTTGCTCGCTACGCTCGCAGAAATGAAACGTAAATATATAATTTATCAATCAGTGATCATTTAATTTTTTTTGCTCAATTCAATTACTACAAAACACACAACCTCTTTACACAGATGATAATCTCATGGTGAAAATATACGTTTGCACCAAATTGCCCCTATTGGCCCCTTTTTTGGCTTTGCCCCCCCCCCCCCAGGAAAATATATTCCGCCGCCACTGGTTGAAACACGCATCGTCCTCATGGCTAACTGCAAAAAGTTCTTTAAATGTCCCCTTTAGATCAGGTCAGAGCTTATATATTTAAAATTTCTGTTTGCGATCTTGCTCGCAGTTATTATCTAAAGTTAGTTACATAGGCATTTCGTTTTGAAGATCACAAACATATTGCCCATCATATTAAAAAATATATATATAGCTCGCGCTCGCATTATTTAAAGAGGGTTTATCATGTTTATTACGTATTTACTTTATTTTATAAGTATAAAGCTAATTATTGACTGTTAGGACTACCCTTTCAAAGAAACAAACAAAAATCAACTTTAAGCTGCCGATCAAAGAAAATGTGGCTGAAAAAATATCCCCCCCCCTATTTGACGAAAGTTTGATCCGCCGGAAGGGAGGCAGGGGGCACTTGCACCCCCAAAATGAAATTAAAAAAACAGGGTGATGAATATTTTCCAAAATGGGAAAGTTCCTTTTTCCAAAATAAATATGCCGTTTTTCGTGTTTTTTCGAAATTAAATACTCTTTTTAAAGTATACAAGTTAAGTTTTCAGGCTGGAATATTGCAAATTTTCAGCTTGCACTTCGCACTCTTATTCGATTGGTGAAATATGCATCATAAAGAGGTCACTAAATGCTTTCTTTATTAGGTTCCTTTTCTGGTCAGTATGTTTAAGCTGCGTTTTGCGCTCGTATTCATTTTTTAGTTAGATGCACATCTTTTTTAATGACAGCAGAAAGCTGCTCGGATTTTTAAAAACTTATTTTCATTTTTTATTGAAATACCCTAAGGTTTTAGCTTGTGGTTCTCTCTCGCAACACCTCGCCATTATGCCATTTTAAGAATAATTGACCCCAAAAAACGTTTTACAACTTTACCTTTGAATTTGTTTTACCAAGCCGCTCCCTCATTACACTCTCTCCCGAACACTCTCTCCCGAAAAATAAAGCCTAAATATACGTTTTGCCATAATAAGAAATCACTTCAAAAAGGTTTTTCTCTACTTTAAGGTCAAGTCCACCTCACAAAAATGTTGATTTGAATCAATAGAGAAAAATCAGACAAACACAATGCTGAACATTTCATCAAAATCGGATGTAAAATAAGAAAGTTCAGAAATTTCAAAGTTTCGCTTATTTTTAACAAAATAGTTATATGAACGAAATTACAGTTACATCCAAATGAGAGAGTCGATGATGTCACTCACTCACTATTTCTTTTGTTTTTATTGTTTGAATTACACGATATTTCATTTTTTTGCGAATTTGACGATTAGGACCTCCTTGCCTGAAGCACAAAATGTTAAAATAATGGAATTCCACGTGTTCAGGGAGGAATGAAACTTCATTTCACATGACAATGACGAGAAAACAAAAATATTTCATATTTCATATAATAGAATACAAAAGAAATAGTGAGTGAGTGATGTCATCAGTTCCTCATTTGCATACCGACCGAGATGTGCATATAACTGTTTTGTGAAATGAAGCGAAACTTTAAAATGTCATAACTTTCTTATTTTACATCCGATTTTGATGAAATTTTCAGTGTTATGCTTCTTGAATTTTTCTCTGTTTGTTCAAATCAAGTTTTTGTTAGGGTGGACTTAACCTTTAATCACTATCAAACACACAATGACTTCAAGCAGATGATAATCTTAAGGGGAAAATATCACCAAAGTGTCCATTTTGACGTATGAGTTTCATTTTTTGGCTTTACCCCCAAACGAAAATTCGTTCGGCCGCCCTTGCCTTCCCATCCTCATAACAATTGTACGGCAACAGTGTCCCCCGCCCCCTCCCCTTGCCTCTGCTTTCCCGGTTTTCATTTTTCGGATTAACGAACCTTATTTCGTTTTCGGATTAACGAACCTTATTTCTTTTTCGGATTAACGAACCTTCGGAAAAACGAACCTTATTTCGTTTTCGGATTAACGAACATCGAGGTATAGGCAATTTACGTGTTTCGGAATTACGAACCTTCGGAATAAAGAACCTTCGGAATTACGAAGCTTCGGAATTACGAAGTGTAACCATGGTAGATGAGGGTCGCTATTCATAATAGGAGAAAGGGTTCGCCAATCATAATGGTAGATGAGGGTCGCTATTCATAATAGTAGAAAGGGTTCGCCAGTCATAATAATGGATGAGGGTCGCCAGTCATAATAGTAGAAAGGGTTCGCCAGTCATAATAATGGATGAGGGACGCCAGTCATAATAATGGATGAGGGTCGCGAGTCATGATAGGAGAAAGGGTTCGCCAGTCATAATAATGGATGAGGGTCGCCAGTCATAATACTAAAAGGGGTTCGCCAGTCATAAAAGTAGAAGGGGTTCGCCAGTCATAATGGTAGATGAGGGTCGCTATTCATAATAGTAGAAGGGGTTCGCCAGTCATAATGGTAGATGAGGGTCGCTATTCATAATAGTAGAAGGGGTTCGCCAGTCATAATGGTAGATGAGGGTCGCTATTCATAATAGTAGAAAGGGTTCGCCAGTCATAATACTACATGAGGGTCGCCAGTCATAATACTTAAAGGGGTTCGCCAGTCCTAAAAGTAGAAGGGGTTCGCCAGTCATAATGGTAGATGAGGGTCGCTATTCATAATAGTAGAAAGGGTTCGCCAGTCATAATAATGGATGAGGGTCGCCAGTCATAATAGTAGATGAAGGTCGCCAGTCATAATAGAAGAAAGGGTTCGCCAGTCATAATAGTAGATGGGGGTCGATAGTCATAATAGTAGAAGGGGTTCGCAAGTCATAATGGTAGCTGAGGTAGATGGTAGATTTTGCGTATTGACCTTCAACCCACTACATTTAGCAAATGAATCTAAAATATTTAGTACATTACAGAAACTGGCAGCTGTACCATCGAGAAATAAAACTGTGTCATCCGCATATTAAAGAACTTTGTATTCTTTTAAGCCAACATAAATTCATTTGACAGAGTGTGAATTTCGAATTAACAACCCAATAATTTTAGCGCATAACAAAAACGAATCTTAATGTCATTTGCCCATTGACTATATTACTAGAAAATGCATTCTGATAAAGTATTTTTATTCGTGTCATGAAAGATTTTCCAAATTTAAAAATGGAAAGCGTTTTAAACAAAAAAATCATGAAAAATCAGAAATCAGGAATATGTTTCTTCTCCGTATACACAAGTAAATCATTCAAAATTTTCCTATTTTCACCAATAAATCGTCCAGACAAAAATCCTGATTGATTAACATGAATAATTATATGGTAATACTTTTTAAAGTCTGTGAGCAATACAACTTTACAACAGTTTATAAACAACATTCAACAATTAAATTGATCTCCAATTTTTGATGAAATGTCTCACTTTGTCACCTTAAGGAATTAATGTTATCAAGCCATTATTGTTTGTGAGATGGATAATTTTCCAGAAATATAAGCAAAATTCATACTTCGTACCAAGAATATACCTAAGTCCTGAAAGAATGCTTTCAAAAAATTCAGTTTTTAATCCATCTCGTCCAGGAGGCTTATCCTTTTTCACATTTTTTATGCAAAATCAACTTCACTGTAAGACATTTGTCCATTTAAAGAAGAATCGTCTTCCTCTGTAAGACTATGGAAACTCTCTTCTCTAATAAGATAAAAAAGGTCTTCAGCATCACTATTTGCATGATATTTATATAACTGTTCATTATTTGAGCCAATTTCTCTTAAAATGTCTGTTTGTTCTTGCAATACTGTACCATTATCATGAATCAATTCAACAAATGTTTATTTCTGCTATCCTCTGCTTTTCAAGATAAACAAAATATTTAGACGGTTTTTCTCCATATTGCATTATTTGAAGTCTTATCTAAATTGTTCTAATTATTTCCTAAGTAGCCTATTTTTTTGTAAATTTTCTCTATTATTTATATTTTGGTCTAGAAGTTTTTCTAAGTTAAGTATTTCAATTTCCAGTTTTTTTCTACACTTTCTTCTTTTCTCTTCTCTCTTATTACATACAATATAGTCGCTGCTCTCAACTTCATCAACAGCAGGGGCGGATCTAGCCTTCGCCAATGGGGGGGGGGGGGCGGAATTTTTTCAGACATATTTTCCCCGATCGGCCACTCGAAGATGATTTTTGGTTTCTTTGAAGGGGTAATCCTAATACTCACTTCTTAGCTTTATTCCTATGAATAAACATTTATAGACAATATCATATCTTTATTTATATAATGTGAGCGCGAAGCGCGAGCTAATTTTTGGGGAAATCTTTTGTATTTTTCTGAAAAAGATGTGCATGCAAATGAATAACTACTACGAACGTGAAGCGCGAGCAGAAATGACTGAATGGCTGATTTTGTGGACAACTCTCCATTTATTTTGTACACATATTTTCAGATTTTCCCTTTATTTTACATATTTCACATTATCACCTCCTGACCTTGACATATATCATGTGGATTATATTTTCCCACGACTTATGTTGTGCTCAGAAGGAGGCAATATGCAACTTGAAAGATAATGAGGAAAATCTGAAAATTTGCGTACAAAACAATTGGAGAGTTGTCCACAAAATCAGCCATATTGAAGCACGTTTGCCAATTTGAGGATGCCCATAGAAAATACAACAAGAGTTTTTAAATTCCCATAACTTGCTTATTTCATAACCGATTTTGATGAAACTTTTTTTAAATTGATCCTTTCATTTTACGCTTTCCATTAAAATTGCTTTTTTTGGGGGGGTTTTGGTTTCCTTTGATATAGCGAACGCAAAGCGCGAGCAGAATTTTTTAATATATACATTTTGATGTAATAAAAAATGATCTGTTACGGCTGCTTGCAGTTAGCCTAAGAACAATATACATTTCAATAATCAAATAATGCGAGCACGAAGCGCGAGCTAAAAATTTTGACATTTCTACCTGAAAAAAGAAATTCTGAGCACTTTTTGTAATCGTAAAAAGGATAAGTATGTAACTAAACAATTGATGCGAGCGCGAAGTGCGAGCGGAAAAATTTGAGATTTACAGCAGTGGCGTAAGAGGCGGGGGGGGGGGGCAGGGGGCAAGCTGCCCCCCGGCGGATTTCACCGGGAAAATAAAAAAAAATCGGGAAAAAATAAAAGGGATGGAGAAAGAAAGGGAAAGGGGAAGGAAAGAGAGAAAGGAAAGGAGGAAAAGGAAAGAGAAAGGGAAAAGTGGAAAGAAAACAAGGAAAAATATATTTTTTGAAATGGAAAAGGAAGGAAAGCAGGAAGAAGAACAAAAGAAAAACATTTGAGAAAGAACAAATCATTCTGAAATAGACCTATATAGTGCAATAGCATGATGGGAAATAAATTAAAAGATGGCAAACAATAGCGGGAAATGAAGGTAGAAGGAAAACAAAGAAAAGGGACAAGAAATAAAACTTAATAACACGGCCGGGCTGACGAGGATAGAAAATAAAGAGCGGGAAGAAAGTGGAACTGCATACAACATTGTGCTATTAGCTTGCTAAATTTTATACAAAAAAAGCTACCCGGGGCTTTGCCCCAGACCCCAAGCAGTAGGGGCTCTTCATCTATGACCTTCAAATGGCTCTATTACGCCCCCCCCCTTTAGGGACCCTTCCTACATTAAGCTTTACGTTCAGTCACTGGCGTACAGGCGCGGGGGGGGGGTCTTGGTTCAACACCCAAGAGGAAATAAAAGAATTTATGGGATACAACGTATAATGAAATGAATGGAAACAATGAAATGTGTTATTTGCTGAATATAATGGAGAAATCTATCACATAATTAGAATTTGATTTCAATAGGCAATTTTTTTCCAGCTCGCTTTGCTCGCTGGCGACTTCCCCCCCCCCCCCCCACATTGCTATGTTTTGCCCCCCTGGGTTGAATAAATGTGTTGTGTAAAAGCTATATTCTGTATATACCCGCAATTTGATTAAATAGCGGCAATCTGCGAGGTTTAAATGGCTTTGATATCAAGAAGTTCCGGGGGCTCCGCCCCAGACCCCAACCGCATAGCACTGCCGTATATGAGTATGGAAGGGTTGGGCCATGGTCCCCAAAAGTTCTACCATGTAAAAAAAGATATCTCAAAGTTAGATTCTCATGAAAAGGTGAAAGGTGAGACCGACTTTTTTCCCTTCATCGGTTGCCGCGGTCGAGTGGTTTAAGACGCCTCGTTGCAGTGGCGTAACAGGTGCCTGCTAACTGGGGGGGGGGGGGAGTTGTTACACCCACAAATGTAATAATCGCCCACAAATGTAATAACACTTTACCCACAAATGTTATAACGCCCACAAATGTAATAACACTTTACCCACAAATGTAATAATTTCACCCACAAATGTAATAATGCACTTTACCCACAAATGTAATAATTTTTGATCGCCCACAAATGTAATAATGACTTTACCCACAAATGTAATAAATTTGAAGGGATTTTTGGCAAATCCGTTCTAAGCTAAAATCGTATAGTAATGAGTTCATTTAGCACAAACGTGCAAAGTCTCATTTCCTGACCCGGTTAATTAACAAATTATAATATAAGTCCAAAGTCTTTATTCCAAACCCGGTTTTTTCAAAAATTATAATATAAATCCAAAGTCTTTATTCCAGACCCGGTTGTTTCAAAAATAATAATATAAGCCCAAAGTCTTTATTCCAGACCCGGTTGTTTCAAAAATTATAATATAAATCCAAAGTCTTTTTCCAGACCCTGTTGTTTCAAAAATTATGTAATATGTAATAAATCTGAAGGGATTTTTGGCAAATCCGTTCTAAGCTCAAATCGTATAGTAATGTGTTCATTTAGCACAAACGTGCAAAGTCTCATTTCCTGACCCGGTTAATTAACAAATTATAATATAAGTCCAAGTCTTTATTCCAAACCCGTTTTTTTCAAAAATTACATTATAAATCCAAAGTCTTTATTCCAGACCCAGTTGTTTTAAAAGTAATAATATGAGCCCAAAGTGTTTATTCCAGACCCGGTTGTATAAAAAATTATAATATAAATCCAAAGTCTTTTTCCAGACCCTATTGTTTCAAAAATTATAATATAAATCAAAAGTCTTTATTCCAGACCCGGTTGTTTAAAAAAAAACAATAATATAAGTCCAAAGTCTTTATTCCAGACCCGGTTGTTTAAAAAATAATCATATGAGCCAAAAGTCTTTATTCCAGACCCGATTGTTTCAAAATTGATTATATAAGTCCAAAGTCTTTATTCCAAACCCGGTTGTTTAAAAAAAAATAATATGAGCCCAAAGTCTTTATTCCAGACCCATTCCAGACCCATTTCCAGACCCATTTACATAATAATATGAGCCCAAAGTCTTTATTCCAGAACCCGGTTGTTTCAAAAATTATAATATAAATCCAAAGTCTTTTTCAAGACCCCGTTGTTGAAAAAAATCATGATATAAATCCATTTTTTTTCCAGACCAGGTTATTTCAAATATTATAATTTTAGTCCCAAATGAGATACATTAATGATATTCCAGTGGAATAAAAATGAGAATCGAGCTAAGTCTTTTCTCCACACGCTAATGGTTAATTGAAAATCAAGCATAGTCTTTGCTCTAGACCCTGTAACTAAAAACTGAAACTTTATAGTAATGTGTTTATATGGCACAAAAATGCGAAATCTTTTTTTCCAGACCCGGTTAATTAAAAAATTATAATATAAGTCAAAAGTCTTTTTCCAGACCCATTTATTTCAAAAATTATAATAATTATAAAAAAACAAAGACCCACGATCCTATTTATGTTGAATAACATGGAAATGTAGCGTAGTCTTTCTGTCAGACCCAGTTATAAAAGTCATTAAAAACACAACAACAACAACAACAAAACAAAGACCCTGCAACCATTAAAGGTCAAGTCCTCTTCAGAAAAATGTTGATTTGAATCAATAGAGAAAAATCAGACAAGCACAATGCTGAAAATTTCATCAAAATCGGATGTAAAATAAGAATGTTATGACATTTCAAAGTTTTGTTTATTTTTAACAAAATAGTTATATGAACGAGCCAGCTACATCCAAATGAGAGAGTCGATGATGTCACTCACTCACTCACTCTTTCTTTTGCTTTTCATTGTTTGAATTATACATTATTTCATTTTTTACGAATTTGACGATTAGGACCTCCTTGCCTAAAGCACAAAATGTTAAAATAATAAATTTCCACGTGTTGCAGGGAGGAATGAAACTTCATTTCACATGACAATGACGAGAAAATAAAAATATTTCATATTTCATTTAAGAAAATACAAAAGAAATAGTGAGTGATGTCATCAGTTCCTCATTTGCATACCGACCGAGATGTGCATATAACTGTTTTGTGAAATGAAGTGAAACATTAAAATGCCATAACTTTCTTATTTTACATCCGATTTTGATGAAATTTTCAGTGTTATGCTTGTTGAATTTTTCTCTTTTTATTCATATCAAGTTTTTGTTGGGGTGGACTTGTCCTTTAAAAAAAATAATTTCTTGTATATTCCTTCCTTTTTTTCTTTAAAACACCTAAATAACAAAACATTAAAATACATATGAAAAAAAATGAGAAATAAGATATCAGTAAACAATAGGGGGATTACTTCCCGAAAACGATAAAGTTGTTGATTGACGATCTATGATATATAATATAAAAGAAAAACATTCTAACAAGAGGGGATAACCATTCCATTCCATGTTTTTATTTGGCAATAAGTCATGATTGACTATTTTTGCCACCCACTGTATGAGAAGTAGGGTAACAATTTTATTAAGTATTATTTTTATTACTTCTTTTTGTCTCACCTGCATAGCAGAGTGAGACTATAGGCGCTGCTTTTCCGACGGCGACGGCGGCGGCGGTGTCAACATCAAATCTTATTAAACCTAAGGTTAAGTTTTTGAAATTACATCATAAATTAAAAAGTATAAGAACCTAGTTCATGAAACTTGGCCATAAGGTTAATCAAGTATTACTTAACATCCTTTTAGAGTTTCACGTCACATGACCAAGGTCAAAGGTCATTTAGGGTCAATGAACTTAGACCATGTTGGGGGAATCAACATCAAAATCTTAACCTGAGGTTAAGATTTTGAAATATCATCATAATATAAAAAATATATAGACCTAGTTCATTAAACTTGGACATAAGGTTATTCAAGTATCACCAAACATCCTGCATGAGTTTTACGTCACATGACCATTACAATCAAAACTTAAAAAGGTTTTGGATCTGATTCATGAAACTTGGACATAATAGTAATCAAGTATCACTAAACATCCTGGGCAAGTTTCAGGTCACATGGTCAAGGTCAAAGGTCATTTAGGGTCAATGAACTTTGGCCAAATTGTTTTTTTTTTGTTGAATTACCATCATAACTTTGAAAGTATGTTGGTCTAGTTCATAAAACTTGGACATAAGAGTAATCAAGTATCACTGAACATCCTGTGTGCATTTTAGGTCACATGACCAAGGTCAAAGGTCAATGAACTTTGGCCATAATGGGGGTATCTGTTGAATTACCATCATAACTTTGCAAGTTTATTGATCTGACTTTTGAAACTTGGACATAAGAGTAATAAAGTATCACTGAATATCCTGTGCAAGTTTCAGGTCACATGATCAAGGTCAAAGGTCATGTGAGGTCAATGAATTTTGGCCACATTGGGGGTATTTGTTGAATTACCATCCTATCTCTGTAAGTGTATTGGTCTAGTTCATAAAACGTGGAAATAAGAGTAACCAAGTATCACTCAACATCTTGTGCGAGTTATAGTAGTTTTCAAAGTCAGCACTGCTGCTATGTTGAATCGCGTGATGCAGGTGAGACGGTCAGAGGCATTCCACTTGTTTATTATTATTTCTTGTATATTCATTCCTTTTTATGAAAAAAAACACAAAACCTTTAAATACATATAAAACAAAAAACTGAGGAATAAGATATCAGCACACAATATGGGGATTACTTCCCGTAAACGATAAGGTTGTTGATCGACGATCTATGAGATATTATATAAAAGAAAATCATTCTAGCAAGAGGGGATAAAGTTTTAACAAGTTCTTCGGTACTTTAAATTTTCAGTGTACCAAGCACCATTTGTAATATATTCAGCATTTTTTTTATTAGTTACAATTCCAATAATCTCAGTGGCCTAAGATATATTTTCTGGGGTTAAGTAAAGAGGGAGAGAGAGAGAGAGAGAGGATTTATGTGATCAAGAAGTGATAAGATAGGAAAAAAACTTATTTGAAATGACTGAAAGAGAGACAGGCAAAGAAAGAAGAGCCCCCTCCCACACCCGTACCAGAGTTACGGAGTTAGGCTGTCCCGTCGGTGGATTCAGGTCCATCAACATCTTGAGGTTTAATCTTTCCAGGGGGCAAACGTGTGTGGGTGTGTGTGTGTTTGAGTTTTGTCAGACGTGTCTCAATCAGATATGATTATTTACGTCTGGGACCGACCTTTAACGTCACCATCCGAAAGACGTGACCAGGGCTCGAACCTCGAACCTCTGCATCAATTTGTAACTTCCCCACATAGCTTGGATTACAGGCGCACAACGCCCAGTCTTTAAATATGGTGTAGTCTTTGCTCTAGACCCATGCAGTTATTTCAAAATAGGAAATTATTAGAAACGATAAAAACAGACAAACTATATTAACAAAGACGCCACAATATCATTGATGTAGAATAACGTTGTTGTTGTTATTTTGGGTTTTTTAGGCGCGTACCATTCAGATCTGAATATTTACACCTTTTATTAATTTGACGTTTTTGTGGTATTCAATTCAATTCAATTTTATTTATTTCACTTCCATCAAACAAAAACAAGTTGTATACCAACTTACGGTATGCCTTATCACAGGGTTTTATAGTTTGGGAGATGCTGGTGTCTAAGTTTTTAGATTAATCTTTTGCTTAATTTGTATTTTAAGAGAACTGGATGTGGGGTAAAGACAACTCTCTAAACCCAAGCATTTTAATTGGGTTTAATTTTAAAGATTGGTCTCAGCTTTGATTTTTTCAATATTTGTTTATCTTATAAATAGCTAGGTCTAGACGAAGGTCTAAGCATAATAATAATGTTATTCAACAGGAATAAGAATATGACAAAGTCTTATGTTTTTAAGATTGTTTGAATTAATTTGTAAATGACTGGGTCTGGAATAGAGACAACGCTCTAAACATGTGCTTTTGTACTTGGTCTTAATTTGGAGGATTGTTGGTTCTTAGATTCGTTGTTGGGGTTGGGTTTTATTGTTTTTTTATTCTTGAAATAATTGTGTTTGGAGGAAAGTCTACAATCGATCTCCATGTTATTCCACATTAGTTAGATTATTGGGTATTTGTTTTAGACAATTTTATTTTTAAATAATAACCAAGTCTGGAAAATGGACGTTTTCTTTGCAAATGCATAATTACAATGTTTTGTAGGGGTCTTAGTATTATTATACAAAAGAATCTGGGTGTGGGGTACATTTTTTACTGGGGTTAAATTTTAAAAATTGGTTTTAGATTCGAATTTCTTTTTTAAATTTATTTCTTAGATAACCTGGTCTGGAGGAAAGAGTAAGTTTTACTACTCATGTTATTCCAAGAGAATATGATAGGGTCTTATGTATGAAGATTTTTTTTCGTAATTTTTGTAATAATTAGGTCTGGAATAAAGACAACATTCTAAACCTTTTTTTAAAAAACATGTTTTTAGGATTGCTTGGTATTAGATTTGGAGTTAATTACATTTTTACTCTAAGCCTTATTTTGAAAAACAAATGACTGGGTCTGGCTGAAAGACTACGCTATATGTCCATGTTATCCAGCATTAATAAGATTATGGGGTCTTTATACGGTTTTTGTTGTTGTTGTATTGTTATTTACAATTTTTGAATAACAGGGTTTGGAGAAAAGGCTAAGCTCGATTTTCTTTTTTTTCCACTGGAATATCATTATGGTATCTTAGTTTGGACTTATATTATAATTTTTGAAATAACTGGGTCTGGAAAAAAGACTTTGGACTTACATTATAATTTTAGAAACTCCTGGGTCTGGAAAAAGACTGGACTTTTGTGCTATATGAAGGCATTAATATAGGGTTTTAGTTTTTAGTTTTAAATAACCGGGTCTGGAGAAAAGACTATGCTTGATTCTCAATTTACTCATAGCGCGTATATTCACAATACGTTCAGTATAATTTAAAACAACAACAAAGACTTTGATTCCACCAGTTTTAATTAACTGGGTCTGGAGAGAAGACTAGGCTCGATTCTCATTTTTATTCCACCGGAACATCATTATCGTATCTTAGTTTGGACTTATATCATAATATTTGAAACAATCGGGTCTGGAATAAAGACTTTGGACTTATATTATTATTTTTTAAACAACCGGGTCTGGAATAAAGACTTTAGGCTCATATGATTATTTTTTAAACAACCGGGTCTGGAATAAAGACTTTGTACTTATATTATAATTTTTTAAACAACCGGGTCTGGAATAAAGACTTTAGGCTCATATGATTATTTTTTAAACAACCGGGTCTGAAATAAAGACTTTGGATTTATATTATGATTTTTGAAACAACCGGGTCTGGAGAAAAGACTTTGGACTTATATTATCATTTTTGAAACAATTGGGTCTGGAATAAAGACTTTGGACTTATATTATTATTTTTTAAACAACCGGGTCTGGAATAAAGACTTTGGATTTATATTATAATTTTTGAAACAACAGGGTCTGGAAAAAGACTTTGGATTTATATTATAATTTTTTAATTAACCGGGTCAGGAAAAGAGACTTTGCACTTTTGTGCTATATGAACACATTACTATACGATTTTAGTTCAGAACGGATTTGCCAAAAATCCCTTCAAATTTATTACATTTGTGGGTAAAGTCATTATTACATTTGTGGGCGATCAAAAATTATTACATTTGTGGGTAAAGTGCATTATTACATTTGTGGGTGAAATTATTACATTTGTGGGTAAAGTGTTATTACATTTGTGGGTAAAGTGTTATTACATTTGTGGGCGTTATTACATTTGTGGGTGCAACAGGGGTGCCAAATAATTCCCGGTAACTATATAGAATCAGTGGCGTTGCTAGGATTTTTTTGACTCCTGAGAGACAAATACCAACAAATTATAATGCGAGCACGCCTGCTCACCACCGCCCTAGCGATGGTGCGAAACACGTACTGCGCGCACGAAACGTCTCTCTAGGGGGGTGTGGTGCAGGGAGGGGATGTTTCCGCTACTTACAGTATAAACTTACGATCAGAGGCGTCAATCCTGGGGGATGGGGGGGGCAAACTTATTGTTTACACCCCCCCCCCAATAATTCCGGATGTGTAAAAATAAAATAAGATTGTAATGTTAGACAGAAATCGGCAAGCGAAATTGAGATGCACAACTCAAAATCGTGCTCAAAATATCAGTTTTTCAGAGTGGAATATAAAAATTTTCAGCTCGCGTTTCGCGCTTGCATCACTTCTTTAGCAATAAGCCCATACTTTTCATGATTAGATATGTGAATAGAATGTCCCGTTTTCAGGTAAACCTAAAAAAAACTCCCACTTCGATTTGCAATAATATTTGGTTGGATATACATATTGTTCTTTTATAAAAACGTCCAATAAAACTGCCAATTTTTTCAGATCGAAATATCAAAATTTTCAGCTTGCGCGCTTGCGTCAATTGTTCTTTAGTTACCCATCTTAATCATTGTTACCAAAATGCTTGGAATATCAAGCTTTCAACCGGCAACCGATGAAGGGAAAAAAAGTCGGCCTCGCAGGCCTTCGGTCTCGCGGACCCTCGGTCTAGCGGACCCTCGGTCTCACGGACCCTCGGTCTGGCGGGGTGTCACCGAAAATTATGACTATATCTTCTTATTTATCTTCCTAAGCGCAAGATAAAACTTGTCGATATTGCATTCTGAAAAAAGGGACAATTTGATTGTTAAATTAATATCTTATTTATTAACCTAATAAGCCTAATGTATGAGCGTGAAATCTATTAATATTATGACCTGTAAACTGTACATTTAAAGCACTTTTTTTATTTATGATTTATGAAGAAGATGCATGAGTTGATAGATTTTCAACAATCAATGCGAGCGCGAATCGCGAGCCGAAATTTTAAAAAATTTAGACCATGAAACAAAGAGTTTTGCAGAGCACTTTTAAAAAATCAATTTGTAAATCAAACAAAATAATGAAAGTACGATTTCTGAGCTGAAATATGTTTTCTATGTTGACTTCAAATTTTGATATTTCAATCTCCATATTGATATGTAAATCACCTAACATGCAATGCGAGCGCAAAGCGCAAGCGATTTTTTTTTATAATGACATTAAGGATTTTAAAAATCATTTTCCTAGGCTTCCCCTCATCATATTTTATTTACTCGTCTTCCTCTTCTTGTGTTTCCCCTTCTTTTTCTCATCTCTTTTCCCTTCTTTTTCCTTCTTTCTTTCTTTCTTTTCTTTCTTTCTTTCTTTCTTTCTTTCTTTCTTTATTTCTTCCCCCTTTTACTTTTTTTGCTCCGCCAATGGGGGGGGGGGGAGAGGGGGTGGACCTCTCGGGCCCCCTAGATCCGCCTATGAACAGTGTATAAAAACAACTGATAATCAGTAGTAAATCTGAGTTTCTCTTTTGTAACAGTTTCAAAAGTTTTACCATGAAGACTGTAAAAACATTTATCTAACACAATCTCTAAACTGATCATTGTGTGATCGGTACGATATCCTAAATCAATATCACATTTTCTAACCAAAGAAATAATATCTGAAGATATCAAAAAATAATGTTTTCTACTTTGCTTCAATGGTGTGGGCTGTCTCCAAGTATAACATTTTGAATTTGGATTTAACTGACGCCATGGATCAACTAAATTAACTCACTGACTCAAAACTTTGGACCAGGTTCCAATCACCACATAGGATTTTATGAGGATCATCATAGTCCAATAAGATATTTTCTATACATCTAAAAAAATTTAGGGTCATTTTGCCCATACAATGAAATCAATGAAATAAGCAACATAGTTTCCATCAGTATCGCATTTTACTCTCTTAATAACAAGTTGTATGTTTTTATCAAATAATATAGCATTGCATTAGATGATTTATATGAGAAAAAACCTTCCTCCCACTCCTTTAAGATGTTTTCTTCCAAATCCTTTACAAAATGAGTGTCCTGTAAACAATAAATATTTTTTTTCCTTTTCAAAAAATGAAATATATAATATGAAGGAATAATTTCATGCTCATATCATATTCAACATCAACTAAAAAAAGTATGATATAGATAGTAAAGACATTTTTCTGTAAAAAAAAAACCTCTATTGAAAAAAGGGCTTTTAGAAAATACTGTGGTACAGGTTTAGGTCAACACTATCTTAAATGCATATATTCAAGGAAGATTTCCTTGTTATTGGTATTATTCACAATCTACACCATTTCGCCTAAAAATAATTTGATTTTTTTAGGGGAGGGTGTCATTTCCAACATCTTCTGCTGGTTATGATGAAAAAAAAATCGCCGTAGGTAAAAAAAATGCCCTTTTTCAAAAGGAAAAAGCCTTTTGGCGAAATGAAATGTGCTCTTTTTTCAAAAATAAATACTGTTCTTGAAGTCCAACATAAAACATTTCAGGATGGTCACAAAAGTAGTGTCAATAACATCAGATAATTTACCTTTTTAAAGGGTGTCATTTTCAATAGCTCCTGCTAGTTATGATTTTAAAAAAATCCCATTTTTCAAAATAAAAATGTGCTCTTATTTGAAATTAAATACCCTTTTTAAACTACAACATAATACATATTAGGCTTAAAAATCACCTTTTTTGTGTTCTCACGCTTTGCGCCCACCTCAGCTATTATGTAGCAAAGTTCCCTTCTACTGACAGGCGAACCCCTTCCACTATCATGGCTAGCGACCCTCTTCTACTAATAAGACTAGCGACCCTCATCTACTATTATGACTAGCAAACCCCTACTACACTGTAAAAATGAATTGCTAATTCAGCACTTACAGTGCTTGTATAGTGACTGCACTACTAGTGCTGATTTTTTAGTTCAAATTTAAACTAGAAAATCAACACTCCCAGTGCAGTCACTATACAAGCACTGTAAGCGCTAAATTAGACTCATTTTTTACAATGTACTATTATGACTGGCGACCCTCATCCATTATTATGACTGGCGAACCCCATCTACTTTTATGACTAGCGACCCTCATCTACTATTATGACTGGCGAACCCCTTCTACTATTATGACTGGCGACCCTCATCCATTATTATGACTGGCGAACCCTTTCTACTATTATGACTAGCGACCCTCATCTACCATTATGACTGGCGAACCCTTTCTCATATTATGACTGGCGACCCTCATCCATTATTATGACTGGCGAACCCTTTCTACTATTATGACTAGCGACCCTCATCTACTATTATGACTGGCGAACCCCTTCTACTATTATGACTGGCGACCCTCATCCATTATTATGACTGGCGAACCCTTTCTACTATTATGACTGGCGACCCTCATCCATTATTATGACTGGCGAACCCTTTTTCATATTATGACTGGCGACCCTCATCCATTATTATGACTGGCGAACCCTTTCTACTATTATGAATAGCGACCCTTATCTACCATTATGACTGGCGAACCCCTTCTACTATTATGACTGGCGACCCTCATCCATTATTATGACTGGCGAACCCTTTCTACTATTATGACTGGCGACCCTCATCCATTATTATGACTGGCGAACCCTCATCCATTATTATGACTGGCGACCCTCATCCATTATTATGACTGGCGACCCTCATCCATTATTATGACTGGCGAACCCTTTCTACTATTATGAATAGCGACCCTCATCTACCATTATGACTGGCGAACCCCATCTACTATTATGACTAGCGACCCTCATCTACCATTATGGCTGGCGAACCCCTTCTAATATTATGACTGGCGACCCTCATCCATTATTATGACTGGCGAACCCTTTCTACTATTATGAATAGCGACCCTCATCCACTATTATGACTGGCGAACCCCATCTACTATTATGACTAGCGATCCTCATCTACCATTATGACTGGCGAACCCCTTCTAATATTATGACTGGCGACCCTCATCCATTATTATGACTGGCGAACCCTTTCTACTATTATGAATAGCGACCCTCATCCACTATTATGACTGGCGAACCCCATCTACTATTATGACTAGCGACCCTCATCTACCATTATGACTGGCGAACCCTTTCTTCTATTATGACTGGCGACCCTCATTCATTATTATGACTGGCGAACCCTTTCTACTATTATGAATAGCGACCCTCATCTACCATTATGACTGGCGAACCCCTTCTACTATTATGAATAGCGACCCTCATCTACCATTATGACTGGCGAACCCCTTCTACTTTTATGACTGGCGAACCCCTTTTAGTATTATGACTGGCAACCCTCATCCATTATTATGACTGGCGAACCCCTTCTACTATTATGACTGGCGACCCTCATCCATTATTATGACTGGAGAACCCCATCTACTATTATGACTAGCGACCCTCATCTACCATTATGACTGGCGAACCCCTTCTACTATTATGTTCAGTTCAGTTCAGTTCAGTTCAGTTTGGTTTATTTCATTTCAACTCAAATCAATTTTAACAGCAAAAGAAATCATTACAAAGATATAAATGAATATGCAAGTATATACAGTATGACAATGTGGCATATATAAGTAAATATATACAATAGACACGAAACAATATAATCATAATAATAATGATATTTACGATGAACTAGATAATCATAATAGCTGCAGACTATTCATGTTAAAGAGTTTTGCATATGATTTATTTTATTCATCTTTACTATTTAAATAAATGTTGAGGAAATGGAGGGATCCACTAAAAAGCAGGGCTTGTTGAGTGTGGATTCCTCAAAGAATAAGTTAAAAGACAGGTTTGTAGGTATAAGTATAAATGCAAGAACGAGAAAAAAAATCGTAAGAAAGCTATTGTGATGGATGGAGTACGGAAATGATGGATGAAAGTGAAAAGATAGATAACCGAGAAGAAAGACTGGTGCACCTATGTGGATGAAAGAGAATGAAGGGGGGGGGGAGAAATATTAAAGGGAGATGGCAGATGAAAGGGAAAGACATGGAGGAAAGAAGAGAGAGAGAAAGAGAGAAGTTGGGTCCTGAGCGCTCAATTTTGACTTACTCTATAAGATTCGAGAATGTGCTTTTTTAGCTTGATTTTAAAACAGTTCAGACTAACGGAGTTAATGATGTCGTGAATGAGTGTATTCCAGCATTTAGGACCGTAAAAGGAAATTGTTTTTCGTGCGAGTTGAGTGCGGGTACGGGGAAGGTGAAAACGGAGTGATTGTCTTGTTGGGTAATTGTGAATGGCGTTGTTTTTTGTAAACATGTTAATTAATATGTTTGGGAGTTCGTTTGAATTCAATTTGTACATAAATTGCCCTGTTTGAAAAAGAAATAGATCTGGAAGTTTTAAAATATTGGACTTGTAAAATAAATTGTTAGTATGAGAACGAGGAGGAGCATTATGTATAATTCTTATAATGTTCTTTTGTAAGATGAGAATTTTGTCTGTAAGATATTTGTTGGCGTTACCCCATGTCATTATTCCATAATTCAGATAGGGAAGTATTAGGGAGGAATATAGTGTAAAAAGTGTTGATTTTGGAAAAAGGGTCTTATTTTATTCATTATACCAATGTTCCTTGATATAGTTTTGGATATATTTTGAATATGAATGTTCCATTTCAATTTATCGTCAATCATGAGACCTAAAAATTTAGTTGAAGAGACGCTATTTAGAGCAGTATCGTCCAAAAGGATGTCTCCAAGTAGATTTTGCAAAGTGTTACTAAATAACATAAAGTTTGTCTTCAGGATGTTAAGGGATAATTTGTTTGCTTTAACCCATTCAACTACATGTCTCAGTTCACGATTTATAGTAGACAATAGTGTATTTTGGTTCGCATGGGAATAAAATAAGGTCGAATCGTCTGCAAATAAAATGAAAGATAGAACATCTGAAGATTTATAAAAGTCATTTATGTATATTATAAATAACAAGGGACCTAGTATACTACCCTGTGGAACTCCATAATTTATTGGTCGCAATGCAGAACTGTTATTATCTATTTGTACAAATTGTTTTCTATTCGATAAATAATTCCTGAACCATTCCGAGGCTTTCCCTCTAACACCATAGTGTGACAACTTTACTAATAGGATATCATGGTTAATTGTATCGAAAGCCTTGGAAAAGTCCAGGAATATTGCAATTGTATGTAAATGTTGATCAACGGCATGTGATAATGTATCGATGCATTTCAATACCGCTTGAGTTGTATTGTGATTTGCTCGAAAGCCAAACTGTGATTCGCAAAAAATATTATGTTTGTTTAAGAAGTCTGTTACTCTAATAAATACGATCCTTTCCAAAACTTTGGATAAGGATGGTAACAGTGATATTGGTCTGTAGTTTTTTGTTTCAGATGTGTCTCCTTTTTGAATATCGGGATTACTTTCGCAATTTTAATGTTATTTGGTACAATGCCACTAGTGAGTGATAGGTTAAAAATGTGGGCCAGCGGAGTCGCTATTGTTAAGATTATGGATTTGAGGAGACAGTTATCAATTTCGTCGTGTCCTGAGCTTTTCTTTCCTTCTAACCTATTCACTATACCGATAATTGCCTCACGGTCAGTAGGGACAAAAAACAAAGAAGATTGGTTATTATTCCCCAGATAATTATCAAATTTACTGCCAGTTGTCGGAATATTTTCAGAAAGTTTTTCTCCAATTTGAGAGAAGTACGAGTTAAAAATCTCAGCTATCGCTTGAGGTTCTTCAATAAGATCATTAGTCTCTGATTTAATTTTGATAATATTTTGCGTTTTACTGTTTCTGTTTAATCTTCTGTTAATTATTTTCCATGTGTTTCTCATGTTATTTTTATTAAGCTCAAATTGCATTGCATCATGTTTTTTCGCTTGTCGTAGTAAATTGGTCAAAATATTTTTATATCGAGTGTATTTTTCACGAGTCTTATTATTTGGATTAGTATTGTATTTATAAAACAGATTATTTTTCCGGTTTATCGATCTTAAGATAGATTTAGTCACCCATGGAGATCTAGGGTATTTTTATAGTTATTCACTCGTTCTCTAAATGGTATACAAATATCAAATTTATCCTTTAAGATATCAATAAAATTATTGTAAGCCTCATTCACGTCTTCAGAATCATAAATTTGTTGCCAGTTAACTTTTCTTAAATTTTCATTCTGGCGCTCTAAATTTCTGGCATTTAAACATCGAGTTTTTATTTCAGAATTACGACTTTCATCTCGTGTGTTTAAAAGAGTAGTTGTACAGAAAATAGGGTAATGGTCAGATATATCAGAAATAACGATTCGTGATTCTAAAGGCATATCTTGCATAATAGTAAAAATGTTATCAATTAATGTTGAAGATCGATCTGTTACTCTCGTAGGTTCAGTTATGGTAGGTAAAAAAGAAGCCGAAAGAATCATTTCAAGAAAATCGTGAGGAAATCCTTGAGCATTGGACTGCAACGAATTGGCATTGAAGTCACCCATTAAGAAACAGTGTTTATTTTGAATAATTGGACTTTGTAAAATGTTTTAGATATCTCTTAAGAAATCATCATGGGGACATTGTGGAGGTCGATAAATCACCCCTAGTATTACATTCTTACTGTGTTTATTTTTAACCTCTATAAAAAGTGATTCAAGACTGTCATTCATGTGGGTAAGATTTTTTAAACAAGAGTAATCTAGTCGGTTCGGTATATACATACCAACACCGCCTCCTGGTCTATTATGACTGGCGACCCTCATCCATTATTATGACTGGCGACCCTCATCCATTATTATGACTGGCTAACCCTTTCTACTATTATGAATAGCGACCCTCATCTACCATTATGACTGGCGAACCCCATCTACTATTATGACTAGCGACCCTCATCTACCATTATGACTGGCGAACCCCTTCTAATATTATGACTGGTGACCCTCATCCACTATTATGAATGGCGACCCTTATGATCAACGAACCCTTTTCCTCCTTATGACTGGCGACCCTCTTCCTTTATTATGACTAGCGACCCTCTTGTTTGATTATGAATGGCGACCCCCATCGTTGATTATGACTTGCGACCTCTATGAACAAAGCCCCTTATGAATAGCGACCCTTATGACTATTATGACTAGCGGTCCTTATAACTAGCGGGTATTATGACCAGTGGTCCTTATGACTGGCGGGTGGACCCCCAAATAAACCATTATTTTATTCAGATCAAATTCAGGAATATTCTGATATTGGATATTTAATCAGTTATGATTGGTTGATAAGTTAATGATTAATTGTATGGATATCGTGATGTGAATGATAATTGATTGAGCAATATATCGCGCTCAGCTCAGCTGGCATTTGCAATTTTACTACCATTGACATAACACATGTCCCCGGTCTTCGATCTTCGTTTCCCAGACCTGTTGTTGGGTGTCTGGAAAACGAAGACAGAAGACCGGGGATCGCGTATAATTTTGTCTAGCTAAGATAGCTACCTATAATAAATAATATATAAATATAAATTATTATAAATATAATAATAATAATAAGATACCTATAATATTCAGCACCAGCTCAAGAATATTTTGATCTTGGATACGTCATCTGGTATGATTGGCTGCGGATCTGTTATGGTTATTTGTGTGAATGGTTCTAGGACAATTACCCCCCCCCCCGGACAACTAACCCCCAAGAACAATTTAACTACCCCCCGGACAACTACCCCCTGGACAATCACCCCCGGACAATTCCCCCCGGACAACTACCCCCCGAACAACTACCCCGGACAATAAGCCCCCCGAGGACACTTACCCCCCGGACAATTATCCTCGAGGACAATTACCCCCCTGGACAACCTAAGACAGGTGGCAAGCGCGCCCTTGTAGAATGTTTTCCATACGGTCAGCGAGCATGAAACACTAGTGCGTCGCTTGCTTACTACTTTGCGGTTAAACCCCTAGACGTTCCCATGCGTACATTTTGAGACAGCAACATTCAGTACGCGTTTGGAAGAAAATTACCCTGTTTACACGTGCATCGGCTTTTGGTTCAGAACCAAAAGCCAATGCAGAATTTGTTTTGTATTTAAATGACGTTTTATTGGTCACTTCAAGGTACATTCATTCAATACAGTTGAACAAATACGAATGATACATTATAAGAAATTACATAACAGTTACATAACATAAGTGGATAACCACTGTACCATGTCTCGCCACCTGCGTTCGTGGACACTCCTTTTGTTATTTCGAATTGCTATATTCTTTTCCATTTTATACGATCGAGTTAACAAATCAACACAATCAGAAACTGTTGGTTTACATGATTTACATCTACTTAGATAAATTGATTTCTTTGCAATAACTAAAACATGATTAAAAAGAAGACATTTTATTGACAAAATACCGAGTATTACACTTTTTTCGGTTAATAATGAAAAATCATACATAGTGAGTTCTTTTCCTAGCTGATTCCAAAATAACTGTGTAAATGGGCAATTCCAAAATAAATGTTCGATTGTTTCAATTTCTGCATTACAGAAAGAACATAAAGGTGAAGTAATGACTTTCATTTTATACAACTTATAGTTCAAGTTTAAAATATCGTTCAATACTTTGAACTGAAATTCTCTGTATTTTACATCAATAGTGTTCAATAGAATAGATGAACGAGCTAATAACAATTCTTTATCTGAAACGTGATATCTGTTTTGAAGTCTAAACGTATTAGAGGACGCTCATATTTTTCTGCTACTAACAGATCATAAAAATGTTTACTTTTTATTTTGTTTAGCTGTACCAACTCAACAGGAAGGATAATATTTGATATAGCAGCATTCTTAAATGAGTCCGTATATGATATTTTAGAAAATTTTGTCTTTAAAAGAGCAGAATACACTCCTTGTAATCGAAAGTAATCGTTGGCATTTAAATCAAATAACCTTTTCATTTCATCCAATCGTCTTAAAGTACATCCTTCAGTAAGGATGTCATTAAAAAACACAATTCTTTTTAAAAACAATTTTCAAAAGAAGATTATATCTCGAGTAACTTTCAGTTGTTTATTGTTCCAGTTGATCTGGAACTTCGTATTATCTTCTCTGTTTCTCACATTAATAGAATCCCAACATTGTGAAATATTTTTATAAAACTGAGGAATATCAAAATTCAACATTTTAAGACCATAGTTACAGCTGAATACAAACAATCCCCCGTTCTTTTTAAGGTAATATTGAAGAATTTGAAACCATCCTTGTGTATCCGCATGTTTAATTCTTTCTATCCAAAATAACTGCTGGGCTTTAACAGCCGAATACACATCTACCATCTTAATTCCTCCGTTTGATAGATCCTGGATTATGACGTTTCTTTTAATTTTTTCGGGTCCATTCCAAATAAAACTGAAAAGACTAACTTTTTAAGAAACCAATCGGGTAGAAGAGTGGATGAAATAAATAAATGAATTTGGATATTCCAAATGATTTAATTATTTGAATTTTACCGAATAAAGCTAGGCTTCTCATTTTCCACATGTTTAAAGTAACTTGTATTGATGATAGTATTTCTTCTGCTTTTTAACTTGCGCAGTATCTGATCCAGTACCCACAAAAGTACCAAGCACATTTATAGTATCTACAAAATTGAATTATGTCTGAAAACTGCATTCGACACATTACCAATCTTCAAAATTTCTGTCTTATTTAAATTAATTGTTACACTTGAACACTTCTCAAACTGTTGCATAATATCAAATAATGAGTTAAGAGAATTTACATCTGAACAAAATGAGCAAAAATCTTCTGCGTATAAAGACAGTTTTAATTCACTGGTACCAACTGATGTAACTCGTATATCAATTGAATTTCTAATACGTATAGCAAGTGTTTCTAGAGATATTATAAATGAATAAGGGGAGAGGGATCCCCTGTCTTACCCCTCTCGTAATTTGAAAGTATCCAGTAGATTTACCATTATTCAGAACACAACCTTCTAAATTTTTATAAAGGGTTTTAACCCACTTAATAAACGATGCGCCGAAACCAAACGAATCTAAACATTCAAATGAATAGTCGTGGTCTAGCGAGTCAAACGCTTTCTTCAAATCTACTGCAGCAATGAATCCTGCTTTCTGTTCCGCCCTAAGAAAATGATATACGTCATGTACTTTTCGGATAGCTTCCCCTATTGCTCTTCCGCGAAGGAATGCAAATTGGTCTTTGTCAATTATTTCATCTAAAACATCGATTATCCTATTGGCTAATGCTTTTGAACATATTTTTGCGTTCACATTTATCAACGATATAGGTCTGTAACTCTCTAGTAGACGTTTGTCTTTATTTGGTTTACAAATTAAAGATATGACACTTTGCTTTTGACTTGCTGATAATTCATTTTCTTGAAAAGAAAAATTCAAAGAATCAAGTAAGGGATCCTTGACAATGTCCCAAAAAAAAATATAAAATTCCTTGGAGAGTCCATCATTCCCCGGGACTTTCCACATTTCATATCCGTCAATACTTTCTTACACTCATGTTCAGTGAGGAGTCCTTCACATGATTTGGATGAAAATTCAGAGAGTTTGTGTCCTCTTATTTTCAAAAAATTATTTGCATTCTCATCTGTTATGTTAACGTTTTGTTTTGTATACAGCTGCCTGTAAAAGTGTTTGATATTTTGTAAAATTTCTTTTTCGTCTTCAATAATATAATCTTCTTGTAAAAGTTTTCGGATAGTCGAATTAACTTTACGTTGTTTTTCTAGTGTAAGAAAATATTTATTACTTTTTTCTCCGTATTCGATCCAATTTGCCTTGGAGCGAATAATAATACCTTGTGTGATTTTATCATAATACTTTTCTAATTCCTGTTTAGCTTGTTGATAATTAATAACATGTTCAGAATTCAAATATAACTTCGATTGCAACATTTGTACCTTTTTTTCCAATTGTATTCTTTCTTCTTTTAATTCTCTAACTTTATTTTTACTATACTTTTGTGTATATCTTCGAATTTGGTATTTAATATAATCCCACCTAACTCTGGGATAGGGCGCTATGCATCGGAGGAGAGGGCACTTTTCTTGGAGCTCCTAATTTTCGTTAACTTTTCACATTTTCCAGAGCCGGGTGTAATTTATCACTGGATAGAATTGTTATATGGAATAAACTACGTTTTGGTACTGGACTCGCCTCGTTAGAATCCACAGAACAGAACCGAACGGAGGATTTTGAGTAAGTGCTCGACGTCCTTTTTATTTTCCAGTACGGTACTGTAACACATCCGTGTCTAGTGCATTACATATGGCCGCTAAAGCTTCTAATTTAACCCTCACAATGCCATCAGAGACGCAAATGTTAAAAGACATATGGCATAAAATGCCAATTCTAGATACATTGTTATCTAATATGCAGGCCATCAACAAGAGAGTTGACGCCATTGACGAGAGAGTCAAGATTGTGGAAACTCAATACTCAGACTTAGACAACGGGTTTTCCTATATGGAAACGCAACTAGAAGAAATCTCTTCATCCATCGAAGGAAAGGCAAGTAGATCGGGAATGGATGAGTTAAAGTCACAGATCATAGGCATTGTAAACAGCAACAAAAGAAACAACGTTGTGTTACATAACGTGCCCGAGATGGCTGAAGGTAGTACAGTCGACTGCTCTACATTTGTGCACTCCTTAGCAACACATGTGCTTGGAATACAACATTCTATGGAAATAGAGAGAGCGCATCGCACACCGATGGGGAGGGGTGCGCCGAGTCGTCAAGGCAACGAACGAAACAGACCCAGACCAATCCACGTACGGTTCCTACGATATCGCGATCGCGAATCATTTCTACGAGCAGCGTCATCAAAAGGAAAATCGCTTAAAGTCAACGATTCTCGTATCTTCGCAAGCGACGACGTCCATCCATCGACTCGTAAGGAACATCAGATCTTGATGAAGAAAGTTCGTGAGCTCCGCGCTGCAGGAAACTTCGCCTTTATTCCATGGTCAGTTCCCCGTGTCATCAAATATAAAGATGGGAAAAAGGATGATCCGGGCGCTTTAAAAACTATTAGACCAGACGACCTTTAACTTGTTCGATTATTTGCAAAGGAAAATGTAAACACTGAGTGTCATATATGGAGCTCCATACACTGTTTGGCAGATGCTAATCATCAGTGTTGTTACTTTTTTGTTATGTATTTATGAACAATACAGTTTTTTACAGTGTCCTCTACACATGATACAAAGAATCAATTTATTTAAGGATACGGATAGAAGAATGAAATTATTTTCCGAAGTGATATACACGGGATGTGGTTTAATTCAAATGATTTTCAAACCAAAGAAAATAACTTTTATGTATGACCAGTATTAAAATCATATCACTCAATGTACGTGGTATAAGGAATTCCGTTAAAAGAAAGAAAATTTTTAATTTTTTGCAAAACCAAAGGGCAGATATATTCTGCTTACAAGAAAAGCATAGTACAAAAGAGGTGGAATTATTTTGGAGAAACCAAATGAAAGGTGACTTTTTCTTTTCTCATGGTTCTAATTGCAGTCAAGGTACCCTTATATATATTAAGAATGGTTTTGAATATGAACTAAAGAGATCGATGTCCGACCCGAATGGTCGATATAATCTTATTTTGATTGAAGTTGAAGGAAAATTACTTGTTTTGTTAAACATATATGCACCGAACATTGTTACAGAGCAGAGAAATTTTCGGTCTCGTATACAAAAGACATTAGAAAGTATTGAGAATATTGAGGAAACAGTGTTACTGCTAGGCGGAGACTTCAATATTAGTCTGGATCCTCAATTAGATAGACTTGGAATTACAACTGTAGATAACTACAAAGAAAGTAGAAGAGATTTGATATCTCTGCTCTGTGAACATGACCTGGTGGACATATGGCGTCGCCAAAACCCTAAATTTGAGAGGTATACATGGAGAAGGAATGACTTAAAAAGTCAGAGTAGATTAGATTACTGGTTAGTCTCAAACGAGATTCAAGATTTTGTGTCGGATGTTAATATCATACCATCGATCGCTACAGACCATTTTGCGTTTACATTGTATCTTAATTTGAAAAAAGAAAAACCGGGTAATGGATATTGGAAATTTAATTCTTCTTTTATGTTCTGATGAAAAATATTGTGAATCCCTTATGGAAGATTTTGAGATGTGGAAACAAGAATGTGAATCATTCGACCCTGCATTTACATGGGAATATCTTAAATTTAAAATCAGAAGAATGACACAAACATTTAGCAAAAAGAAAGCCAAGTTGGTTAAACAGAAACGTGTTGAGTTAGAAGATAAGGTGAAACAACTCGAACATATCATCGGAGAAGGGGATAAGAATAAGATCTTACAGTACGAAAAAGCTAAGGAAGAATTAGAAGAATATTATAGAATTGTCACAAATGGATTAATTATTCGATCCAAAGCTAACTGGTCAGAGTACGGTGAAAGAAGTAATAGATATTTTTTGTCTCTTGAAAAGCATCATAAAAACAAATCTACCATTCGCAAGCTTGAAGTACAAAATGAAGTTCTAGAAGATGAAAATACTATTCTTAAAGAAATAAAACATTTTTATAAATCATTGTATTCGAAACAGCATGTTGAGTTGGACGATTCTAATGCCAGATCTTTTTTGTACAATGAAATTAAATGTTTGGATGAAGAATCCCGGGATAGCTGTGAAGGTCTGTTAACAATAGACGAATGTCATGCGGCGGTTAAAGCTATGCCAGTAGGAAAATCTCCAGGTAATGACGGACTCACAAAAGAATTTTATGTGAGATTTTGGGATATCCTGTGTGGCCCTCTGGTAGCAGCATTAAATTATTCTTTTATAAAATCCGAATTATCCTCAAGTCAAAAACAGAGTGTTGTTACGTTGATACTTAAACCAAATAAAGACAAAAGATTTCTGGAAAACTATCGACCTATTTCATTGATTAATGTTGATGTCAAAATATGCTCTAAAGTACGCTTACAAAAAGTAATACATTCAATAATCAATCCAGATCAACATGCTTTTATTAAAGGAAGAAATATTGCAGAGGCAATTCGGAATGTTCACGATATGTTTTACTACCTTAATACTGAAGAAAAGGATGGTTACATTGTATCGATCGACTTTAAAAAAGCATTTGATTCGATTGATCATGAATTTATTTTTAAAGCCCTTGAATCGATAGGTGTAGGTCCAATTTTTATCAAGTGGGTCAAAACATTATATTGTAACATTGAGGGGTGTGTACTTAATAATGGCCACTCTACTGGTTATTTCCCTATTTCCAGAGGTGTAAGGCAGGGGGATCCCTTATCTCCGTATCTTTTTCTGATAGCCATCGAAATTCTAGCTGTACGTATAAGACAGGAAAGGGAGATTATAGGTATTAGTTTCGGACCATGTGAATCTAAACTTTCAATGTACGCCGATGACTTTTGTGCTTTTTGTTTAAATTATAAGTCAGTGAAAGTCTTATTTAAAATACTAAGACAATTTCAGAGTTGTTTCAGCCTGACTTCTAATAAAGAAAAGACACAAATACTAAAAGTTGGCAATTACAGAGATGGCCAATGTATTGATGGAGTTAGCACAGTAGAAAATATAAAAGTTCTCGGAACAGATGTTGGGTACGATGCTGCAGACCTCCAAGATGGAAAAATTAGAGATCTATTGCTATCCACAAAAAGGGAATTAAATATGTGGAAACAACGGAATTTAACCTTGTTTGGAAAAATACAAGTTATTAAGTCATTCGGGATATCAAAATTCATATATCTTTTCTCATCAATTATTTTGCCTAGCTGGGCAGTGAAAGAAATAGAAACAATTTTTTATGGATTTTTGTGGAAAGGAAAAGATAAAATAAGGAGAAATGTACTTATTCAACAGATTGAAGAGGGAGGCCTCAAAATGGTTGACGTTAAATCAGCAATTTCTGCTCAGCAGCTAATGTGGATTATGAGAATAAAAAATGGAAGTAACCAAGCTTGGTATAATATTTTCAAATTTTATACATGGAAAGCAGGTGGAAAATTTTTACTTAACTGTAATTTTGAAAACAATCTATTACATTCACAGCTACATTCGTTTTATATTTCTGTATTGGAAAATTGGCAATTTATCCGTTCCTCAAAAGAAGACGAATCTCTTGCTAATCAGATTATTTGGAATAATTCAGAGATACTGCTCAACAAAAGAATGATTTTTTCTCAACACCTATTTGATAAAGGGATTATAACCAGGCATCATATTATGACATCAGAGGGCTCTCTAAAAAGTTATAATTTTCTTAAAGATCAATTTGATATAAATGGAAATGACTATTTACTACTGAAAGGAATATACTATTCTATTAAAAAGAACAGTGATCAAAATGTTATTCAATTCCATGTAGACGAAATTAATTTTCTAAAAGACAATATAATTATGCCGATTACTTTTAGAGAAGCTAAGTCTATACTTAGCAAAAACTTTTATGATTATATGGTTAAAAGTAAGAGAGAACAATCTCTCAGTTCTTTTCGATTAAAGAATAAATACAATTTAAGTGATTCCGAATTGCACAAAGTTAGAAAGATAATGATGAATACAACCATTGATACAAAAACTAGAGAATTTCAGTTCAAAGTACTAAACAACATTCTGTTTTTTAATTATAGGCTGTTTAAAATGAAAATAAAAGATTCACCAGAATGCTCTTTAGGCTGTAAAGACTATGAAACCTTAGAACATGCACTATGGTATTGTAACTATGTAAAAATATTTTGGGATGAATTTAAAGCCTATTTATCGATGTTGGATTTTTCAAACCTAGACGAGCAGACCATAATTGTTGGATTTTTACATAAACAACAAGATGCTAGAATAAAGAATCATGTCTTACTTATAGCAAAGAGATGTATTTATATAAGCATAAACGGTGACAATAAGCCAAGCATTGACTATTTTAAAAGAATGTTGTTTTCTTCGTACACAGAAGAAATGCACATCGCTAAAAGGAAGGGGAAGTTGAATATCCATGAAAGAAAATGGAAATGTATTATGCCACTATTTACTTCGAATCACTGCTAAAGAAAAAGTGGCGATTGTTTCTCTTTTTTGGTAGGTCTATACTTCTTTTTTATACTTCTTTTTTTTCTCTATACTTACATGTATCTTTTAAACAATAACTGTACGTAACAAACCTGTATTTACTTTGTTATTTGCAGCACTATGTGTAAACACAAAATGTATGAATGTATCCTTACTGATCTGTATCATATGTTTTATTGGAAAGTATCAATAAAATACTATTGAAATATAAAAAAAAACTCTGGGATCTGAAAATTCCTTAGAATATTCCAACCATACTTTGAACTCTGTACGGATACTTGTACAGTATTCGTCATCTTGACACAAAGATGCATTGAATTTCCAATAACCTTTTCCTGGAATTAACTCAGTGAACTTTAACTCTAATAAAAGCGCTGAATGATCAGTTGCTACTGATGGTACATAAGCTATCTTAGATACATTATCTTGAAGATCAAAAGGAACAAACCAATGATCTAATCTACTCTGAGAAGAACAATCTAATTTTCTCCAAGAGTATTGCTTTTCATCTGGGTTTATTAAACGCCATATATCACACAAGTTGAAATCATTTAGTAACGATACCAGACTATCTCTGCTTACATGACTTACATATGAGTAGGATATACTTTTTGACTGATTCATCCTATCTAATTTAGGATTCATAACCACGTTAAAATCCCCTCCTGTTAATAATGCATATTGGGGTTCGGCATTGTTTTCCCAGATATTTCTTAATTCTAACCAAAAAGTTACTTGTTCCTGAAAGTTGTTTGGAGCATAAACATTCGTTAATAAAAACATCTTACCATTTATTTGTACTATCATCATGATATATCTACCATCTTTGTCGATTATTTCTTTTTGAATTGTATAGTCTAATCCTTCCCTGAAATATATCAGTACTCCACGGCTTTTATTCGTTCCGTGACTAAAAAAGAGATTGCCTTTTACTTGCTGTTTCCAAAACACTTCTATATTAGCTGTGCTATGTGTCTCTTGTAAATATATAATATCGACATTCTTATCCTGCAAAAACTTGAAAACCTTTGTCCTTTTAGTATACTCTCTAATTCCACGTACATTTAAACTCAGTAGTCTAATGTTCTTAGTCATGGATGCGGGTTTAATTCATCAACTTCTAGTCCAGATAGTCCTAAATATTTATTCTAAATATTTTTCTGCTTGTTCTTTACTTTCTGTTTCCTTTTTCTGCTTTCATTAGCGATAGAAGATGCTGCGATTTCCGGGGATTCCGGCATAACTTCTAATTCGCTATCACTACTTTTGCTGATATCTCTCTCCTCTGAACAGTCGTTTCCGCTTTCTCTCTCTTCTTCGGATGTTTCTTCTCCTTCAGAATTTACGGCTTTCTCGAAGAACCCTGTGATTTTGGATTGCGATTTCATGCTATCGTGCTCGACATTGGGAAGGTTGGTGCGACGATCCTCTGTTACGACTCGCCTGCCTGATACGCTTTTCGATTGGTCTGCGGCCTTCACTTTGCGTCGTACAGCTGGTTCACCCTGAATGCTTGGTTGCTTAGCGACCTCGTCTTCAGCTATGGTGGGGTTGGTGGTGGGGCATGTGTTTTGCTTATGCCCTGATTGTCGACAAACTCGACATACTTTTTCATTGGTACAATGCGATTTATGGTGGCCATCTTGGAGGCAATTTGAGCAAACAGGACCCTGCGACGTATTCTCCTGCCCAAAGTGAAAAACTCTCGCTCTAAACGAATGGAATTTCATGAATCTTGGGAGATGTTGATTTGGGAGATCTACATACACTACTCTATCCCCTGTTAGGCACTGTGTTAGCTTTCCATCCACTCTCAACCTCTGATATTGAACCGGGCCATGTATTTTGCATTTTCTATTTTCTAGCTCTCCAAGAATAACACTTTCGTGTACTGATAATGGGATATCTTTGATAAGTACCCGAGTTGCAGTCTCATTATCGTAAGCTAAGAATGGGTTCCTATCAAACACCTGCACTACCGATCCTCGAACTTCGAGGCCTTGGGTTATAAGTTTGATCCTATTAGCTTGATTATCAACATAAAGTCTCCATAGCCCTCCGATTTTTTGGATACCTGCTATGTCCTTTCCCGGTATAGCTGTAGACAAGGATTTGAACATGTCTTCAGATTCAAGGCGCCCCGCCCATTTTATATCGTCATGCTTTATGAACACGGGCTTAGCTCGATTGGTGTCTTGTGGCGCCGCGGCTCTGGCGTAATCATCGTGCTTTCCGTAATCCATCTTTCCCACACGTTGATGACGATATGAAGTCCCTTTTTGTAGAGTTTCACTTTCACTAATATCAAAAATAATAGTGTCGACGTCTTCAACAATCTTCAGCTGATAAGTCCACTGTACATTTTATTCCTTATATGATAAAAAAAGCAGAATTTTGTCTATCTTTCTAGAGCTACTCATAAGCGAAACGTGACCATGAAGAATTGGCTTTTGGTCTATCTTGCACCGCAGAATCGGCTGGGAATCGACGGGCGGACGACATTTGGATCTCTTAGTCTCGCCTTCACCTCTTGTGGGCGAGACAAACAATGAGAGAGGGAAAGAGAATAAAGAAACAAGAGGAGAAAAGGAAAAGGACGTGGAGTGAACAAATCTAATCATCCTGAAATGGCTTATATCGAAAGGATGGGTGCTGTCGCGTTAGGGTGCGTCAACGCGAACGCGAAGATTCGTCCAAAGCCCCCCCCCCCCCCCCCCCGGTTTAGCCGAAAGGGTGCGTCGGGAGCGCCACGTCGCCTCGCGTTCACTGGAACGCGCCCTTTCGTCCAAAGCCCCCCCCCCCCGGTTTGGACGAAAGGGTGTGTTTAATAATAATGAATAAATAAATAAATAAATAAAAAAAATATATAAATAAGAAAGCTGAATATAAGGTATTTTGCCAATTTGCACGTAAAATAGTGGATTTTCAATCATTTAAAGCATTGGCAATTTGAGGAAAAGAAAGAAAAGTTCAACTAATAATGATAATAATAATAATAATAATAATGACAATAATCATTATGATAAAATCAGATCCCCACCCTTGCAATAAGCCACTTGGCGCCAATTTTTCACTCCAAATTCATTTCCATAAATTCACTCTTTGGAGTGAAAATTATTATTCTTATCATTATTATTACTATTATCATTAGCACCCACCCTTTCGAAATAAGCCTCCTGAAATATGGCCTACTAATAAACAAGTGAGAAAGGGGTTAGAAGTAAAGGGATGGCAAAGTGAAACGGAAATTTTAGGCGGGAAAGGGATGGAAAAGAGGCCAAAATAAACGAGATGTGAAAATGCTAACATGAAATCTGAATAGAAAACAGAAAAAACAAGGGGGGAAACAAAAGAAATTAAGAACACAACAGCTAGTGGCTATCTCAGGGCGGGGGGCTCCCCCCCCCCCCCTGAGATTTGCTGTGCCCACCTCCCCTGAAAAAAAATTGGTAGAGCAAAAAAAAAAGAGAGAAAAAGAAGAAAAGATAAGTGGAAAATAAGAGGAGGAAGACGAGTGAATGAAATAATGTGAGGGGAAGACTTGCCAAAAAAATCTTTCATGTTACTATAAAAAAATCTTTGCTTGCGCTTCGCGCCTGAATTGCCTGTTCGATGAGATTCATATCTTGCTCAATACATGTAGGCTGATATGGAGCAAGTTTTGAATTTATTATACAAAACATAATTAGCTGGGACATCGAGCTTTCAATATTTTTTTTCATTCACAAATTTAAGTGCTCTGTAAAATGTCCGTTTTATTGTCTACATATCAGCATTTTTTTAAAGCTCACGCTGCGTGGTCACATTGTTTGATTTGCCAAGTTCCTATTGTCTATAATGTTCCATTAAAGAATGTATTCAGAATGCCCAGATTCTAGGTATAAATCTAAAACATGCGCGATAGCGTGCATGTTCTTTATTTAAAATCTACTTGAATTATCCAGTTTCACATCATAATATCAATAATTGTCTGCTCGCGCTTCACGATCGCATTAGTAATGATACCCAATTAACTATATCTTATTTATGATTTACAAAATATGAATAGTGTCCCGCTTTTAGGTCTGAAATCTCTTCTTTTTTCCTCTCGCGCTTCGCGCTCGCATCCATTGTTTCGTTACATACCTATCCCTTTTATTGATACAAAAAGTAATTACCATTCTTTTAGGTCGGAATGTTAAAAAAATGCTTTATTGACATATATACCGTCTTCGTGGGTACCTATAAACAGTCTTTAACAGTTTCCTTTTCGATAATGCTAGGACAGTTAATAACAATTTCTGCTCGCGCTCGGAGTTCGCAGTAACCATCTATTTACATACGAATCTTGATCATGATCACACATAACATTGCCCAGAATATTACATGAAAGTAAAAAAAAATCGCTCCCGCTTCGCGCTCGCACTTTTTATAATGCCTATGAGATTATTTCATGTTTAGTTTGTGTTATAAGAAAAGCAAATAAGAAGTGACTGATCGGGAAAAATATAGGCGAAGATAATTTCGGGCCCCGTCCCCTATTGACGATATTCGGACCCGCCCTAATTGCGACAAGTACACAGCGGAAAAAATGGTGCCCCTGAAAAAGCAAGGACCCCTAGTGCCACCCAGAAAAAAAAATCTTTGCTACGCAACTGGAACACAACCGCGATACCGAGGTTGAAAATAAAGAACGGTAAGAAAGACTCGGCTGGTGTGTGGGTATGACGTCTGTATAGGCCTAATAGCCTATTTTGATTGCGGACATCCCGATAGACCGCGGGTCCGATAGTCCGCAGGTTCGATCAACCTGGTCTCCTACTTAAATTGACTGATATTCTCATTTCACCAAACGGCTTAATATGATCATATCAGGCATATTAAGAGGGGGTTATTTGCTGCCATCTGCCGGTATACACAGGAGAGGTTGCATTGCAAAATACGTGTATACTACGTACGTTACAGTCGTGCCGTGTGTGTGTGTGTAAGAGAGAGAGAGGGAGAGAGAGGGGGTTGGTGATACACGCGTTTTAAGTAGGCGGGGTTAAAAAGCCTTGTCAATCATCATGCGGACATGCTGCTAAACCCACCCCGGTGTCATATACGATCGTACCCCTCCCCCAATCAGCTGCAAGGATTTGTCTAGCCTCATTAAAGACCAATTTTTTCCATGCAGCAAAACCGGGATCAATTTCTTCTTAAGGGAATTGCCTCATGCTAAGTTAAGAGCCCAAGATCCTTGATTCCAAAGTTGGTTCTACCTTACGCCATGCATGTTGCTCCAAATTATTATGTACTATTCTAATGAGAATATCAATTGCACTTTTAGTTGTAATTGAAATTGAAAAAAATATAATTACAATTATAATCATATACATGATTACAATTATAATCAATTATCATTATCATAATCAATACTTATTAAAAATATACATGTAAGTCTGATTGTAATCATAATAACTGGCGGATCCATGGGGGGGACACAGCCCGTGCCCCCCCCCCCTTGAGAGACACAATCAAATTTTGTAATGTAAAAAATTTTCCTCGGGGAAAATGTGCCCCCCTTTAAAAATTACTGAATCATCCCCTGATCATAATCTCAATTATAATAATTATAATCATGATTATAATAAGTTTGATTATAATAATTAATATAATTATGAATAATGTAATTATAATCATTCTTATATTTGGAATCATTGTTATGATAATATTATAAATGTGATGATAATAATATGTTAATGTTATCAACATTGATTGATAAGATATGTGCAGAGCAAGTGATAGGTTGATAATTATTTTGATGGACAAATAAGTTACAATAACACTTTTATTTCCATTAATCCAACTCATCATTGTGATGATTAGGCCATAGTTAGGCCTTAGGAACAATTTCCTGGTATATGCATATCAGATTAAAAATTTGTCCATGGAATTAGATATTCCTCTATGAAGTATGATGTTTAGCCACATCCATTTTGATATGGAAAATGCGAGAGAAAAATAAAGAATAGCTTTGATCCTACAACAATATAAGCCTTGTATTTGAGTAAAAAAAAGTTTCGCCGCAGAGCCTAGAGATGTTGACACAGCTAGGGGTCACGGTAACAATGAATGGGTACCAGATAAATGGGGATACGGATACGTAGGGAAGGCGGGGTAAGTTGTGACACTTTTTGCATTTTGCATGTTAGAATTGATATGACTAGTACTATTGTAGAAATAAGTACCTTGCCTTTAAATTTGATTCTTGGGAAATGTTTTTCACCTACATATAACTTTCTACCCCCACACTGAAAGTCATCGTGACCTTTGAAAAAAACGATGTCAAATGGCTCAACTTGCCCCATATATGGGGTAAGTTGTGCCACCGTCTGGGGTAAGTTGAGCCACAAAAACTACGTACAAAATATATGGGGGGAGAACCAGCGTGTCAATTTTTTGTTTAAAGTCTTTTCACTTGCTAATTCTCTATAAATAATAACATCATTTAAAAGGAAAAGAGCAGTCATGTAAATTTGCTCCTTTCAACCTGCATTTCAATCAATTTTTATGGTTTGTTTGTTTTTTAAGATACATTACCATAAGAATTACCATGGCTCAACTTGCCCCATGCTGTTTGGCTCAACTTACCCCAGTCCGAACTTAATGCGATAATTTTGTATCCACACATTTATTATGCATCTATCATATAAAAGACTATGACAAGAATGAAGATCCATACCTGGACTAATAATGTTGTTATCATGTCTTTACTATATTTAAAGACGTGTGTGTTTATAAAGCACTTATCTATTTCACACTCTTTTTTACTTTTTTGGCTGAAATTCATACTTTTCCCTCTAAAAAACTACTTTTTGTTTCAAAGTGGAAAACAATGTGGTGGGGTTAGGGGTTATGCTATGGGTCATCAATACATGACACCACCACAATGTCTGACTCATTCATTATTGGCCTGGGGCTGGTGGCTCAACTTGCCCCTATGCTCAACTTACCCCGCCTTCCCCTACTGTACAAGAAAATGTTCATAGGATGATCATTGCAAGTATATGTAGCTACAGGAGTACGGCGTGTACCTTCATCTGTCTTTGAACGAAGTAAGTATTATTTCCTTTTTCTTGAAACCTAGTGGCTTTTGCATTTAGAATAGGTAGATACACAAAAGGTCTACCGTTTTAACATCATACAACACATAGGCGTACGCCTACGGCGTTGCAGGTTCCGCATGCTAATGTTGATGCCTCGTTTTAACTATAAATCATGATAATCATGATAATAGAGATAGACTATCATCATCATAATCATGAGTGTCTGGCCGATATCTCCTGACAGTGCATCGACAATCAAGTTGCATTGCATGCTAACGGTACTCCCAAAAACAGAACTAGCTGATAAATATTGAAACGAATTATAAATATATTTTTCCTCCACCTGAGAGAGAAAAAGTAGCATTGATCCCTTTACATGTTCGCTTGATATATATTCAATATTCTTATAGTATACAATAAATATCTTAGTAATGTTTCTATTAATAATATTACTATTCAAAGTTTGCTTTCCATTGTTCTTTTATCTTATATTCTGAAAGTTTTTCAGGCACATGTATGTCCTTATTTTTCTTCACTTAGTAAACAGGAAACTTGAAAAAAAAACTGTAATGTAGTGTAGGTATAATTTTTTTTTTACTTATAGGCCTATACTATGGTGGCCGAATTTAGTATTTTCTTATTAGTCCAATCCTCGCGTACCCGGGGGGCCGGTGTCAAGGGAACTCTCGTTCGCTCTGTCAAAAAGTGGGGTGCTGTCTACTCTTGCAAAATTAATCAGCCCCTTGCTAGAAATGAAAAATAGGAAATAGGCGAAGAATAATCACTCTTACAATTGCTTAACATTATACTTATAATTATGCTTCCATTTCAGCTCCCGCTACGCACGCGTGCACATTTGATTTTGTTCAAAGATACTTGTGTTCGCGATTATAAAAAAAAACTTAAAGGACTAGTCCACCCCCAACAGAAGTTGATTTGAATAAAAAGAGAAAAATCCAACAAGCATAACGGTGAACATTGCATCAAAATCGGATTTAAAATAAGAAAGTTTTTACATTTAAGATTCGCTTGATTTCACAAAACATTTAGGCACATTCTGCTTATAATTATACATATGCAGATGAGGGAACTGGTGACATAACTCACTCACTTATTGTATTGTATTTTATTTGTATGAAATATGAAATGGTTTAATTTTTTCCCCATTGTTCTGTGAAATAAAGTTTCATTTCTCCCTGAACATATGGACTTACCATTGTTTAATATTTTATGGTTCAATTATCCTTATTTTTCAAAATTTTATCTGTAGAAATTGTAATTTTTTATAATTCAAACAATATAAAAACAAAAGAAATAGTGAGTGAGTGACATCATCGATTCCCTCATTTGCACATGACTAAATTGTGCACATAATTATTTCGGTAAAAATAAAGGAAACTTCAAAGTGTCATAACTTTCTTATTTTACATTCGATTTCAATGAAATATTCTGCATTATGCTTGTCTGATTTTGCTGTATTGATTCAAATCAATATTTATCTGAGGTGAACTTGACCTTTAAGATAAAGTTCTTAGAATAACAAATTTTCAAGTCAATATGCCCAAAGATTCCAGCTCGAATTACTAGCGATTAAAAAAAAACGTGTTTTAAGATATCCTTTCTTTTTACGTATACCGGTAGGTCTTTAAAAAATAAAATCTGCTCGAGTTTCGTGCTCACATTCTGTTGTGTCCCTTTTCAGGTTAGCTAATATACTAACAATTTCAGCTCTCATTTTGCACTCGTATTCTTATTTAGAAGTATGCTCTAGCTCCCTATACTCCCCAAAGTGACCCTTTTTAGGTATATAAAATCAAACGAATTCAGCTCATGAATTATTAAAAGGGTAATGTTCTTTTGGCAGCTACGTACAAATAATTTGCGCTTTCAATGTAGGCCTATAGAAATTCTCATCTTGGTTGTAACTTCAATCATTACAACTGCACCGTCCCCAACTTCGGTTTAGCTCTGGTATAGCAGCCGATCAGGAAATCAAAAGAAAATAAAATTCCCCATTCTGGATCCGCCCCTTCGTGTCCTTCTGTATACTGTATTCAAATGGGTATGAATTAGGGATTAGACCTAATTTACGCAAATTATGTTGGCATCTCCATGGCTGCATTAATCGTTAGTAGGCGAATAGGGGCTATTAATTCTTAAGAAAAGTCCAAATATATGCCTTTTAACTAAACATTAAAAAATGCACTATTCAAGAAAATACAAGACGGTAATTTCCTCGTGATTATCTCGATTACTTAGTTTTCCCGATATTTCCATTCTTCAAAAATATATTAGGCCTACATATCCAATCCCCCGAATAATCTTGCATGCTGCCCTAGTTGCCTCCCAATATTTGGCATGGACCCGCCCCCCCCCCCTAATGATACACTCTTAAAAATATTGGGCAACACACTGTCCACACAACAACTGGTTAAAGCTTTCAATAACAAGTGTTTTGGGTGAAAACTACCAAGAGTAGTATGATGCTTCCCTAACATGTACAACAGCTTTGGCAACTCTTGTATTTAAATATATGTAAATAAATATATAATATATGAATATATATATACATATATATATATGTATTTATATATATATATATATATATATATATATATATATATATATATATATATATATATATATATATGTATATATATGTATATATATATATTTATATATTTATCTGATAACATTTTTTTTGTATTTAAACAGCGAAGTTGAACTTTATCACAGTAAAGACATGAAAGACATGTGGAGTCTCGATTACCAAGCCGAGCTGAATAAAGTAATGTCAGATTTATTTACGTCGAATACAGTTGCAAAGAGAGGCCTTCCCAGGAACAATGGGAGTCGGTAAGACATTAAAATTTATATTTTTCTACATCAATCAAAATTCACTCAATGTGCTTGCATAGTTTTTCCTAACTTTACATTTTGAAATATGAAAAACAAATTTGATTTTTTAATCCACTAATGCAGACTTAAAAGGAGGTTGGTGTATAAGCAAGCACATTCCCGCCCGTCTACATTAAAAATTAATGTACTCCTTCCCCCTTTCAACAACTCAAAAAACAAACATGTACAACAGCTTTGGCAACTCTTGTATTTATATATGTGAAAGAAATGAATGAAGAGAACAATGGTAGGCGTAGTTTAACTTTAAATCAAGGTTCCCGAGAGCTACCCGCCCTTTAGGAAAAAAACATGGCTATACCGAAAAATGTCTCTGCCGGGAATAGAACCCGGACCGGCCCCAGCTTAGAACGCCGGTGCCTTAACCACTAGACCACAGAGGCGGGTTAGTGGATGCCCTAGCCACTAACCCCGATTTGACTGATCTATATTAATTTCCTTTGTCGGGTGTAGGTGGGTTTAGAACACTAACGATTAAGCCGCCATGCCCTAGCTTGATCAAAGGTATTGCTTAGACATATGTAAGGGAGAAACATATATATATATATATATATATATATATATATATATATATATATATATATATATATATATATATATATATCTGATAACATATTTTTTATTTGAACAGCGAAATTCAACTTTATCACAGTAAAGACATGAAAGACATGTGAAGTCACGACTACCAAGCCGAGCTGAATAAAGAATGTCAGACTTATTACGTCGAATGCAGTTGCAAAGAGAGGCCATCCCAGGAACAATGGGAGTCGGTAAGACATTAAAATTTATATTTTTCTACATCAATCAAAATTTACTCAATGTGCTTGCATAGTTTTTCCTAACTTTACATTTTGAAATATGAAAAACAAGTTTGAATTTTTAATCCATTAATGCAGACTTAAAGGGAGGTTGGTGTATAAGCAAGCACATTCCCGCCCGTCTATATTGAAAATTTATGTACTCGTTCCCCCTTTCAACAACTAAAAAAACATTGGTGCCAAGACCCAGTTCTCATTTTAGCTTCCACTCTTGATGCTATTGGCGTAAATCTGGCCAGGATGCGGATCTATCCTGCCATTATGGAAGAGAAAATTAGGGGAGAGCAAAATGAATAATAATAATAATGATATCAATGATAATGATAATAATCAACGAGCAAAACTCAAGTAAAAAGATTCATTGAAATCTAATGAAAAAATAATAAAGTTATTTCATTATGGAATTCACAATATGGAAGTCGTCATAGAAATACATTTCGTTGTCTCCATCTTTCCTTGCATTATTTCATTACATGAAATCATAATCTATTTCGTATAGTTTCATAATTTGTAAAACGCTTCTCACTTGTTACAAAACAGGTTGTAGCAATAATTATCTTTCGCACTAAATCAGTAAACAATCATTTTTTATTGCACGTAGACCCGGAGGACCCGGAGGACGAAATCTAAGTAAAGGTAATTTCATATTTTTCTTAGGTGGCGATATAACATCATCATTTCCATCATTGCATATTCATAGGGATATGCATAGAACTTTTTTTTAGTAAAATTGCACAAATTCGAAGTGTCATATCAGTAATTAAACTCAGGCAATTTTGATTGGAGGGTGGCCCGTGGGAGCATTTCCGCTCGAATTATCAATAAAAAACACAGCGGCGTGCAGGAAAAGGCAATCTCTGACTCCACCTATTATAGTGACAAGAAATCGATATGTAGACCAATAAGCTTAATATTTCAGGAGATAACGACCAGCGACCATTAACCTCTTCCAGCCTGTATTTGAACTTTAAGATACCATTTTTATCATTCTTTATGTAAAAAATATAAGAATAAATGAACACTGCTACCCCAGCCTGAAAATATTCTAATGCAGTGGTGCATGTAGCGTTCTTTGGCGAGGCGTATACTTTTCCATTCTACATCCCACGCGGGTGCTAAATTGGTACCTAACAGGTGTGAAAGTCTATGTAGTAATTTCCTAAACAATTGTGTCTGAAAACTGTTGGAATGCTCCTCAGGGAATGGATCAACTGTATACATTGTGTGCGGGTAAGCCATCAGGACCCGATGACCGGGGTAATGATATAATGCGCTTAGACGCGTCGATCTGATACAACAAAAAATATTATCATTACTTTTAAAAGAACATTTATGAAAAGTACACACAAACACATTATGCATGCGTGTCAAGTGCCCCATTCCTCATGAAATGATTCGTTATTCCACTATTGTCTACTGGCTTGGTTAGGTTTGCTTTATCTATCCGATGCAAGTAAATTCATTCGCCCTACCTACATATAACGGTATCGCATTTGCCCAATAGATTATGTAACCGCTTTGCTATTCTTCTTTGAAATTTTTTACATTAAAACATTGTCGACATTATTAATAATAGTGAAATCGGGTCATAATAATTTGCAAAGTTAGGTGAAAATGTATAATTTTGACAACCATTACTTTGGATGAAGAAAATAATCCATGCGAAACGAACTCCGAAATTGTAAGTATATAAAGAAACTAGCTTAATTACTCATCCGATTTATTATCTAATCCTTGTAGTCGGTCTATAATTTTACTTATTATTTTATCTTTACACCCCTAGATCTGAAGGTCTTAAAAGATTGAGCTGTCATCGACATTTCAACCATACCAGAAACAACAAAAGATACTCTATGGAAAGGATGTGAACAGCAGTTCTTATTTGACTGATAGGACGAATGCTGAGGTGGAGTGTCAAACACTGGAACAAATACATCTGTCCAAGGATTACCAATTAAGTTGGGGGTACCGATCATACCAGTAGCGTACCTAGAATCTTCCACAGTAGGGGGGGGCAAAATCGTTCGCCCAAAAAATTGTCAAGAAAAAAAAATGGTCTTCAACCACAAAGGTTTTGTACCCCCAAAAAATTGACGAGCTAAAAATACCAGAAAAAAATTGGACAAGCAAACAACAAAACAAAAGTCTTCAACTTTGTGAGGGGGCAGTGTGCCCTCCTCCCCCCCTCCCATAGGTACGCTAGTGGATCAGACCATGTAATAGGTCCATGATCAGACATGGGGTCGAGTACATCATGTCAGTTAAACATTACTTTTTTCCTTTTTGAGAGGGGATTATGAACTTTACGATACTCTTTTGATTTCATTATTTCTTTGTCAGAAGAGATAAAAAATCTCAACGTTAAACAAAGCACGTTCAGATATGAAACATTTTGTACGCTTGTTTTCTAGATTTACCTGTATATGTAATTCCATATGATTAATTTTCATCATTTTTTGAGGGTCCGTTTCAATAAGGCAACAGCAATGTTAGTGAAAACACAAAGCACAATTTATGCTGAGAACATGCAATTTATTTCTTAAGTTTCTTAAAATAGTCACCTAGCAAGCCTGTACCTATAGGTTTACATGATCTGAAATTACGCGTAGACTTATGTATAAGTAATATACAATTAAATTGTTTCATTGTAATTCTTTTTCTCGACTTTTGGGGTGAAATTTATCGGAAAACACCACTTGGTATTGGAATGGCACATGAAATAACGGTTTTGATCAATTTAGATCCAGCACGCGAGTAGATTACATATTTTCCGACATGTACAGATCTGGGGCCCATCTTAGAAAGAGTTGCAATTGATCCGATCAATCGCAACTATGGAAAGCCCGCAAAGTAAAAAAAAATACATGTTTGTTCAAAAGATTTTCTGGATATGAATGTACATGTATATACATGAATTCATTGATTTCGTGACAATTTGGTGTGTTCTCCTTTGTTTACAAAGGACATTTTGCAAATTTCCTGTAGAATTTGTTTTTTACACTGATGGATTCCATAGAGTTACGATAATTAGAATCAATCGTAACTCTTTGTAAGACGGGGAATTGGTCTTAATATTTCTCAACTTCAAGTATTCGAGATAAAGATTGAAGTTACTGTGAAGTTACCGGATGAATATCAAATTGAAAACCCAGCGGGATTGAATTGAATTCATTTGAGATTAAAAAAAAAAATTGTTATATTCAAACTTAATTTAATGTTCGGCTTGTTGATATTATTAGCCGCTTTGATTTAATTTCAAACACTTGTAAATGAGAGTGTAGAACTTCTATAAACACAAATATCACCATAAAGCAATTCAATGTCCTTTTCCAGAAATGTGTTAAGTGTTATATATGATTTCAATACAAAGATTGTATTGACGTCAAAAATAATTAGATAATGTGAAGTATCAACCCTGAAAAGGATGGGTCAAGTTATTAATAAACACTCCACAAATCAATCAAGGACTAAAAATAAATCCAGATCGGATGTGGATTGTGACCAGCCGAATGTTGGATTTATTTTGAATATTTAGGATTAACTTTTATATCTCAAAAAAATTAAATTCAAATCTTTTAGATTTATGTTTAAATCTACAAGGTTTAAAACTAAATTTAATATTCACTGGATTTATTTCAGCATAAAACTACAAAACATCATCAAAATAGGATGTAAGATAAGAAAGTTATGATATATCAAAGTAACACATAATTTCACAGAACAGTTATATTCACATTCTGGTCGGTAAGTAAATGAGGGGACTGAAGACATCAACCACCCACTATTTATTTTGTATTTTATTATATGAAATATGTAATATTTAAATTTCCCCCTCCTTATCACGTGAAACACGGTTTTATACCTACGGGGACAGGTGGAATTAGCATTATTTTGTGGTTCAGTCAAGTTGGTCCTTAATGTCAAATCTGTAAAATTGAAATATTGGATTTTCATAATTCACACATCTAAAAAAAGTGAGAGGAATATTGAGCAAGGGACATCATCGATACTCTTATTGTATATCACTGAGTTGTGCATGTGAGTTTTTATAAACAAACAAAACTGTAAAATGTCGTAACTTTCCTATTTTACACCTCATTTTGATGAAATTTTCAGCGTTATGCTTGGTTTATTTTTATTTATTCATTCAAAGCAACGTTTTTCTTGGATGGACTTAACCTTTAAATCATTTATTCCAAAAGCATAATTTAGGCCTAAGCCTACAACTCTTTTGGGAAAAAAATCATAACTTTTGAATCCCGGGGGGCACTTACATTGACGAGTGGATACCATGCGCGACCAAAAAAACGTAAAAAGGATGTCTTTTTCACGATAGGGCACGTTACGTACGTAACGTGATAAGGGTATCAAAAACACAAAAATAATGAAAAAAGGGTATGTATTTCGCTAGGAAAATTACGTGTTTAGGGTCGATAAGGGTTGATAAAACAAAATTAAAATGTTTTATAAAGGATGTCCTTTTTGCCCCAAGGTGTAGAAGGCGGGGTCGTACTAAACCAAATGAGATAAAGCCGACGACCGAAGGACCCGTAACAATCAAACATTCCTTGTACTTGTTTAGGGGTTCATTTTGGGGAATATTTGCCAAGAGTATCGTTTTGTTTCCAATACTTGTTAAGGGTAGGGTGTCACACGCCAATACTTGTTAAGGGGTGCATTTTCAGAATATGGAAATTACGTAGGGTGCTTTTCGAGACCCCATGGCCGCGCATGGTATCCGCTCGTCAATGGAAGTCCCCCCCCCCCCCGGTTTTGAAAACGATTTTTTTTTTAATGCGAGATGTATTGTCAGTCTTTGTAATCTTGTGATAAGCCACCTATACCTCGGTCACATTTGTTCTACGGCGGCCGTACGGTGAGTCGAAAACAGTCGTTTTATTCATTTTTAATCCTATCCCACCTATCATTATGTCGCTGGTACAGAAAAAAATAAAACTGCTGCTTTCGACTCGCCGTATTACGGCCCCCGTAGAAACACTGGGACCGAGGTAAACCTGAGTTCGTCACAGCTATTATAATTAATGCATTGCTGTATAGTTGTCGTATATAGAGCAATACATGTACAGGTAAGTCAATTTGTTTAAGAGTTAAACTTGCGTGTCTGAAACTCAAATTATATATTAATTAACATGAGACAGTGGCGCACAGATGGGGGCTTGGGCGCTTGCCCCCAAACCACCAAAATTTTCACGACCAAGAAAATGAAAGAGAAAGGGAATGAAAGGGGAAGAAAGAAAGGTGACTTTTGGTTTTATTTTTCTGACTTTTATTTCAAAATCAATCATAAAATTTGATTTTTGTAATAAAAATATCAAAATTTTTGCTCGCTCACAACTGATTTTAATATAAATTTTGCCCGATACGCCATATCTTGCTGCACTGTCATGAGATTTTCAACGTCTAAATTTCTTACAGTATTAGTTTGTTTAAATGTTGTTGAGCATTTTTATTAGATTTCTTTTGAATTTCGAATAACAAGATGAAATATGAATACAACGTTTGTTTTGGTCCTGTGTTTTAATGATATAAATCGTTAGACAATTTTCATTTGTACCAGTTATAAACATCGGGTATATGTATACAAATGTACTTACACGATATTGTTATAACATAATTTTTCTTTAGAGTCAGATGTTCATACAATAAAATGTGGAAAAATTATTACAGACTATAGGAGTGGAATATACCTGGAAAACGGTCAGGAGGGGCAAACGTCTTCTGAGAACAGCCAAAAAAAAAATCAAGGGTTAATTTTCATACATGTCCTTATGTCCAAATGTCACTCTGGTGTTTTTCTTTCCTGGACAGGTTTTTATATCAGATGCGTATTATCTTTTAATCATTTTATATTTGATGGGTTTGTTTCCCCCCAAAAAAAAAAAAAAACAAGGATTAAGTATATCAGTGAAAGTCATACCTTCCATTACATTATTAAGAAATTGGATTGTGTGCTATATACACATGCTTAACCCAATTAAACCATATTGAAAATGATGGTAATGCTTGTAGACTTTGTAAAGACAATATTTGCGTACTATTCCATATTTATATTAATCATGCCTAATACAACGCAATCTCTTGAATGTAATGTTGTTGTGATTATGAAATAAATTCTTGCAACTTTATAATTCTTATTATCATTAAATTGATGATTGGTATCACGTCCATCATCTTCTTCATCGTCTTTTCTTCAAACATTCTCCTCCTTTTTTCTTCTTCTCCTCATCATTCTTCTTATTCTCCTTCCGCTTTTTCTTCTTATTTTACCATAAGATCATAACTACTACCATGAAATTCAGTGTTCTCATTATTACTACCATTTCTTTCATTGTTACTGTTTTAATGATTGTCATGGGTAGTCTTAGTAAAAAGAAAAAGTATAGAAGAAGAAGAAGAAGAAGTAGTAGTAGTAGTAGTAGAAGAAGGATAAGTGATTTCCTTAACCATGGACATTATTGGTAATTCTAATAAAATGGTTTTAATGTTATATAGTATTGACATACATTACTCTTGTATTAGCTCCTCATGATACCATAAGGTCACTGGTCTTAAGTCATTGATCAGCGAATTGTAACTTAAAGCGCACGCTATTTGGGTGTTCAATGTATCCCCTACGCCTACACGAATTTGTGCAACCTACACCGCAAGGTCATTTCATTCTATGATGACTAATCCTTTCATTAGGATTTTTAGGGGCGCGTCCCGCTCCAAACACGCGATTTTGCTCGCGAAGGGCGCCGAATAATGGACTATTTGGTATGTTTAAAAGTACTTTATGCCAAGTTTAATGGTTTTATCGTTTACAGTGCTTCCAAATGATTTATCAAAAAATGTAGGATATTTCTCCCGGGGAGCGCACCCTCCCCTCCGGATCTAACGCGTCTGGGGTAACTTCGAGAGACATAATATCATCAAGGATTTATATATATGTATATATATATATACATATATATATATATATATATATATATATATATATATATATATATATATATATATATATTATATATCGATACTTAAACGTACGTTATCGTAAGCCCACAATATTCTTTTTTTTATTTTCTCGGAAGATTCAATAGCCTAAGGCTAATAGCCCCAACAATTCCACCCCCCAAAAAAATGATGCGGTCATGTATTTCTACACTTAGCAATTCATAATAATTATCTGAAAAAGCTACTACTACTACTACTGCTGCTGCTACTAGTTATAATGATAAACATTAATAATAGCAATAATAATGAAATCTTATACAACATACACACACAGACAAAATATGTGCATAGATATATATGCATGTATATATTTATATTGTGAAAGAAATTAGTGACGAGAACAATGGTAGACGTAGCTTAAATCAACTGAGGTTCCCCATGACACTATTGGTAAGGCCGCAAAAAAATCTCTGCCGGGAATCGAACCCGCCCCCACCCGAACGCCAGTGCCTATAACCACTATCTGTAAGTGTATAAGTTTGATAGAAAGATGGAAAGCCGGGGAGGGGGTATTTAATAAATCAAATGGAAAATATAAAGTATACACGGATTTGCCCCTCCCCTGTAGGACACATTTCGCAACAAACAAAAATATTGCCACCAAAAGTAAACTCCCGGAATTTTTTTTAGATAATACGAAAAACAATGCCAGTTTCATACAACCACAGGTAACAAAACGGAAAAAAACATCAATGTGTTGTTGCTTCCGTTTAGCAAGCATATAATGAGGTCCACAAATTGTCACACGCTACTCGTTGACTTTCATTACCGCATAACCCCGCCCCAAATTTCATCCCGGCGACGTCAAAGCTTTTTTTTTATGTCTCACTACAAATCCATCTAAATATATGAATAATTACTTCTGGCGTTGAACCTTATGAAATTTAAAAACCTGAAGTTTACCGTTACACTTTATAGGAATAAAAATCGTCCAAATTTAATTCAGCCCCTTTTCAAATCCCCTATGCGCTTTTTTAATAACCGACTGCGGACAAGAGGCGTCCTCGTTATTAGTCTAGATATTGACGTTATCAGTTATTTTACTCGGAAACCCGTACACTTACTCTTTCCAAATCCACGGATTCAATCATGGATTCAATACAACGCTGCCTGGTGAATGGAGGGTTTCACGTCTAAATCTAGACTACTGACATACTCCCTCTACGTTCGAAAAAGCAGTTTAGATTGTGTTGATTGAGAAATAGCTTTAAAAACTGTCTGATGTTGACATTAGTGATAGATGATGATAATGTGTTTATGTAAATACCGTACTGTATTCATTTTATGCTGACATGCATCATGTTTGTTTAGAACAGATAACCTGATCTTCAGTGTAACTGTTTTTCTTATAAAAACAAACGTGATTTATTAAAAAAAGAAATTAAAAATATTAATAATATATTTGTAAACATCTATTTGCGAGAAGAGGGGACAACTGGCGAAACCTATAGGCCTATATAATTATTTTTCAAATTATTTTCAAGATTTCTGAACCTCTAAGTATTGTGGGTTTTCAAAACGTAAAAATAACAAACTATGAATATTTGAAAAGGAAGGGTCAACAATAAAGGGAAATGTATAGACAATTGCGAGTTAGCAAGGTATTAACCAAAAAAAGAAGGAAATTGAATGGAAGAAGGAGGAGAAGGGAAGAAGTAGTAATAATAGTAGTAGTAGCTGTAGTAGTAGTAGTAGAAGAAGAAGAAGAAGAAGAAAAGGAAGAAAAGGGAAAGGGAAGATGATAACATTTGAAGAGGAGACAGACTGAAACAGTCTAAAACCCATATTATTCATTTTTCATTCACGAGGAAATGTGGCATGATTTCGACATGCCATTTACCTAAAGTATTATGTATTCCAAATGATTATGATTAAAATATTATGAGATGCGATACGAGAAACCATATAAGGTGCATTAAAACTGTTCATTAGAGAAATTAAAAGAAGAAGATAGAAAGGGGTTTACCATACCACATATACCTTTCCATACCATACCATACTTTTCATTAGGATTTTTAGGGGCGCGTCCCGCTCCAAACAAGCGATTTCGCTCGCGAAGGGCGCCGAATAATGGACTATTTGGTATGTTTAAAAGTACTTTATGCCAAGTTTAATGGTTTTATCGTTTACAGTGCTTCCAAATGATTTATCAAAAAATGTATAGGATATTTCTCCCGGGGAGCGCACCCTCCCCTCCGGATCTAACGCGTCTGGGGTAACTTCGAGAGACATAATATCATCAAGGATTTATATATATGTATATATATATATACATATATATATATATATATATATATATATATATATATATATAATTATATATCGATACTTAAACGTACGTTATCGTAAGCCCACAATATTCTTTTTTTCATTTTCTCGGAAGATTCAATAGCCTAAGGCTAATAGCCCCAACAATTCCACCCCCCCAAAAAAATGATGTGGTCATGTATTTCTACACTTAGCAATTCATAATAATTATCTGAAAATGCTACTACTACTACTACTACTGCTGCTGCTGCTGCTACTAGTTATAATGATAAACATTAATAATAGCAATAATAATGAAATCTTATACAACATACACACACAGACAAAATATGTGCATACCGATTATATGCATGTACACTGAAAAGATAACTTTGTCACAAGGCCCGATTAATTCGTCAATCGGGGTAAAATAATTTGTTTTGCGATATAACTGTGAAATGACAAACTCATGGTAGTAACATAACAAATTGATCGAGCACTATTACAAAGTTTCAACTGGTGTTGACAAAAACAAACTGGCCCATGACTGATTTATTTGGGTGACGACTCTTCACAACCGTATTTGACAAATCCTCTTCGCGGTCAATGTAGAAATGACGAGTTTAAGTCGGCCGTAACGAATTATATTACAAATTATTTGCTGAAAAACAAATCAATTTGTTGAGGAAAAATGCATGACAAATTTAGCTCCTGAAGACAGTTCGGGACACCCCGCACATAATCAGCGTCTTCGAATCACTCGCCGGTCGCCGTGATTTTGCTGCGAAGCAAGGCTTGGGTAGATCGTAAAAGGTAAACTTTTATACTAAAAAAATAAATTAAATGATTAATTAATGCATTTGATTGTAGTATATTACTGTGGAGATAACTATTGTATGAAATTCTATAATAGTGAAGTGTTTTTCACCGAAATATTAGTAAATTGAGTATGCATACCTGCATGCTCACGGCTACCTCGAGCGAAGTTCGTGCAGACTTCACTACCGGTACTACACACCCGTCTCCACCTACCCGAAAGTACCGGTACGTGGAGTGTAGTGTACCGGTAGTGAAGTGGAGTGAAACCTGCACGAACTTCGCTCGAGGTAGCACACGGCGGGACGGGCATCCCATGCACAATGACATTAGGGCCGTCTGCACCATCCCGAGTTTTCAAATTAGCGCGCTATTTCTGATCCGGCAAATGATCCCGATCTGAAAAATCTCGAGATTGTTTGTAATGCAGACGCAATTATCGCGCTAGTTCGTAGGATTAATCTCGAGATTGCAATCCCAAGTCAACTCGGGTTTATTTGCAAAATAGCGCGCTATTTACGAATTATCGCGCTAATTCGTAGGTGCAGACGCACTCGGGTTTGGACTCGGGTTAATTTATTCATGACCTTCAGTCCATAATGCAATTCGCGTTCCATTTCCGCCTTGGTAAAAACATAAACAGCGATTATACCGAACGCATGCGAAAGTCAACTTTATCATAGCGTTCATCAATTCCCCAATCAGCAACGATGGTGTCAAGCCCCCGTGAATGGATTTTGGGAGAGACCAGACCGATGGGGGAGGCGCTCATGGTCATAGTCAATAACAATACTGACAGCATTGTCGTCTTATTCCTTCGCAAAATGAGAGCAAATAGCATTTCTTTCCTCCCCCTCTCTCTCTCCCCCGTTGTCGTTGCCTCGGAGTCCGCCATCATATTAAACGAAAAATACTTCACTCGCTTATAATTATAGCGCGGCTGAGCTGAGAGGATTGTTGCATAACGGTCGAATTCGGCGAAAGAGTACATGTACTTGATTGCATATCGCGGGAAGTTATTCAAAAGCGCGGGCCGTTGAAACTCCAAGATCGAAAGTGCGCATGCTCGGAATATCGGCTTATTGCCTCGCTCGAGCAAGAATCGCTCTTCGTGCGATGGTGGAGACGGGGTTTCTTGAATCTCGAGATTAATCGCGAAGAGGGCTGATCGGGCTAAAATCTCGAGATTGAGCAAACTCGGGATGGTGCAGCACCGCCTAATACAATGTAGGCCTAATAAGCTTATAAAATGCGATTGACTCCAACAATGTCGAATGCGTGTACAATGTATACCGTACTGTGTGTGTCATGTGTGTCTTGCCTGGTCTTGACCGAGTGTCCTGTACTCACGTACGTGTAGACTATCTAGGCTAGTTTCACCAGTCTAGTAATACGAGGTAGGCCTAGGCCTTTTTAGGGCCTAACTTACATGTTTTATGTTAAACTTAGACAATCGCTATGTTTCGAAAAAAGTAGGCCTATTATGGGACTAGGCCTAAGTAAATGTAATATCATAGGCTAGGCCCTACCTGTTATCAGTCAATATTTGTACTCAAATTCAATAAGTAGCAATAAGGAGAGACCTGTCTGGACTGCAGACTGTTTGCTACACTCATGTCTCATGACAGTCAATAGTTTTGGCCCAGGCCTGACTACCATATGATTGCCAGGCCTTTTGACATGGCCTTGGCCTACATGTATCTACAAATTAATCCGACTTTGCACATTCCTATGCCCCACCGACGTCATTACGGGGGCAATTTACACATAAACTAGCATAGTTCGCTTAGATTTCGATTTGCGATTTTCACTGTCGCAAGCCACATGAACCCTACCAAAGATGGTAGGGTTTATGATTACAATTTTATAAAATTAATGCCTGAAGTAGTCTAAACAAGATCTGTACAGGAGTGTGTTTGTGGTTATAAGCTAGCTGATTTACAGGCTGAAGCTTATCTTTCTTGTCAGTAAAATTATAAATCCAATCAGCCTGTCACTATAAACACCAATAAGTTAACATGTTCAACAACACCAGCATTAATCTAGTGAACAGAGGTCATGATGTTTTTCATATTTTCAGTTTCTTGCAGAGTTTCGCAGGATTCATGGTGAGGACCTAATCACACTGTTCAACCAAGGACTACAAAGACTGGCAGAACCCCTTTCTAGACTTCACAAAGATAGATGCAAATGAGCCAAGAAAGATGTGACAGTTTACTTCCCGGAAGCTAAGAAGGTATTCTGTTATTCAGATTTTTTTAATTTGTAACATCACACATTAAAACCCCAAATTGTTATACAATGGAAAAATAATTTGTAACATTATTCTCTTATTATACAATGGATAATTATCTCTTCATTCCAGGGTGCCACACATGACAAAAGGAAACTGTAAATACACTTTAAGAATTGAAGTTTGAACCCCTTCAGGCAACCAACTTTATGCTGACAAAGGCATGCAATCATTTTACACTCGCACTTGGCCTAGTCACTTGATGTAAAATGGATGTGTAATATCAATGTCCAACAATTCATGAGTTTGTCTCATGCCTGCCTAAAAGTGTTTAACTCCTGTCCATTTGTGGTCATTTTTGAAGCCGACATTCTGAGATAATTCTTCATTGAATTAGGGTTTTTTTCTTTTCTATCTTTCAATAATTTGAGCATTAATAGACAGCTGTTAGTTATGAAGCATGTTGGTATTTAAATTTAGAATCGTTGGCAGGGCCAGAATTTGGTGCAAATTGATTCGCTGATAGGTTCTTGTAGACAACTTTATGTGTGAATCAAACTTGATTCTTGCAAGCTGGTATCATGAGAATGAAGGCAGGAAGCTATTCATTAGTTTTGAGCAAAATTACAGCTCAGAACTTCAGTCCCTTCAATTCATTCATGATCTAAAGATTGCGGTGGTAACATGGTGGTATAATCAATGTTGGATTCCAACTTGCAGAATACAAGCTTCTGTTTTGATTTAAAAACATGGTGCATTTTTTAAATTATTAACATTTCTCAATCTGATTCCAGAAATTGCCATACAGATTCTACCAACCTTTTTCAAGGAAGACCTGGTGATGTATTCATCTCAAGTGACAAGGTATGGTACCGCATAACCAGTTAGAAGTAATTTTACAACATTGACATAGACTAGATTATAAGTTTCATAAAGCCAAAACCTAAGAATCATATTTTAGCATTCTTTTGCACTCCGCTCTACAACTTTAGACTGCTGAGCCAACTGGTGGGTTGTGTTTATGACAAAGTACACTGGTATTATGTGATCAGGTACTTAAGATTAACATGCATGCTATGTGTGATGTGTGATAACACAACATTCCAGTCAGCCCACTAGCATGCAGTTGCAAATTACAGCACCAAACAAAGCTGAATACATTCTGAGTGGTGGAATTTTGTTAGTTTTGCATTCTATCAGAGTGATTTATTTGCCAAAAATATTGTTACATCTTATTTAATGTTATTTGAATACTAATTGAAAGAGAAATATTTCAATCCAAGTAGGGTGAAAAATATTGTGTGTTGCTTGCTAAGAAATCTTATCGTTTTTGACTCCGTCTGCCCATCCATTGTCCCATAATGGTGGGCCAAGTTTCTTCAAAAAACAAACATATTTCTTGTTGAGAAGCTAAACCACATGCATTGAATAAGAAACCCTTGTTATTGTTTTTCATTGACAGGTTGATACGAAGCCCATGTACATATGTGTATCCTGCAATCAAGAGGAATCATATGAGCTTGTTCTGGAGGAGCAAAGAGTCTGTCAAGTCCAGGATAAAGTGCATGCATTGGCTTGTTAAGTAGCTGGTTTTTATTTTTCATTCAGCCTATGGCTGTGAGCCATCAGTCATGAAAATTTGTGAGTTTTGCCAACTTGGAATTCTTCAGGTGAAAGATGCATGTCCTGTTGATAAATCTGTTATCAACCTTCTGAACATGTTGAAGAAGAAAGTGCCCTCCAGACAAGGGAAGTAACTGAAGTCCGGCTGAAGTCATGGAACAGCTGTTTTTAAATTACAGAGCATGTCCTTTAGGTTAAAATTGTTACAAGTTTAAAGATTGTAAGTACATGTATGTACAGTTATATTGATAAATTGTGATTTTTTGAAAGAGATTTGAAAAAGAAAGTTTAAAGTCACATTCAGAGCACAGTAGATGGAGATGGCTCACACACTTGATGAAGCATATTCTATGGAAGCTCAAAAGTGCCACCGAGATGTTGAGAAGTTAACATCATGGTAGCAAAAGATCAAATGACGAGATCCTGGATCTCATGTCCACATCTTTCAGACGAGATGATCAGCAGACAAGATCCCTGATCTCATCATGTCGACATCTTTTAGAAGAGATGATCAGATGACATGGTCATGAATCGAAGATCTTGTCATCTGATCATCTCTTCTAAAGGATGACGAGATCCGGGATCTTGTCATCTGATCATCTCTCCTACAAGATGTCGACATGACGAGATTCGGGACCTTGTTATCTGATCATCTCTTCTACAAGATGTTGACATGACGAGATCTTCTATCTCGTCATGTCTACATCCAGTGGAAGAGATGATTAGGTGTCATGATCTCGTAACTCGTCATATCTACATCTTGTAGGAGAGATGATCAGATGACAAGATCCCGGATCTCGTCATGTCGACATGTCAACATGATGAGAACCTGGATCTTGTCATCTGATCATCTCTTCTAAAAGATGTCAACATGATGAGATCAGGGATCTCGTCATCTGATCTTTTGCTATCATGATGTCGACTTCCCAAGATAATTATCACAACATCTCGGTGCCACTTTTAAGCTTCCATAATATTCACACTTCATCTACTCACAGGAAAATCTGAATATCTCAAGAGCTCCATTCCTGAGAAAACATAGTGCAAGGTCTTGTATCTTCTTTAGAATATGTGGGAACTTCTGTACACATCAATGTTGACTTTCAAATCTCTTGTACAGAGAATCCTTGTACAATTGCCGAGGTTGGCCTGATGGACGATGCCAAAGTGTAGCTTGCGAGCTTTTGAATATATTGTGAGGTAGCCTCACCAACTGCATAAGGATTCTCTCATATCAACCTGTATCGGTTCAAGAATGCCTTGTTTATGTTATTGCAACAGCTGAATGCAAAATTGTTTTTGAAAATATGCTTGTAAAAAAAGAAAAGAAAAAATAGTATTGTGAACAAGTCAAACAAAAGGACAATATTTTAAAACTTGATTGGACATTAGTTTTGGTCTCGACGTAAATGTGTTTTCTACATACCTGCCAACTATTCAGATTTTTGAGCTTTCAAACTAAAAATTCTGGATAGTTCAGATTTTTGAAATTCTTCATGATGGTTAATTCAATCTTAAAGTTCAAAGATTTTATATATAAATTAATTGGAAAAAATCACCCATCTTTTCAATTTGGTGATTTTATACTATCAATGTTGGCAGTTTTGGACTGGCATTGTGTATAGCTAAAATGTTTTGCTCTCTGAATGTGAAATGGGAAGTGGCAAGTGGGCTCTCAATTTCTTGAGTAAATCATGGAAAAAAGTGAGAACCCTCTTTCAAGGAAGGAAGAACAAAAACAGTAAATACAGTTCCAAAAAGACTGAAACACTAAAGAGGAATTTTCATTCTTTAATGGCTTTGGATCAGGGAAATTTCTTTTCTTTTTTTAAAAGTTGTCCAACATTTTATTGTTCTTTTGGAATGATTTTCAACTCTTAATGGAAAGTATTTTGATTCGTCAGGTTTGTAATAAATCATCAAATTTGTTATTTTTGTTTGACAAAAATCAAATGGTTTTGTCAAGCAAAAACAACAAATTTGGTATTTTGATATTATTGAATTTGATGCTATTGTTGCATGGTACTGGTAACTGCATTTGATGTCAGGAAGTTAATGCCAGGGGCATATGCAGGATTTTTTTTTTTGGGGGGGTGGAGAAGTTTTGGAAAGTGGACTTTTGCTAAATTTTCCTGAAATATACATTTATTTTTAATCATCGACCAAAAAAGCTAAGGGGGCGGCAATTTGACAACCCAATTTTCTTTTTCAAACGTAAAAAAAGGGCGATTTATTAACCCTATCTAGGCCGGGGTATTTTGGGAGTTTCTATGGCCGGGGGGGGGGGGGGGCCTCCCAGGCCCCCCCCCCTAAGATCTCGGCCGTCGACCGTGCGATCGCGCCGAAAATTGGCACACGGGTTGCCTGGGACATAATCTACAAGATTGTATAGTAATTTATTTCATGCGAATCGCTATTAAGTGATTGTGCTAATTTATGCATAATTAGTATGCGAAATCATACTTTTTCCTCTAACTCCCTAAATAAAGCTCCAAATGTACTAATTTTTGGTATAGAAACTCTTTGAAGTGTCCTAAGCAAGAGTACATGAAAAAAATTGTGATATCAAATCATTTTCTTATGTATTATATTGTTTTTTGCAATTTCTTATGTATTTCTTTGTTTTTTGGACCTTTTGTTTTTCATTGTTTTTTCAATGAAATTTGTTGGGGACTCTTCTGTGATCATAAAAAGCATAAAATGAATACATTTAGACTAGCAGAACTAAAAATAATCATACATTTATGAAATTTGGTTGAAAACACAATTTGCATTGACTTTGTACACGAAATCAAGTTTTTGAGCAATTTTCGGTCTGACATGCACTTACATAATGTTACGTAATTTCGGAACCACGTACCCGGGTGACGCAAAATTGGTCTCAAAAGTTGCGCAAGACTTGAAAGTAAAAACTCAGCGAGTGGCGCAGTCAAAAAATTTCGCACGGCGAAAATATCGAGCGATTCATTGAGGGGGGGCCTCCGAGGCCCCCCCCCGGCCTAGATAGGGTTAAACGCAGATGCACAAAAGTAGACCTTTCGCATTTTGCAAACGCAAACCCGCACCCCCTGCAATATATATGCCCCAGGTTAATGCAAAGTATTTTGACATTTTTAGTGAGTTTAATGTAGGCCCTAATTGTTCCAACTGAATTTGTTGCAATTGTTATACAGTAGTGGTAACTGAAAAGAATTTGTTGTCAGGACGAAGATTGCTTGTTGCTCTTAAGAATATATCAAGGAGTTCTAGCTAATCTCCTTCGCAGCCTGCTTACTGTGACAGCAGTAGTCTCAGTATGAGACTGCGAAGGAGATTTGCTAAAACTCTATCTTTATTTAAATGCAGAGTGTTTTGACATTGCTAGAGAATTTAATGTAGGCCGTAATTGTTGTAACTGAATTTGTTGCGATTGTTATACAGTAGTGGTAACTAATAAAAATAATTTGTTGTTGGAATGAAGATTGTTTGTTGCTCTTAAGGATATATAGGAGTTTTGGTTTATCTCCTTTGCAGCCTGCTTGAAAATCATACTGTGACGGCAGAAATCTCAATCAGGCTGCTAAGGAGAAAAGCCAAAACTTCTCTATATCCCTAATGCAGAGTATATTGACATTGTAGTGAATTTGATGTAGGCTAGGTTTGTAACCGAATTTGTTGCAATGGTTATAACGAATTTTTTGTCAGGATGAAGATTGTTGCTCTTATAGGAGTTATAGCTAATCTCCTTCGCAGTCTGCTATCACAGAATTATCAGTCAGACTGCAAAGGAGATTAACATCCTTAAAGGGGAAGTTCACCCTGAAGAAAACTTTGTTGTAAAAATAGCAGAAAAAATAGTAAAAATATTGGTGAAGGTTTGAGGAAAATCTGTTAAAGAGTAAAAAGTTATTAGAGTTCAAAATTTGGGATTTGTGACGTCATAAACGAGCAGCTGCCCCATGTGTTATGTAATATAAAATGTATGAATTTCAAATTTTGTATGGTTCCTGATGACTTAATTTTGTTTTCTTTTCATGATCGGGTGTGGAATGATATGTCTATTGATATACAAAAGTTACAGTAAAAACCATTTTCTATTTTCTGAGGAAATGACATTTCATTGATTTTTTACCATTCACTATGTATAAATGCTGCTCGCATATGACGTCACAAATCAAATAATTGAAATTCTAATAACTTTTTAATTATTTGATGAATTTTTCTCAAACCTTCGGCAATATTTTTTATTATTTTTTCTGCTATTGTTACAATAAACTTTTTGTCGGGGTGAACTTCCCCTTTAATGCAGAGTATTTTGACTTTGCAGTGAATTTTAGTAAATATTTTATAAAATGTTACTTGCTGGCAAGTGTTGACTGGATTTGATGTATTTTGAATTTGTCTCCTCAGGAATTTCGAGGTTCTATTAAAACTTACAAAAATATTAACTATATCTGTATTTGTTTGTTTATCACAGGTGTGCTTTCTGACTATTACATGACAAATAAACGTCAAATGCATTACAAATTGATGAATGTAAAAAACAAATTAAAAAATGAGAATGAGGAATTAAAATGTTGCAATGACAAACTTTGAAAAAAGTTTGTCAAATTAGACCACTTTTCATGACAAATTAAAATTCGTCATGTTATGGTGCATGACAAATCTATAATGACAAATCTTTGGCATGACAAATTTATTAATTTGTTAAATTAAACCACAGTAATGACGAATTTATATTTGTCAATTGACAAAGTTATCTTTTCAGTGTATATATTTATATTGTGAAAGAAATTAGTGACGAGAACAATGGTAGACGTAGCTTAAATCAACTGAGGTTCCCCATGACACTATTGGTAAGGCCGCAAAAAATCTCTGCCGCGAATCGAACCCGCCCCACCCGAACGCCAGTGCCTATAACCACTATCTGTAAGTGTATAAGTTTGATAGAAAGATGGAAAGCCGGGGAGGGGGTATTTAATAAATCAAATGGAAAATATAAAGTATACACGGATTTGCCCCTCCCCTGTAGGACACATTTCGCAACAAACAAAAATATTGCCACCAAAAGTAAACTCCCGGAATTTTTTTTAGATAATACGAAAAACAATGCCAGTTTCATACAACCAGAGGTAACAAAACGGAAAAAACATCAATGTGTTGTTGCTTCCGTTTAGCAAGTATATGATGAGGTCCACAAATTGTCACACGCTACTCGTTGACTTTCATTACCGCATAACCCCGCCCCAAATTTCATCCCGGCGACGTCAAAGCTTTTTTTTTATGTCTCACTACAAATCCATCTAAATATATGAATAATTACTTCTGGCGTTGAACCTTATGAAATTTAAAAACCTGAAGTTTACCGTTACACTTTATAGGAATAAAAATCGTCCAAATTTAATTCAGCCCCTTTTCAAATCCCCTATGCGCTTTTTTAATAACCGACTGCGGACAAGAGGCGTCCTCGTTATTAGTCTAGATATTGACGTTATCAGTTATTTTACTCGGAAACCCGTACACTTACTCTTTCCAAATCCACGGATTCAACCATGGATTCAATACAACGCTGCCTGGTGAATGGAGGGTTTCACGTCTAAATCTAGACTACTGACATACTCCCTCTACGTTCGAAAAAGCAGTTTAGATTGTGTTGATTGAGAAATAGCTTTAAAAACTGTCTGATGTTGACATTAGTGATAGATGATGATAATGTGTTTATGTAAATACCGTACTGTATTCATTTTATGCTGACATGCATCATGTTTGTTTAGAACAGATAACCTGATCTTCAGTGTAACTGTTTTTCTTTTTAAAAACAAACGTGATTTATTAAAAAAAGAAATTAAAAATATTAATAATATATTTGTAAACATCTGTTTGCGAGAAGAGGGGACAACTGGCGAAACCTATAGGCCTATATAATTATTTTTCAAATTATTTTCAAGATTTCCGAACCTCTAAGTATTGTGGGTTTTCAAAACGTAAAAATAACAAACTATGAATATTTGAAAAGGAAGGGTCAACAATAAAGGGAAATGTATAGACAATCGCGAGTTAGCAAGGTATTAACCAAAAAAAGAAGGAAATTGAATGGAAGAAGGAGAAGGGGAAGAAGTAGTAATACTAGTAGTAGTAGCTGTAGTAGTAGTAGTAGTAGTAGTAGAAGAAGAAGAAAAGGAAGAAAAGGGAAAGGGAAGATGATAACATTTGAAGAGGAGACAGACTGAAACAGTTTAAAACCCATATTATTCATTTTTCATTCACGAGGAAATGTGGCATGATTTCGACATGCCATTTACCTAAAGTATTATGTATTCCAAATGATTATGATTAAAATATTATGAGATGCGATACGAGAAACCATATAAGGTGCATTAAAACTGTTCATTAGAGAAATTAAAAGAAGAAGATAGAAAGGGGTTTACCATACCACATATACCTTTCCATACCATACCATACTTTTCATTAGGATTTTTAGGGGCGCGTCCCGCTCCAAACAAGCGATTTCGCTCGCGAAGGGCGCCGAATAATGGACTATTTGGTATGTTTAAAAGTACTTTATGCCAAGTTTAATGGTTTTATCGTTTACAGTGCTTCCAAATGATTTATCAAAAAATGTATAGGATATTTCTCCCGGGGAGCGCACCCTCCCCTCCGGATCTAACGCGTCTGGGGTAACTTCGAGAGACATAATATCATCAAGGATTTATATATATGTATATATATATATATACATATATATATATATATATATATATATATATATATATATATATATAATTATATATCGATACTTAAACGTACGTTATCGTAAGCCCACAATATTCTTTTTTTTATTTTCTCGGAAGATTCAATAGCCTAAGGCTAATAGCCCCAACAATTCCACCCCCCAAAAAAAATGATGTGGTCATGTATTTCTACACTTAGCAATTCATAATAATTATCTGAAAATGCTACTACTACTACTACTACTGCTGCTGCTGCTGCTACTAGTTATAATGATAAACATTAATAATAGCAATAATAATGAAATCTTATACAACATACACACACAGACAAAATATGTGCATAGATATATATGCATGTATATTTATATTGTGAAAGAAATTAGTGACGAGAACAATGGTAGACGTAGCTTAAATCAACTGAGGTTCCCCATGACACTATTGGTAAGGCCGCAAAAAAATCTCTGCCGGGAATCGAACCCGCCCCCACCCGAACGCCAGTGCCTATAACCACTATCTGTAAGTGTATAAGTTTGATAGAAAGATGGAAAGCCGGGGAGGGGGTATTTAATAAATCAAATGGAAAATATAAAGTATACACGGATTTGCCCCTCCCCTGTAGGACACATTTCGCAACAAACAAAAATATTGCCACCAAAAGTAAACTCCCGGAATTTTTTTTAGATAATACGAAAAACAATGCCAGTTTCATACAACCAGAGGTAACAAAACGGAAAAAACATCAATGTGTTGTTGCTTCCGTTTAGCAAGTATATGATGAGGTCCACAAATTGTCACACGCTACTCGTTGACTTTCATTACCGCATAACCCCGCCCCAAATTTCATCCCGGCGACGTCAAAGCTTTTTTTTTATGTCTCACTACAAATCCATCTAAATATATGAATAATTACTTCTGGCGTTGAACCTTATGAAATTTAAAAACCTGAAGTTTACCGTTACACTTTATAGGAATAAAAATCGTCCAAATTTAATTCAGCCCCTTTTCAAATCCCCTATGCGCTTTTTTAATAACCGACTGCGGACAAGAGGCGTCCTCGTTATTAGTCTAGATATTGACGTTATCAGTTATTTTACTCGGAAACCCGTACACTTACTCTTTCCAAATCCACGGATTCAATCATGGATTCAATACAACGCTGCCTGGTGAATGGAGGGTTTCACGTCTAAATCTAGACTACTGACATACTCCCTCTACGTTCGAAAAAGCAGTTTAGATTGTGTTGATTGAGAAATAGCTTTAAAAACTGTCTGATGTTGACATTAGTGATAGATGATGATAATGTGTTTATGTAAATACCGTACTGTATTCATTTTATGCTGACATGCATCATGTTTGTTTAGAACAGATAACCTGATCTTCAGTGTAACTGTTTTTCTTTTTAAAAACAAACGTGATTTATTAAAAAAAGAAATTAAAAATATTAATAATATATTTGTAAACATCTATTTGCGAGAAGAGGGGACAACTGGCGAAACCTATAGGCCTATATAATTATTTTTCAAATTATTTTCAAGATTTCTGAACCTCTAAGTATTGTGGGTTTTCAAAACGTAAAAATAACAAACTATGAATATTTGAAAAGGAAGGGTCAACAATAAAGGGAAATGTATAGACAATTGCGAGTTAGCAAGGTATTAACCAAAAAAAGAAGGAAATTGAATGGAAGAAAAAGGAGAAGGGGAAGAAGTAGTAATAATAGTAGTAGTAGCTGTAGTAGTAGTAGTAGAAGAAGAAGAAGAAGAAAAGGAAGAAAAGGGAAAGGGAAGATGATAACATTTGAAGAGGAGACAGACTGAAACAGTCTAAAACCCATATTATTCATTTTTTCATTCACGAGGAAATGTGGCATGATTTCGACATGCCATTTACCTAAAGTATTATGTATTCCAAATGATTATGATTAAAATATGATGAGATGCGATACGAGAAACCATATAAGGTGCATTAAAACTGTTCATTAGAGAAATTAAAAGAAGAAGATAGAAAGGGGTTTACCATACCACAGTTCGGTGGTCAACATTCCTTTTGAAAATATTTAAATGGTAGAAAATAAGGAAATGTAAAGGCAAATTTATGAGACATAAGCATTCAAGTTTACGAAAACAAAGTATTGCGCTGAACTATTATGTGATTAAAAGGAGAAATCATGACAAACAAAATCATAAAACAACCGGGGGCATTTCATATGACAAAAAAGGGAAAGCGATTTTACATATATTTTTAACAGATAAAATGAAATAAATTGAAAGGAAAGTGAGTAAGCTATGAAAAAGAAGAACGAAGAAGAGTAGAAGAAAAAGTAAAAGAAAAATAGAAATTCAACCAAAATGATATCTACTTTTGGTTTGGGTAGGAATTCTAGATTAATGATTATTTGGGGGTTACGAGTACACTATCAGAGTTATTACCGGTTAAGGATAACGCTTGTGTTATGGGTACAGGGTTGGGGGTAATATCAGTAATATCTTAGTATTAGAATTGAATTTTAGATTGAAAAAAAAGTTAAATGGCCAAGACATGATTTTTAAAGAATTGATATATTTTCGCCTATAATTCATATTATTTATCTTTTATCAAAGCAATAGATGGGCGAATTAGTTATGTTGACGTGCGGTTATTGGGATAGATTAGGATGTGAGTATTTATACCCAGGCTTTTATAACTTTAAGAATTGGAAATATGTTTATTTTATTTTCAAGACAATTTCAATTTAACTTAGTAATAACTCGGGGACATGGCTGCATCTTATGTAGGTTCATTTATTACTTTGATTTTTAATGATTATATTTGAATTGATTAGAAATATGTTCTACATGCACAAAAATGAATGAAAAGTTGTCCACGGTGATATTTCATACTGGTAACGTTACCAACTTCATAGGTCCCAATGACAGGGATTTGCGGAACTTTTCATTATTTTGAAGTCTTTAAACGACAAGTCCACCCCAACAAAAACTTGATTTGAATAAAAAGAGAAAAATTCAACAAGCATAACACTGAAAATTTCATCAAAATCGGATGTAGAATAAGACAGTTATGACATTTTAAAGTTTCGCTTCATTTCACAAAACAGTTACATCTCGGTCGGTATGCAAATTAGGGAACTGATGACATCACTCAATCACTTTTTCTTTTGTATTTTATTATATGAAATATGAAATATTTTGATTTTCTCTTCATTGTCATGTGAAATGAAGTTTCATTCCTCCCTGAACACGTGGAATTCCATTATTTTAACATTTTGTGCTTCAGGCAAGGAAGTCCTAATCATGAAATTCGTAAAAATTGAAATATTGTATAATTCAAACAATAAAAAACAAAAGAAATGGTGAGTGACATCATCGACCTTCTCATTTGGATGTAACTGGCTCCTTCATATTACTATTTTGTTAAAAATAAGCGAAACTTTGAAATGTCATAACTTTATTTTACATCCAATTTTGATGAAATTTTCACCATTGTGCTTGTCGGATTTTTCTCTATTGATTCAAATCAACATTTTTTCTGAGGTGGACTTGACCTTTAATGAAGGTCATCTGAATACCCTCAAACTTGAACTAAATCATTCTTTCTTATTTATTCTCACTAACTTAATGTACACCGTAAACAAGTATTGGGTAATTTTTTACCACCACGAGGGTAATTATGTGTCCAACCAATTTTGGGCAGTCTTTTACCAATGCGGGAAGCATATCGTCCAGTAAGGTTTAAAAATAAGAAGCAATTACTTAAGAATGGGCAAAATTTTCATTACACTGGATAAATAGAAATGCCCCTCCCCCCAAATGCCCAATGTTGGTTGAACAGATAATTACCACATGTTAAAATGACGGTTTTGTTCTGTTAGAAATGGTGCCAAGTAGGGCCCTACTTCCACCCTCCCGCGTCCAGTTGACAAATGAAAATTTCACATACAGATAGAGAATGGGGAAATGATTAAATCATTTCTGGACATAAGAACGGATTGGGCCGCCCATCTTTTTTTCAAAATCCGCTGTGACACACCTCCTGAACCCCTAATACATAATGTACACTGTCTCCCGATTAGACAACGAATCATTTTCAAACTACTTCCTATGGATGTACATTCAAATCCCATATTAACCTCGCCCCGAAATATTTGTATGATTGTTTAGAAATTTAGGTACCAGGTAGAAGAACTCGATCCTCGGAAGACTTTAGTTGACATAATTATCTAACTAAAATAAAACAGTCCGGAGATGAAACTTCACTGTTATAACTTCAATGGTATGGAACGAACTCCCTCTCACATTAAGACAGGCCCCGACGATTGAATCGTACTAGAAGCCCAATTTTTTTAGGCAAATGCCTTCATTTATGTTTTTCCACTTCTATCTGTTTTTGTGTGTAATAGGAAAATTGAAACTGATAAGTGATTTGGATCATAATTACAATAAAAATAATGATATTTAAGAGGTTAAGGGGTCAAAGGGGTAGTAACGGGAGGGGGGGGGGTCAATTTTTCATTATTCGTTCCTAAAAGGAAATTTTCATCCCGTATCTCATTTTACAGCCCCCCACATTCCTAAGGCCTATATTCCACTGGAATAAAAATCAAGAGTCATCACTCCGTTATCTTTATGAAGCATAAGCAATCTCCACCTCTCCCCCTCTCTTGTTCAACGCAGACAATATGGAAAGTATTGGAATATTTCTTTCCTTTGCGTCCAGTAAAAAGGCCTAACAAAGCAGTATTCAATTCGGAGAGGTGAGAAATAAAGTGAGTTTCCTCTGCTTCCGGTTCACAGACTTAAAGCAGAGTAAAACAAGGAAAGGTAAGAAATAGATTGAGTTTCCTCTGCTTCTGGTTCACAGACTTAAAGCAGAGTAAAACACATAAAGGTGAGACATAGAATGAGTTTCCTCTGCTTCCGGTTCACAGACTTAAAGCGGAGTAAAACACGGAATGGTGAGAAATAGAATGAGTTTCCTCTGCTTCCGGTTCACAGACTTAAAGCGGAGTAAAACATGGAATGGTGAGAAATAGAATGAGTTTCCTCTGCTTCCGGTTCACAGACTTAAAGCAGAGTAAAACACGGAAAGGTAAGAAATAGCATGAGTTTCCTCTGCTTCCGGTTCACAGACTTAAAGCAGAGTAAAACACGGAAAGGTGAGAAATAGAATGAGTTTCCTCTGCTTCCGGTTCACAGACTTAAAGCGGAGTAAAACTCGAAAAGGTGAGAAATAGCACGAGTTTCCTCTGCTTCCAGTTCACAGACTTAAAGCGGAGTAAAACACGGAAAGGTGAGAAATAGAACGAATTTCCTCTGCTTCCGGTTCTCAGACTTAAAGGGGAATCCAGCCTAAGCCATAAAATGTTGTGTTGGGAAGGAGAAAAATAAATTAAACAGAATGGTGAAAGTTTGAAAGAAATCGGACCAACAATAAGAAAGTTATAGATGCTTTAAAATTGAAATCACTAATACTATGTAGATTTCAAATTGGCAACTGAGTAAGTAAATTATGACAAGGGGCAAGGACAACTTTCCCATAGGCCATGTACTTTATTATCAGGTATTTGTGGTTTTCTCCTAAGAACCCATTCCCCTGGGGCCGTAATCTAAATATAACCCCAGTAGTATAATGTTTTATGTCCTAATGAAAGAAAAATATAATTTGAAATAAAACTTTTGGGAAAAATGACATTTTAGCCATAATATGTATTGGAGTAGTCCTTGCCTTACATCACTATGACATCCCATATGCGGCCAATTTGAAGTCTACATGGGTATAGTGATTACCAATATTTACAACTTTTAAAAATTCATAACTTTCTTGTTGTTTGTCCAATATTGTTCAAACTTTCACCTATCAACTTGTCTGATTTTTCTTTTCCTTATAAAAACAAGTTTTTATTTGGGTTGGATTCCCCTTTAAAGCGGAGTAAAACTCGGAAAGGTGAGAAATATAATGGGTTTCCTCTGCTTCCAGTTCTTTCCCCTTAGAAAGAACATACGAGAGACTGATTGGAGCCTCCATAGCCTGGAAGTAAAAACTACATTTGTTTCTGTTCTGTCATTCAAGTTTTATATGACCTTAGTGGATATAGGCTACATTTTCTCACAAGTAAAATAAAGCTTCAAAATTAACTAGAAGCAACAAGAACAGAATTTTAATGTCAACACTTTAATTTTTTCTTTATAATTATATGTTGTATTTGACCTCAAAGAATAAGAAAAAATACACACAACAAAGATATCTTAAAGGGATGGTCCGGGCTGAAAATATTTATAAATACATACAGTAGAATTCACTGAGCAAAATGCTGAAAATTAAATCATTATCGAATGACAAATAATAAAGATATTGAAGTTTAAAGTTTAGTAATGTTTGTGAAAGCATTCGTCATGAATATTCATTAGGTGCACTGATGTGTTACACTTGTAATTCCGAAAGTTCGTAATTCCGAAACACGTAAATTGCCAAAACCTCGAAGTTCGTTAATCCGAAAACGTAAAAGGGTTCGTTAATCCAGACATTTGTGGAGTTATTCCGAAGGTTCGATAATTCGAAAATGCAATAAGGTTCGTTAATCCGAAAACGAAATAAGGTTCGTTAATCATTTCGTTTTCGTACTAATGAACCTTCGGAATTACGAAAATCATTTCGTTTTCGGATTCACGGACCTTCGGAATATCCGAACCTTCGGAATTACGAATGTATGCGGGGCTGAAAATGTCGCATCTCCACTTTCTGTTTTCTTATGTTATAACATAAAATCATATTTTTTTTTCATTATTTAATACTTGTGTGAATAATATGTCTCCCTTATAATGAAATAAGTTGCAGTAATAAATATCTAATGCACTAAATCAGTTGATTCTAGTTCTTGGAAGAAAAATGAATAAACCTAATTTCATATAATAAAATACAAAAGAACAAGTGGAGATGTGACATCATCAGCCCACCTACTGAATATTCATGACGACTGTTTTCACAAAATATTGCTAGAAATTAAAATTCAATATCTTTGTCATTGGTTATCCGATTTTGATGAAATATTCGGCATTTTGCTCAGTAAATTTCACTCTATTAAGCTATAAATACTTTCAGCCCGGACCATCCCTTTAATGGATCGAAAAAATAGCTGCAATATGACATGGTTCGACAAAAATGAATTTTCCAACAGATATTATTTTGAAAAAGAGAGCAATAAGTAAAGTACAATATAAATGCGTTCTGCATGTGTAAAGGTGAAGCATGAAACATTCCTAATTTGGAGCAATAGTATCAAAGCCTGTTATGCTGAAGTAGTGTAAAAGCGATCGCACACCTTACGATTGGTCTGCGACTCAATTTTGGAATAAAACGTAGTAGAATTTGATGCTAAAATTGAGACTTGGAATATCTTACCGCGTAATGTTCGAAATCATCGTATGAATTCCTATGTTTAAGTCTGTTTATATTCTACCATCCTTCTTAGAATACAAGCAAATTTAACTCTTCATGCGTTACGTTCGCATTATTGCACATCCGTAGGCGTGTTTCGTTCGCATTTTTGCACAACCAAACATTCCCCATAGACGTCCCCTGTCCCATTGTTTTTCGAACAATTGCACGCCCAGGAGCGAGTGCGACATTTGTTTAGCGTTCGACGGATTATCGCAGTTTACAAATTACAGAATCGTTGAGTTTTCCCAAAAAATCAATACATCCTGATCACAGCCAGGAAGTTCATTGAAAAAGGAGAGGATAAAATCAATAAAACCCTCTTCACAAATAATACCATGGCCAGGTTTATTGTTAGGAGTCTGTGACTCATGGCACGAATGTGAATGAGACCCTGAAATAATGCAACACACAGGGGGTTTACAGGTGAACGCACGAAGATTTAATATCTAGTCGCAATGACGTCATAGCAGTCGTGCGATTGGCTTCAATTTGCAACTAATTTGGCCTTAACTCCAAAATAAAGGCTTGCAATCATTCAAAATGGTTATATTAGTATTCTTTCAATAAATATTAACCTCAAATGAAATATGTTCCATTCACATTTTTAGAAAATTAGCAAAACGCGATTTGTTCCAAAATGTAAGCATGGTAAGGTGTGCGGTGGCCTAAAGACTTCTGAAAACTTTGCAAAAATTCTCAAATTCGTGTACTTCCCTTTAATTCTTAGTTTTGGTACTCTCGAATATTATCCTCTTACACCTTTTTCCATATCCATTTTTCATTAAGATTTATAGGTTCCATTCATAAAAAATGATTGGTTGATCACTACATATTTGCAAAGCTTAGGGCATATTCTTTTATTTGTATAATATACTTAACGCAAGGGCCAGTACATCGATTCCAAGAAAGGATTTCCACAACACTTTTTGGCGGACGAAAACTGAACTTTAAAACAAGTAAATCGCATGTCTTCTAATTAATGTACCATGGCCGCTCCTTGATCTGATACCCCATTGATTAAGTACTAGTGAAGTTCTATCTAAAAAAAATCTTGAAATAAATTAAGACTTTTTACAAGCTAGCTTTCGGAATAAATAGTCACTCCATTTTTTTGATGATCAGCCATCTTCTGTTACCCATGTGCAAGCATAATTTTAAAGAAATAGAACGTTGTTCTTTTAAAGACACTTTTTAAATTGATTTATCAAATTAAAGAGCAGATGTGTTACTTGCATGGTGTATATATGATCTTATTTTTTAATTCAGACACCATGAGTCAATTAAGTATTTGGTAACCTTTTTTTTCTTTCATTCTCGGGTTCTTTTTCGAAAACAATTTGGTCCACTACCGAGTCCAAAATAAATCATCCAAAAAGATTATATTAGTATCTTTACAGCTAATTTTAACCTCAAATACTTTTTCTGAAAATAAGCAAAATACGATTTATTCTAAATGGACCAGACGTATGGTGTGAAAAGGCCTTAAAAACATAAAGTCTTGATTCCAGATATATTATTTGCCCCTGTCATCGGATTCTATAAGAAATTTCCGCACACAACCCCAAAATTCGGCATCATCTACAAAACTGTAAGAACAAATTCTTCGAAATTTTTCATTATATCATGCAACTTTATGCTTAAAATCAAAGGTTTGCTCTAATAAGCTAACTTAAGTCCCATTATTTATTCAGACTCTCTGTCGGTCAGTCTGATCAAATACACTTGACAGAAATCAATATCGCAATATTATTTTCTTGTGTATGTATTTCTTTTCGATTTGTCATGTATTTCTCGGTTTTCCAAATTTATCAAAATTGTTTTGTGATGGAAATCGTTGGGATTTATTTTGATGACCATAATCAGGTTGAGATAAATCAGTAAAAAGAGAAATATTCAATTACTCAGATCAGGCGCGTACGCAAGGGGGGTTTAGGGGGTTCAAACCCCCCTTTCGTTTCTTTTTTTTTTGCTTGTCTCCCCAGAGGTTGGTCTGGTAGACGCACGGTACCCCTACATAAGAATGTATGACGCAAGAAATTGTAAGGACAAAAAGAGGGCGGATGCCCCCCCCCCCGCTCATCACTTTTTAGAGACTGGGCGGGAGATTTAAAAAAAAAATCAGCTCGAAAACCCCACCCCCTTTCAAAAATCCTGCGTACGCGCCTGACTCAGATTAAGATTTGAGGAAGCATTTCGATGTTGTGCTGGGAATCAGTCAAGAAGGTTGCTGAATTACCTCATGGTCATCATGGTCATAACCCGGGGATCATAACCAAAGAATACAGATTATAAGCTCGCAGGTATGATGTTTAAATCAGTGCTCTATGGTCCGTGACATCATACTATTCAAGGGGGGGGGGGTGAAACCAGAGATCACCCCCCCCCCTTGGACAAAAATTCACAACACAAATCGACATCCATGGCCCTGGGAAAGATTTCTGGGGGGGCAGGGGTGTTGAAGAAAATTTGACCCAAAAACATAAAGAGAAAGTCTTCACTACAAAATGAGGGTCGTTTTGGTCCCAAGAACTTGACAACCAAAAACAAATGGGGGGGGGGGGGTGGTCAACAAAAAAAAATGAAGGTGATTTTCCTGACATTTCTAATTTGGCACACATACCAGCACCCCGCTTCCCAGGACCATGTGGGCTTTATAGCTCGCCAATGTAGGTATTTTTTAAATCCCTCCAATCATATTCAGACAGGGAGTCCACTTCCGCGTCCAAATTTCACTCGATTTCAGAATTTGGTTGCAGAGGAGACCGGATTAAAATCTTACTGCATTTCGCCCCTTATCATTGTCTTGACCCTATAATAGACGGGGTAAGATAGTGCGTCCAACAAAAAAAGGAACCCGTATTTAGAGATAGATTTCACATGTTTTTACTATGAATTTGATACATGGTAAGAGTTAAATCTCATCTTTAATTTGAGACCAAAAAGCTTGGTAAATCATTCACGCAAGACAGATTAAAACAACAAATATCGAGGACTTTCAGAAACGACTTGTTCAGAAAGGTATTAATCATTCTCAATGCACTCTTATTTTAGTGATCAGTGAGAATTGGAATAATGAATACAAAAGAAATGATATTGAGTCAATCGTCGAATAAGTTCGGGTGTCGTAACACAAGCCAATCTTGTCCAAATTTTCTGTGCAACATGGTTTTGGCATTAAAATTTCAAACTCGTATTGCTCATTAAAGGGACGGTCTGGGCTCAAAATATTTATATCTAAATGAATTGAGCGAAATTCACAGAGCAAAATGCTGAAAATTTCATCAAAATCGGACAACAAAGAATTTATTGAATTTTAAAGTTTAACAATATATTGTGATAGCAGTTATATGCACATAGTCATGAATATTCATTAGGTGGGCTGATGATGTCACAGTCACATCCACACTTTCCTTGTTTTTGTGTTATTACATTAAAATCATAAATGTAACATTCTTTCATTCATGAGTTAATGATGTGTCTCCATTATGATAAAATATGTTGTACTTATTTAATCAGTTGTCAATCCAATTATTTCGTTTTTGGTAGAAAATTTTAGAATAAACCTCATTTCTGGTAATAAAATACAAAAGAACAAGTGGGTATATGACATCATCAGCCAACCTATATAGTGAATATTCATAAAAAAATTCCTAGAACTGTTTCACCAGAATAATACAAATCTTTTAAAATTCAATAACTTTGTTATTTGTTATCCGATTTCGGTCAAATTTTCAGCATTTTGCTTCGTAAATTTTACCATATTTATTAAGATAAAAATATCTCTAGCCTGGACCATTCCCTTTAATGCGTAAAGTGTTTGCGGCAGATTATGTATAAAATTAGAGGAATTATTGAATTGTGTGTATAAAAGTGAAAATATAATGCCAATGAAATATTATAATGAATTTGCCTTAGGAGAAAAACGATATGAGAATCCCAGTTTTCCTTTTCAGATTTAATTAGTAAATCCGCTCCAAACAAAAACTTAATCTGGAGAAAAAGAGAAACATTGAACAAGCATAACGCTGAAAGTTTAATCAAAATCAGATGAATGTTAACTAACAAATACATGTATATTGAGAGACAGTCAAGAGCAATGACATTAAATTAAAAAAACACACCTAATTTCAATTCTTCTCGCGTTTATAACAATATTTTGAGACTTGCCCCCCCCAAAAAAAAAGGTGAAACAAACCCTGGAGGACCTCATATGCCAGAAACTTTAATCTATCATATCAGTTAAAATTAAAGGGCAAATGCACTCCCACCGAAAACTTGATCAAAAGAAAAAGAGATACATCGAAAAAGCATTCGCTGAAAATTTAACCAAAATAAGATAAATATAAAGAAAGTGATTTAACGACATGTAAAACAAAATACTTAATTTTTCACAAACAGCTCTAATTTGACGATAAGGAGACTCTTCATCATATCACTCGAAGTTATAACAACGACAATTCCGCATATCAAAGGAACCTTTATCACATCATATCGAGAGAATCAAATATTTCATATTTCTTGGAATAAAAATCATAAAATACAATATAAATACGTCATCGGCCTTTATTAGCATCCCGACCAAACTTCAGCATGTCACAACATTCTTATTTTACTCCCGATTTTGAGGAAATGTAAGTTTTGTTCGATTTTTCTCTATTATAATTGATTAAAATCAACGATTGTTGGGGTGGGGAAGTATTTTATAAAGATTTTCTTTAAAACAAAATTAAAAAATTATATAAAGTTTATACATATAGAATATAAAATCACCAACTTATTACATAAAAACACCAAAACCCCTACCACACAATCCATTTATCTCATAGGCCTACCAAATTCACCATAATGTTCACAGGGAGTCGGGGTAGGGTAGTGTCACACGGAAACCGACGTTGGAATAGTACATGAAATACGAAAAAGGGATCTAAACCACTTCACTTGAAGGGAAATATATCATTACATTTCATTCAGGGGCGGATCCACATTCATTTCGAAAAAGGGGGCAGGAGGTTTTTCATGAGAATTGAGGTTCTTAATTCCGAAGGTTCGTCAATCCGAAAACGAAATAAGGTTCGTTTTTCCGAAGGTTCGTTAATCCAAAAACGAAATAAGGTTCGTTAATCCGAAAACAAAATAAGGTTCGTTAATCCGAAAAATGAAAACCGGGAAAGCAGAGGCAGAGGCAAGGGGGAGGGGGGGGGGGGGCGGGGAACACTGTTGCCGTTCAATTGTTATGAGGATGGGAAGGCAAGGGCGGCCGAACGAATTTTCGTTTGGGGGGTAAAAAATGAAACTCATACGTCAAAATGGACACTTCGGTGATATTTTCCCCTTAAGATTATCATCTGCTTGAAGTCATTGTGTGTTTGATAGTGATTAAGTATAGGAAAAACCTTTTTTGAAGTGATTTCTTATTATGGCAAAACGTATATTTAGGCTTTATTTTTCGGGAGAGAGTGTAATGAGCGAGCGGCTTGGTAAAACAAATTCAAAGGTGAAGTTGTAAAACGTTTTGGGGTCAATTATTCTTAAAATGGCATAATTGCGAGGTGTTGCGAGCGTGAATCACAAGCTAAAACTTTAGGGTATTTCAATAAAAAATGAAAATAAGTTTTTAAAAATCCGAGCAGATTTCTGCTGTCATTAAAAAGATGTGCATCTAACTAAAAAATTAAAACGAGCGCAAAACGCATATTTCACCAATCGAATGAGAGTGCGAAGCGCAAGCTGAAATTTTGCAATATTCCCGCCTGAAAACTTAACTTGTATACTTTAAAAAAAGTATTTTATTTCGAAAAAACACGAAAAATTGCATATTTAATTTTGAAAAAGGAACTTTTCCCATTTTGGAATATATTCATTTTCTTATTTTTTATTTCATTTTTGGGGTGCAAGTGCCCCCTGCCTCCCTCCCGGCGGATCCAACTTTCTTAAAAAAGGGGGAGGGGGGCAATATTTTTTTTAGCCACATTTTCCTCGATCGGCAGCTTAAAGTTGATTTTTGTTTCTTTCTTTGAAAGGGTAGTCGTAACAGTCAATAATTAGCTTTCGACTTATAAAATAAAGTAAATATGTAATAACATGATAAATCCTTTTCAAATAATGCGAGCGCGAGTTTTTTTTTATATGATGGGCAATATGTTTGTGATCTTCAAAACGAGATGCCCATGTAACTAAATTTAGATACTAATTGCGAGGAAGATCGCAAACATAAATTTTAAATATATAAGCTCTGACCTGATCTAAAGGGGACATTTAAAGAACTTTTTGCAGTTAGCCATGAAGACGATGCGTGTTTCAACCAGTGGCGGCGGAATATATTTTCCTTGGGGGCTGGCAAAGCCAAAATAAAGGGGCCAAGAGGGGCAATTTGGTGCAAACGTATATTTTCACCATAAGATTATCATCTGTGTAAAGAGGCTGTGTGTTATGGTTACACTTCGTAATTCCGAAGGTTCTTTATTCCGAAGGTTCGTAATTCCGAAACACGTAAATTGCCTATACCTCGATGTTCGTTAATCCGAAAACGAAAAAGGGTTCGTTAATCCGAACATTTGTGGCGTAATTCCGACGATTCGTTATTCCGAAGGTTCGATAATCCGAAAACGAAATAAGGTTCGTTGTTCCGAAGGTTCGTTAATCCGAAAACGAAATGAGGTTCGTTGTTCCGAAGGTTCGTTAATCCGAAAACGAAAAAAGGTTCGTTATTCCGAAGGTTCGTTGATCCGAAAACGAAATAAGGTTCGTTTTTCCGAAGGTTCGTTAATCCGAAAACGAAATAAGGTTCGTTTTTCCGAAGGTTCGTTAATCCGAAAACGAAATAAGGTTCGTTAATCCGAAAGCAACATAAGGTTCGTTAATCCGAAAACAAAATAAGGTTCGTTAATCCGAAAAAATGAAAACCGGGAAAGCAGAGGCAGAGGCAAGGGGAGGGGGGCGGGGGACACTGTTGCCGTTCAATTATCATATGAGGATGGGAAGGCAAGGGCGGCCGAACGAATTTTCGTTAGGGGTAAAGCCAACAAATGAAACTCATACGTCAAAATGGGCACTTTGGTCATATTTTCACCTTAAGACTATCATCTGCTTGAAGTCATTGTGTGTTTGATAGTGATTAAGTAGAGAAAAACTTTTTCGAAGTGACTTCTTATTATGGCAAAATGTATATTTAGGCTTTATTTTTCGGGAGAGATTATAATGAGCGAGCGGCTTGGTAAAACAAATTCAAAGGTGAAGTTGTATAACGTTTTTTTTTTGTGGTCAATTATTCTTTAAATGGCATTATTGCGAGGTGTTGCTAGCGTGAATCACAAGCTAAAACTTTAGGTTATTTCAATAAAAAATGAAAATTAGTTTTTTAAAATCCGAGCAGATTTCTGCTGTCATTAACCCTTTGAACCCGATAGGCCGGAATACCGGCCTGCCAGAAAACATGAAAATACCCGATAGGCCGGAATACCGGCCTCCAGCCATGTGATTTCAAAAGCATGGATTCTAAATGTCAGGTGATCTTCTAAAATGACGTCATCTTTCTCGTACGTGTAGGAATATTTAGTCGATAATTTCAGTCAATGTCGGCAGTGATTTCGGAAGGATTTAGCTTCAAAAATGGCCAAAATATGCCACTTTTTTGTGATTGCTCGTGTCGTAGGTGCGGTAATACGTGGCGAGTCACGTGCTTACTATGGGGAAGCAATTGGTATATCTCACTTTGGTGAAAACAGTGATTTTGAGCCCAAAACAGACACTAAATTTGATATTTCTGATTGTAGACTAGGTCTACGAGAAGCCAAACAACTTCAGCCGGCTCGGGCGGGGTACTAGTGGGGGGAAGGTGCCGTTGGGTCTCGAATCATGGGGGATTGTATGAATGTGGTCGAGAAGTCATTTATGTGCAAATAATTCAGGGTGTATGTCACGACCGCCCCAAATAATTCAGGGTTCAAAGGTAACTAAAGAATTAACACGAGCGCAAAACGCGAGCTTTAAACATACTGACCAGAAAAGGAACCTGTTAAAGAAAGCATTTAGTGACCTCTTTAGGATGCATATTTCACCAATCGAATGAGAGTGCGAAGCGCAAGCTGAAATTTTTCAAAATTCCAGCCTGAAAACTTAACTTAACTTGTATACTTTAAAAAGAGTATTTTATTTCGAAAAAAACATGAAAAACGGCATATTTATTTTTGAAAAAGGTACTTTCCCATTTTGGAAAATATTAATTCCCCAGTTTTTTTTTTTATTTCATTTTGATGCCCCCTGCCTCCCTCCCGGCGGATCCAACTTTCGTCAAATAGAGGGGGGCAATTTTTTTAGCCATATTTTCCTTGATCGGCAGTTTAAAGTTGATTTTTTTTGTTTCTTTGAAAGGGTAGTCCTACACTCTAAAAACTGAAGTGCAAATCAGCACTCCGAAGTGCAGTCACTATACATTTGTGATCTTCAAAGCGAGATGCCTATGTAACTAAATTTAGATAATAACTGCTAGCAAGAAGCGCGAACAGAATTTTTAAATATATAAGCTCTGACCTGATCTAAAGGGGACATTTTAAGAACTTTTTGCAGTTAGCCATGAAGACGATGCGTGTTTTAACCAATGGCGGCGGAACGTATTATTTTTTTTTGGGGGGGGGGCAAAGCAAAAAAAAGGGGGCCAATAGGGGCAATTTGGTGCAAACGGATATTTTCACCATTAGATTATCATCTGTGTAAAGAGGTTGTGTGTTTTGTAGTAACTAAATTGAGCACAAATTTTTAAGTGATCACTAAAGTTATATATTTACGTTTCATTTCTGCGAGCGTAGAGAGCAAGCGGTTTGGGGGAAAAGTCAAATCTGAAGATGTAAAATTCGCCTTTTTGGTCAATTACTGTTAAAAGGGCATCCTTGTGAGATGTTGCGAGCGAATCACGTGCTCAAACTTTTGAAAATTTCATGTGGGCCTAGAATGATAATATTGATATAGATATCATTTGCCCAGGGAAGCCACTTCAGTTCTGAAAACTATTTTCCCAGCTATTATTATTATTTCTTTACAAGAATTCTTAGAACACGTAGAATGTCCAGTTTTCAGGTTTGAAAATCGGAAAAATTTGGCTCACGTTTCTCGCTCGCATCAAGTATTGTTTATTGAGGAACTCATTCTATTCCTGGTTACAAAAAAAAAGAAGTCCAGTTTTCAGGTTGGAATATCACAAATTTTAAGCTTGCGGTTCGCGCTCTCATTATTTAGTTCGTGAGATATCTATATTCTATTCATGAGTCACTAAATGCAGTCCTTAAAAGATTACTTTCTGAAGCCTGTTGCATAAAACTTTTTACCTGAGAAAACTCTGGTAACAAATTAAAAACTATAAGGTTAGTCTGATTTCCGCCATTGACTTTAGCACAGGGCAAAAACTTCTGTAAAAACAACCTGAGTTTTCTCAGGGAAAAGTTTCATGCAACGGGCCCCAGGTCAGTATTTCAACAAATTACAGCTCGCCCTCGCATTAATTCTTTAGAAAGATACACATATTTCTCACGATTACAAAAAAAATGCTCCGAATGCTCACTTCACGTCTTGTTACATGAAATGTCTACTAGTTTCAGCTTGCGATTCGCGCTTTCAACATCTCACAAGGATCATTATTAGTATTATTTTTATTACCAGCAGAAGCTGTTATTAAAAATGACATCCCCTCCAATACAAATCCTATTATCTAGAGGTTGCTCGCGCGCTTCCAACACACTTGATCCCCTGCATCTTTAATTAAACCATTTGCTTATAGGCAGCAATTGCTCAGATAAAATCGAAATTAGCCTATGCTTGATCAGGGCGCCATTCTTAATGAAATACATGCTTTGGCCCCAACACACGCATGTATCATCGATCATTATTACTATCATTGCATAATATCGTGTAATCTTGTAATGACAACATCGTTTGTGTTACCAAAATGAATTATTTTCATTTTCGGAAATACGAACCTTATTTAATTTTCGGATTAACGAACCTTATTTCGTTTTCGGATTAACGAACCTTCGGAATTACGAACCTTATTTCGTTTTCGGATTAACGAACCTTCGGAATTACGAACCTTATTTCGTTTTCGGATTAACGAACCTTCGGAATTACGAACCTTATTTCGTTTTCGGATTGACGAACCTTCGGAATTACGAACCTTCGTAATTACGAACCTTCGGAAATACGAACCTTCGGAATAACCGAACCTTCGGAATTACGAAGCTTCGGAATTACGAATGTATGCGGTGTGTTATGTAGTATTTGAATTGAGTAAAAAAAAATAAGTGATCACTGATTGATAAATTATATATTTACCTTTTAATTTTTGCGAACGTAGCGAGCAACCGGTTTGGGGAGAAAGAAATCAAATCTGAAGATGTAAAATTCGCGTTTTTGGTCAATTACTGTTAAAAGGGCATCCTTGTGAGATGTTGCGAGCGAGTCACGTGCTCAAACTTATGGAAAGTTCATGTAGGCGTGGAATGATAATAATGATATAGATATTATTTACCCAGGGAGGCCACTCCAGTTTTGAAAACTGTTCTCCCAGCTATTATTATTATTTTTTTTTACAAGAATGCTTAGAATGTCCAGTTTTCAGGTTGGAAACCGGAAAATTTTGGCTCACGTTTCTCTCTCGCATCAAGTATTGTTTATTTAGAAACTCATTCTATTCCTGGTTACAAAAAATATAAAATGTCCAGTTTTCAGTTGGAATATCACAAATTTTAAGCTTGCGGTTCGCGCTCTCATTATTTAGTTCGTGAGATATATATTCTATTCATGAGTCACTAAATGCAGTCCTTAAAAGATTACTTAGTAGAAGCCTGTTGCATAAAACTTTTTACCTGAGAAACTCTGGTAAAAACTGAAAACTAAGGTTAGTCTGATTTCTGCCATTGACGTTAGCACAGGGCAAAAACTCCGGTAAAACAACCTGAGTTTTCTCAGGTAAAAAGTTTTATGCAACGGGCCCCAGGTCAGTATATAAACAAATTACAGCTCGCCCTCGAGTTAATTCTTTAGAAAGATACACATCTTTCTCACGATTAAAAAAACTGCTCATAATGTTTAAGTTCACGTCTTGTTACATGAAATGTCTACTAGTTTGAGCTTGCGATTCGCGCTTTTAACATCTCACAAGGATCATTATTCAAAAGGATCATTATAATAATGATCCTTGTGAGATGTTAGTATTATTTTTATTTTTATTACCAGCAGAAGCTGTTGTTAAAAATGACATCCCCTCCAATACAATTTCTATTATCTAGAGCAATTGCTCAGATAAAATCGAAATTAGCCTACGTTTGATCAAGTCGCCTATACATGCATGTATCATCGATCGTCATTGCATAATATCGTGTAATCTTGTAATGACAACACCGTTTTTGTTACCAAAATGAATAATTTTTCATTTTCGGAAATACGAACCTTATTTAATTTTGGGATTAACGAACCTTATTTCGTTTTCGGATTAACGAATCTTCGGAATTACGAACCTTATTTCGTTTTCGGATTAACGAACCTTATTTCGTTTTCAGATTAACGAACCTTATTTCGTTTTCGGATTGACGAACCTTCGGAATTAAGAACCTCATTTTGTTTTCGGATTAAGGAATCTTGGGAATTACGAACCTTATTTCGTTTTCGGATTGATGAACCTTCGGAATTACGAACCTTCGAAAATTCGAACCTTCGGAATAACCGAACCTTCGGAATTACGAAGCTTCGGAATTACGAATGTATGCGCAAATTTTCATACCCCTCCTTCATTTTTTTTTAGGGGGGGGGGGTCCTATTTGGCGCCATACAAAGCCTGTACAAAGCCCAATATGATAATCCATTGTTTTCAACCTTATTTCCCACTTTTCTTCGCCAATTATATTTTTAAGTTGTCTGAGGTGTACAAGAATGAATATTTGATGATGATGTGATGTCAATTTTTTTAACTTTTACCATATGGGGGCGGACTTTACATAAAATGCCCCCAAATTGTAAAATATTGCCCCCAAAATATTATTGTTCCCTTTTTTGGCACTAAAATTAGGACAAAGGATTATGATATGAAATGAATATGTCTTGTTATACAATCCAAGAACAGAGGAATATATCACATGCAATGTATATCATTATTTTTGGTCAATTGATGTAAAGATCATCTCCTTTTCAAGATTTTATGCAGTGAAAACCTTACTACAACACTAGAGGGCGCCATAACTTATGATAATCACTTCCCTTAAAAAAATCAAATTCTAGGCACTGTAATTTTATCAATAAACTTGAAAGCTGACACATTTCAAGAGAAATTATTTCCAATGCCGATTCATAGTATGGGCATCTAATTTGTTTTGATTATACCCCGGGGGGGGGGGGAAATGGCTGCCTTAGGCTAAAAATAAAAAAATCTTGGATTCTTTTTTTTGTTATCTAAGTGGCCTTAATTTGATTTCTATTCAAAGATTTTTAAGGGTGAAGAATTATATCGGGAAAAGTTACAAGGACCCAGAAATCCAAGATGGCTTCCAAAAATGGAGTTTAAAATGGCTGTTGATACTTTAAATGGACATAGCACATTTTATATACCTGAGATAGATGGAATCGGTGTCTAGACCATGGTTTCAACGATCAAAATTGGGACAAGAATACTGTTTCCTTTTTTTATTTATTTAACTTCTGGAGGCCATCTTGGACTCAACATACCGGGACGCGTATTTTTTGTTTACACCACTGCTCCGCCAAAATTCCCCAAAATACGAAAGAAGCGGGCAAGTCTAAATTGTGCGCTCAATTCAAGCTAGCTAGCTAGCAGCATCAAGCGCTCGCGATCGCTATGCAGGGTGGATTCGATTCCCTCTATTCCCGCGTGCGTGATATCAGGTGAAAAATATCATCTTGATCATCATCACGATCATGGTCTGATCTTGGGACTTTAGAGCTCATAAAAACACCATTTCGTCATGGAGAGTACTGACCGTACAAGTCGAGATGAAACTGTCAATCCTCATGTCATGTCATCCCCACTCAACTGAAGGTAATTTTTTTTTAATTTCTGCTCAGCAGGGCCCCGTTTGTTAAGGCCCTAAACCGCAAATTGCACCTAAACCGCAAATCGCCGCCTAAGCTTGTAGAAAAAAGTATTTTTGAAACGAAGGACCTTGGATGAGTGGTTTCACTCCCCTGGTAACATTTAGTATTAAAGTTTGAAAATTTTTGAAAATAAGCTACTATTACTACTACCACTACTACTACTACTACTCCTACTCCTATACTACTACTACTACTACTACTACTACTACTCCTACTCCTCCTACTACTCCTACTACTACTACTACTAAAACTACTACTACTACTACTACTCTTACTGCTACTACTACTACTCTTACTGCTACTACTACTTCTACTACTGCTACTCCTACTACTACTACTACTACTACTACTACTACTACTACTACTCCTACTCCTACTACTACTACTACTACTACTACTACTACTACTACTACTACTAAAACTACTACTACTACTACTCTAACTGCTACTACTACTTCTACTACTGCTACTCCTACTCCTACTACTACTACTACTACTACTCCTCCTACTCCTACTACTACTACTACTACTAAAACTACTACTACTACTACTCTTACTGCTACTACTGCTACTACTACTACTACTAAAACTACTACTACTACTACTACTCTTACTGCTACTACTACTCCTACTACTACTCCTACTATACTACTACTAAAACTACTACTACTACTACTACTACTACTACTACTACTACTACTACTACTACTACTACTCCTACTCCTACTACTACTCCTACTATACTACTACTAAAACTACTACTACTACTACTACTACTACTACTACTACTACTACTACTACTCCTACTCCTACTACTACTACTAAAACTACTACTACTACTACTACTACTACTACTACTACTACTACTACTCCTACTCCTACTCCTACTCCTACTACTACTACTACTACTACTACTACTACTACTACTACTACTTCTCCTACTCCTACTCCTACTCCTACTACTACTACAACTACTACTACTACTACTCTTACTGCTACTACTACTTCTACTACTGCTACTCCTACTACTACTACTACTATTTCGTACTGATTATGACTATAATAACATGAGTACATGGCTTCATTACCCTCGTAACATTTTGTATTAAAGTTTTAAAAAGATTATAATAAATATTTTAAAAATTATTTATAGCGATTCTTTATATTCTCCCTCTGTGTTCACGCCTCTTACGCGCACACGGTCCTTGTTAATATAACCGTGTGCGCGTAAGAGGCGTGAACACAGAGGGCGGCAAACATAAATCGCAGAAGGATAGAGGTTGAAGAGTGAGGAATTAGAACTAGGGCGCTGATCTCATTTTTATGAGAAATGTTGTTGTTGATCCCTTTGTTGATACACGTATTTATTTATTTGTTTATTTATTTAAATATTTTACCAGGGTGCTCATTCAACATAAAGTTGGTCTCCCATGGGGCCCTAAAAGGCTATCATTATTGTTCTTCTTGTTTGTTGGTTTTGGACTCTTGGTTATGGTGGGAGTTGGGCAACTTGGGCTGTACATAGTGCCGTTTTTTTTTGTGTTTTTTTTTTGTGTTTTTTTTTTTTTGTGTATCCCTAATTCTCCCCTAGTATAATCTAACGCCTGTAGGTTTAAGCAAAGGAAAAGGAAAAGGGAAGAAATGAAAGGCGGAAAATAAAGAAAGAATCGCTATAAATAATTTTTTTAATATTTATTATAATCTTTTTAAAACTTTAATACAAAATGTTACGAGGGTAATGAAGCCATGTACTCATATTATTTTAGTCATAATCAGTACGAAATAGTAGTAGTAGTAGTAGTAGTAGGAGTAGCAGTAGTAGAAGTAGTAGTAGCAGTAAGAGTAGTAGTAGTAGTAGTTTTAGTAGTAGTAGTAGTAGTAGTAGTAGTAGTAGTAGTAGTAGTAGTAGTAGCAGTAAGAGTAGTAGTATAGTTTTAGTAGTAGTAGTAGTAGTAGTAGTAGGAGTAGGAGTAGGAGGAGTAGTAGTAGTAGTAGGAGTAGTAGGAGTAGCAGTAGTAGAAGTAGTAGTAGCAGTAGTAGTTTTAGTAGTAGTAGTAGTAGTAGTAGTAGTAGTAGTAGTAGTAGTAGGAGGAGGAGGAGGAGTAGCAGTAGTAGAAGTAGTAGTAGCAGTAAGAGTAGTAGTAGTAGCAGTAAGAGTAGTAGTAGTAGTAGTTTTAGTAGTAGTAGTAGTAGGAGTAGTAGTAGGAGTAGTAGTAGTAGTAGTAGTAGTATAGGAGTAGGAGTAGTAGTAGTAGTAATAGTAGCTTATTTTCAAAAATTTTCAAACTTTAATACTAAATGTTACCAGGGGAGTGAAACCACTCATCCAAGGTCCTTCGTTTCAAAAATACTTTTTTTCTACAAGCTTAGGCGGCGATTTGCGGTTTAGGTGCAATTTGCGGTTTAGGGCCTTAACACCCGTTGCATAAAACTTATTTTTGCCATAGTTTTTCTATGGCAAAAACTTTAGTTTTTTGCCACAGTTTCAAATTCGGTCAAAATTTCATGGCATAAAAACTCTGGCAAACTTTTGCCAGAGTTTTTTAATTTGCCAGAGTTTTTTAAGACTGAATAAACTTGGACGAGGATGCATGCCGATATCAGCCGATATCACGATCGGTATCTGCGGCTGCTGAAAAAAAATCTTGGAGACTCCACAGAACGTAAGCTTGATATTTTTTTTTATCAAATGTGTTCATATTTGCTATTTTTTATCATTATAAGTCGATGAATTATCTGCAAAAATATCTGGTTATTGTTTTTAATCCGTGCTCGCACCGTGAAAGTGAGATTCACGATTTTTTTACACGTTTGAATCGTCCCATTTTTGTGTCGCAAGCGGCTGCGGGGTCAGCGTCTCGGCCATGTATATTGCCGCCGGAGCTTCGGCATAGTGATGTGACCGCGCTGGTCGCACTTGGTGCGCAAACAGCTGAAATCACCAAATGCATCGACACGTTTGGAAAGCTTATTTATCGATTTATCGTATTTCTCTTGCTATGATCACATATTCTACATTATAATTGGTATCAGTACATGAAAATTTCATGTTGTTTAAATCAATTTTTTCATGTTAGAATTGAATGCAAAGTTGCAAACTTTGGAGTTTACTAGTTCGTCACCAAGTCAAACAAGTTAACTTGAATTGAAGTTGGTTAGATTCTAGGTCTAACAACAACAGTTAGATCAAAGTTTCAGATCTAACTTTAGGCCTAGAATCCACATTCTAGATCTAAATTAACTTTTTCTTAAAGAAGTTGAGACTTCAGTCAGTTAGCTTGAGTTGAGGGCTCCACCGCGAAGCCCCCCCCCCCCCCGAGCCTGAGTAACTCAGTAAGTAGACAGCTGGCAGCCGTCTGTTTCGAGGAGTTTTTTAACATTTTTTTTTTAATTTTCTCCTCGTACACAGACGGCTCGCTATCGTGCAGCCACCATTAGGGGACTTGCAATGCAAAATCCCCCCGTCGGGGCTCTTCAATTTTTGTCTTTAATGAATAAAAATTTTGAAAATTAACGCTACCAAAATGCAAATTTATATTCCCTCGTGGCATTAATTGCCGAAAAACGGAGAAAAATGAAGTTAAAAGGAACAACAAGTGGAATGCCTCTGGCCGTCTCACCTGCATCACGCGGTTCAATATAGCAGCAGTGCTGACTTTGAATACTACTCTAACTCGCACAAGATGTTCAGTGATACTTGATTACTCTTATGTACAAGTTTCATGAATCAGATCCATAAACTTTCAAAGTTATGATGGTAATTCAACAGATACTCCCAATTCGGCCAAAGTTCATTGACCTTTGACCTTGGTCATGTGACCTGAAACGCGCACAGGATGTTCAGTGATACTTGATTACTCTAATGTCCAAGTTTAACGAACTAGACCAATAAACTTTCAAAGTTATGATGGTAATTCAACAGATACCCCCCGATTCGGCCAAAGTTCATTGACCCTAAATGACCTTTGACCTTAATCATGAGACCTGAAACTTGCACAAAATTTTCAGTGATGCTTGATTACTATTATGTCTAAGTTTCATGAATCAGATCCATAAACTTTCAAAGTTATGATGGGAATTCAAGAGATATCCCCAATTCGGCCAAAGTTCATTGACCCTAAATGACCTTTGACCTTGGTTGTTCAGGCAGGATGTTCAGTGATACTTGATTAACCTTATGTCCAAGTTTCATGAACTAGGTCCATATATTTTCTAAGTTATGATGACATTTCAAAAACTTAACCTCAGGTTAAGATTTCGATGTTGAATCCTCCAACATGGTCTAAGTTCATTGACCCTAAATGACCTTTGACCTTGGTCATGTGACATGAAACTCTAATAGGATGTTCAGTAATACTTGATTAACCTTTTGGCCAAGTTTTATTAACTAGGTCCATATACTTTCTAAGTTATGACGTCATTTCAAAAACTTAACCTCAGGTTAAGATTTGATGTTGACGCCGCCGCCGCCGTCGCCGTCGGAAAAGCGGCGCCTATAGTCTCACTTTGCTTCGCAGGTGAGACCAAAACAGTGACTTACCTCGGCTGTCGCGCAAATTCACTTCCCCGTTGTATCTGATCTTAAGTACATAGACATATGGCCATTGAGTCCCCTGTACAGATCGCGCTAGAACTTCGGTCTCTGTATTTGGTGAGTGAAGCCAACGGAGTTCAGTTGAACAACCAACAAAACAGAGATCGAAGCAGTTGGTCTACTCAGTAAGGTACATGCAGGCCCTTCAATTAAAAAAAGATGCGTAACCGTAAAGCTAGAGCTAGATTGATTGTTGGCGCATAGACTCTCTGTTACCAGGCGCAGATCCAGAGCCTGTGTCTTTACTTAATACAGGGCACGAATTGGCACTATGCACTAGGGCCTACAGTGCTGCGATCCAAAAATTTTGACAACTCTGAATGGAGGCCTTAATGTCTCCCTTAAAAAAATTGAAATAAAATAGGGGGCACTCGTACCATATGACCCTCTTCCCCTGGATCTGCTATGACCCCACATGGATTTGCGACACCACGATCATGAACAACAGTACTTAGCGTAATGTGCCAAGAATTTTGAGGGGGCCTGACACTGACAATGGCATCGGGGGCAATTTTTTTCGTGAGCGATCCAAAACTTTTACCATTGTTTTTTTTAGTAAAAGAAAAAATCGAAATTTGTGTTGGATTAAAAAAATAATATATTTCACTCCTTTGCCTTTCATTTGTTTTTTACCCCCTTTATTTCGTTTTTTAACATTTTTAGAGGGTCCATACTCCATAGTCTAAGTGTCTAACCCATGGGGGGCCAGTCCCCTCCCCCCCAAAAAAAAATTGTACGCCAGAGAACGTGAATCTGTACAGTGGCTAAATGTTGAAATAAAAATTGGTCTCAATTTAAAGCTTGTTATAATCCAACACTCTTTACAATTTTTTTTAATTAATTGAAATACATGATCATATTACCATTAAAGTAAGAATCTTGAAAATCCTTTATAAAAAAATTCTTGCAGAGAAACAAATTATATATATAATGTAATTTTGGGACCGAATGGAGACTATGGGATGTTGTATTTGTTAGTATTTAACATGCATTACTTTGGTTGTTAAGGGGCTAGACATTTGATTTTGGTCTCAATTGCATATACATCAGTGATTATTTGTTTAAGATAGAAAGTAAAAAAATCATTAAAATATTGCACTTTTGGATATTCTAAGTTCATATAAATTTGCATTTCTGAATTATGTTGATGAAATTAACAAATTCCTTTAGATTATTTATCATCTAAAACGACTAAAAGCGAATTTCAATGATCAATCCAAATATTTGTTTCCAGTTTGTACTGAGCTCATTTTCTTCTGTTAAGTTTTAATCGCTGTAATAAGTCCAACAATTGGAATCAACCATCAAAATGTCCTATCCTAGTAATGGTTAAATTCACCACAAACTTATTAGTATATATTCATTTGATAATTTATACTGAAAGTAATCTCAATGCAAATATTTGTATGGCTTTATCTAGTCTTAATTTGTGACTTTCTAATAGGATTATTTATTTTCTCATTCAATATCTAACAGCTTAAATTGTTGAGGTATATACACAGGAGCAACTCACGTGCATGTGTGACTTTTTGAGAAGAAACCACGCAAGACTGTTGGTTAGCAATCACCATGTAAAAGGGTAAGATATACAGCTTAATTTCAAATTAGCCAAAATTCTAATTGCTACCATTTTAAGTATTTATAGACAGGCTTATCTTTTATGTTGATAATCTTAATGCAAAGTTTCTAAAAGTGAAGAAGAAGGAGTCATTACTGCCTGATAATGTCGAACATAAGTAGTTATAAAGTGCAATTTTTTAAACAGGTTTTGTCTTCTTGAAAGAAAAGAAAAAAAATATTGTTTTTCAGGCATATTTGGAATGAGTAAGAATCCTCCTGTTGATTATTCAATTTATACAACCCCTCCAAAAAAAAAATAGATATTGTACCTAATCTCACCTGGCTATGCTAGTGATTGTGTAGACCTGAATCAATAATAGTTAAGTTCATTTAATGGTTACACTTCGTAATTCCGAAGCTTCGTAATTCCGAAGGTTCGTAATTCCGAAACACGTAAATTGCCTATACCTCGATGTTCGTTAATCCGAAAACGAAAAAGGGTTCGTTGTTCCGAACATTTGTGGCGTAATTCCGACGATTCGTTATTCCGAAGGTTCGATAATCCGAAAACGAAATAAGGTTCGTTGTTCCGAAGGTTCGATAATCCGAAAACGAAATAAGATTCGTTGTTCCGAAGGTTCGTTAATCCGAAAACGAAAAAAGGTTCGTTGTTACGAAGGTTTGTTGATCCGAAAACGAAATAAGGTTCGTTTTTCCGAAGGTTCGTTAATCCGAAAACGAAATAAGGTTCGTTTTTCCGAAGGTTCGTTAATCCGAAAACGAAATAAGGTTCGTTAATCCGAAAACAAAATAAGGTTCGTTAATCCGAAAACAAAATAAGGTTCGTTAATCCGAAAACAAAATAAGGTTCGTTAATCCGAAAAATGAAAACCGGGAAAGCAGAGGCAAGGGGAGGGGGACACTTTTGCCGTTCAATTATTATGAGAATGGGAAGGCAAGGGCGGCCAAACGAATTTTCGTTGGGGGTAAAGCCAAAAAATGAAACTCATACGTCAAAATGGGCACTTTGGTGATATTTTCACCTTAAGATTATCATCTGCTTGAAGTCTTTGTGTGTTTGATAGTGATTAAGTAGAGAAAAACTTTTTTGAAGTGACTTCTTATTATGGCAAAATGTATATTAAGGCTTTTTTTTTTTGGGGGGGGAGAGGGTATAATGAGCGAGCGGCTTGGTAAAACAAATTCAAAGGTGAAGTTGTATAACGTTTTTTGTGGTCAATTATTCTTAAAATGGCATCATTGCGAGGTGTTGCGAGTGTGAATCACAAGCTAAAACTTTAGGTTATTTCAATAAAAAATGAAAATTAGTTTTTAAAAATCCGAGCAGATTTCTGCTGTCATTAAAAAGATGTGCATCTAACTAAAGAATTAACACGAGCGCAAAACGCGAGCTTAAACATACTGACCAGAAAAGGAACCTGTTAAAGAAAGCATTTAGTGACCTTTTTAGGATGCATATTTCACCAATCGAATGATAGTGCGAAGCGCAAGCTGAAAATTTTCAATATTCCAGCCTGAAAACTCAACTTAACTTGTATACTTTAAAAAGAGTATTTTATTTCGAAAAAACATGAAAAACGGCATATTTATTTTTGAAAAAGGAACTTTCCCATTTTGGAAAATATTAATTCCCCTGTTTTTTATTTCATTTTGATGCCCCCTGCCTCCCTCCCGGCGGATCCAACTTTCGTCAAATAGAGGGGGGGGGGGCAATTTGTTTTAGCCATATTTTCCTTGATCGGCAGTTTAAAGTTGATTTTTGATTGTTTCTTTGAAAGGGTAGTCCTTACAGTCAATAATTAGCTTTATCCTTATAAAATAAAGTAAATATGTAATAACATGATAAACCCTTTTTAAATAATGCGAGCGCGAGCTATATATTTTTGTTAATATGATGGGCAATATGTTTGTGATCTTCAAAGCGAGATGCCTATGTAACTAAATTTAGATAATAACTGCTAGCAAGAAGCGCGAACAGAATTTTTAAATATATAAGCTCTGACCTGATCTAAAGGGGACATTTTAAGAACTTTTTGCAGTTAGCCATGAAGACGATGCGTGTTTTAACCAATGGCGGCGGAACGTATTTTTTTTTTGGGGGGGGGGGGCAAAGCAAAAAAAGGGGCCAATAGGGGTAATTTGGTGCAAACGGATATTTTCACCATTAGATTATCATCTGTGTAAAGAGGTTGTGTGTTTTGTAGTAACTAAATTGAGCACAATTTTTTAAGTGATCACTAAAGTTATATATTTACGTTTCATTTCTGCGAGCGTAGAGAGCAAGCGGTTTGGGGGAAAAAGTCAAATCTGAAGATGTAAAATTCACCTTTTTGGTCAATTACTGTTAAAAGGGCATCCTTGTGAGATGTTGCGAGCGAATCACGTGCTCAAACTTTTGGAAATTTCATGTGGGCCTAGAATGATAATATTGATATAGATATTATTTACCCAGGGGAGCCACTTCAGTTCTGAAAACTATTCTCCCAGCTATTATTATTTTTTTACAAGAATGCTTAGAATGTCCAGTTTTCAGGTTGGAATATCACAAATTTTAAGCTTGCGGTTCGCGCTCTCATTATTTAGTTCGTGAGATATATATTCTATTCATGAGTCACTAAATGCAGTCCTTAAAAGATTACTTTCTGAAGCCTGTTGCATAAAACTTTTTACCTGAGAAAACTCTGGTAAAAACTGAAAACTAAGGTTAGTCTGATTTCCGCCATTGACTTTAGCACAGGGCAAAAACTCCTGTAAAAACAACCTGAGTTTTCTCAGGTAAAAAGTTTCATGCAACGGGCCCCAGGTCAGTATATAAACAAATTACAGCTCGCCCTCGCATTAATTCTTTAGAAAGATACACATCTTTCTCACGATTACAAAAAAAGCTCCGAATGCTCACTTCACGTCTTGTTACATGGAATGTCTACTAGTTTGAGCTTGCGATTCGCACTTTCAACATCTCACAAGGATCATTATTAGTATTATTTTTATTTTTATTACCAGCAGAAGCTTTTATTAAAAATGACATCCCCTCCAATACAAATCCTATTACCAGAGGTTGCTCGCACGCTTCCAACAAACTTGATTCCCTGCATCTTTAATTAAACCATTTGCTTATAGGCAGCAATTGCTCAGATAAAATCGAAATTAACCTATGCTTGATCAGGGCGCCTATATTCTTAATGAAATACATGCTTTGGCCCCAACACACGCATGTATCATCGATTGTTATTACTATCATTGCATAATATCGTGCAATCTTGTTATGACATCATCGTTTTTGTTACCAAAATGAATTATTTTCATTTTCGGAAATACGAACCTTATTTAAATTTCGGATTAACGAACCTTATTTCGTTTTCGGATTAACGAACCTTATTTCGTTTTCGGATTAAGGAACCTTCGGAATTACGAACATTATTTCGTTTTCGGATTAACGAACCTTCGGAATTACGAACCTTATTTCGTTTTCGGATTGACGAACCTTCGGAATTACGAACCTTCGGAATTACGAACCTTCGGAAATACGAACCTTCGGAATAACCGAACCTTCGGAATTACGAATGTATGCGCATTTAATTACCTCTTGCTATTCGTTGAAAATTATTATTTATTTATTTATTTTTTGATATGTCCATTGAAAATGATGAAATCTTATTTTCTTACGATTACAAGTTTGGATTTTCATGGAATAAAACTGAAATAGTACAACACATCTATCTTATAAATTCCCAAATTGAACTCTAGTTACATAAATAGATTGCAATTTTAATTTTTTATATAACTTAAAAAGTAGAAAAATATTAATGATATGCCATGAAATGAGATTTTTGTCAAATAAATTTAGACATTCGTGACATTAAGTGCAGAGTGTCTTTTCAATTATTATATAGCATATTTTATGATTTGTTTGTGTTTGCATTTTAAATAAAGGTTTGCAGAAACCAGACAGAGAGCCTGGGTGGAGATGCTATTGGCTGCCTAGGTCGGACTGCCTCCAATCTGAGGTGATCTTGGAGTGATCTAACATTAGAATGAATGGTTACGCTAGGAATCAGACAAAGACTGGTGTGTATTTTTATTTATAAGAGTTAAGAATATGTTTTATATGCATCAAGAAAAAAATAAAGATCACTATCTCTTAAATTTTATTTTGTTGTAATTGTCATGCAACTAATCCAAAATATCTAGAATTTTTTACCTCCACCCATCGGAGGTGGGGCCGAGGGCAGGTTTTTGGGTAATCTGGCCATCATTTCTTAACTTATTCTGATAAGTAAAGAACAGTTTGATTTCAAACTTTGTCCAAGTATGCATGTAGGATTGATGATACTTTGATTATTTTGAGGGTATCAAGGTCAAAGGTGACATGCCTTGTTCACTGAATATACATCGTTCCTGTGATAAATGAAGAACCCTTTGATGGTTCAACTTCAACTTGGCAAATATACATTTGGGAGTAACAATGATCAGGTTATATTTTGGGGTCACTAGGTCAAATGTAAAAAAATCACCAGAGATCTTTGGAAAATTTGTGCGTTTAATATTTTTATTTTTTGATGTGGCAATAGTGGATGCATAAATTTTGAAACTTACAAATGTACCCCCATGATTCTCAACGGGTTAAGGATGGATTGGGTGTCACTGCTAAATTCTAAATAAAAAACAAAGTGTTCTTCTCCCCCCCCCCCTCAAAAAAATTGTTGGAAGTACCATGTATATATGCAAGTCATAACCTTTTATTTTTTTGGTTGTCAACATTTTCTGGACAAAAGTGCCCCTCCTTTTGGAAATTTCTGGATCTGTGCCTGGGGTGAGGCGAGTCAAAATCACCCTTCATAGTTTATTAATGATGTTCACTCCACTTTTAAGATCCTTCTGCTTTGATCCCTGTTTGCAATTATAACATTTATAATTTTGGCATTACTGTACTTTGTTAAATCTTTAGGAGGTGAACAGTTTGGTAAAGTGAAGTCAAAATGGAAATCGTGCTGGCAGTCATGAGGAACTAGGCCAAGCATTGGGTCCATCCATGGCCAGGAGACAGAGACTGAGACATCTGAGTAACTGGTTAGTTTTACAGTAAAGATTTATTACACTGATGCATAACAAAATTTGAAATAAATATATCAAAGGATCTTTTATTTATTTTCGCTTTTTTCTATATTCTTTCATTCATTTTCTTGAGAAATGAGCATAATTTTGATTGAAATTTGTATAAGATGGATCTCCCTATAAAAAATAGGTAAACTGGTTTACAATGAAAAATTCACATTATTTAAAACCCAGAATATTAATCATCTGTAACCCATAGAATTCCTTTCATTCATTTTGAATTAATTAAATCTGTTTGTCAAAGGGGACAGTTGTTTTTTTCCTCATGAAAATTTCCGCAAGGTATAAGTAGCTTCAACTACTATTTATTGCCAGCTTGAGAGATTTCGTTCAGAGTTGGTAAATGATTTAAAGTTTTTAAAATGAAATAAGAAATGTTGAATCATAGTAAGTCAATAAAAAAAATGCGGAATGGTTGAAGATGTCATTAAAGTTAAGTCAAAGATTCTTTTTCTTGATGTGCAGCTTTCACATAAGGCAGCCTGCTTCTGGACATGGGGAAGCCAGAGAAAGAGAAGGAGGTTGAGGGGGAACCTCAAGCTGTTCCCGAGGCACCATTGACATCCAGGGTAGATGGGATCTACCGGTAGTTGATTGTGTAGGACACCAAGATGAAACCCAGCATAAGAGAAGAAAGAGAAGGTGCCCTTCCTGTTTTGACCAGCACACCGAGTACCAGGAGCATGGATCTGCTGCAAGTTCAACAGGAGACACTCAGAATGCAGCAAGCTTTGCTGCAAATATTTTAAATAAAAAATTATCCACAATTGTTTGCAGCAGTTTGTTAATGGAAATCAGAAGTAATGTTGAACAATTCAACTTCCTTTTTTTTTGTTCGTATTTTACTACTGATGTCCATTAACATCTACAATAAATATTACCCGTGTTCTGAGCAAATCTTGCTGAATTTTAAAGAAGGCATCAACTACTTATTGGTGCATATAATCCACCTTTTTTATGATGTTCCCTTGGTTTCCTGCTGAAAAGCTCAATGCAGCTTTAACTTAAGCAAAATATGAACAAAAATCTTTATCTGTAGAAATCCATACAGCAATATCTATATTACAGAGATTGGGCAAGATTGTTTCATTGACAGTTACTAATTAAAATAATTAATGTCATGTTATTTATGATAGTGTCTCAAACAATTTCCATTGAAAATGAAATAAATGAAATGTATGAGAAATTTTAAAAACAATATTCATCAAAAAGAATCGTTTGCTGCTGCTATTGTTTTTTTAAGAAGCAAATTTTACATTCTAAAATCAACCAGGCTATGTTGGCTTTTATGAATTCATCTTTTCTGTCAACTCTAAAAATAGTAGCTTCAATGCCACATACAATTTATATTCTTCTGGAATTAATATTGAAATTATTTTATTAGATGTTTTCATCATCTGTAGAATTTTTAGTAAAACTTGAACTGCAGAAACACTTCAAAAGAAGAAATGAGTAGACTGAAAACCTGTTGAATATTCTTTTTAGAAAATGAAGTAAAATCACCTTGAACTTTGGAAATTTCCAAAAGCATATGTTTGAACAAGTAATATGAAAATGAGTTTTGCCTAGGTCACATTACGGCGAGTAGAAATAAGCCGTTTTATGTATTATTATACGAACCACCTACATGAAGCTGGTACAAGGATGAATAAAATGGCTGATTTCGACTAGCCGTAAGGCCACCGGCCGGCAAATGTGACCTAGGCATAAATTGCTGATGTCATTGCCTCATAATTTTATACAAAATAATGGCAAAGACTACATCCTTTAGGATTGAGAAAGTTAAACTTGAACTTTATTCTCATCTCAGTAGATAGATGTTATTCATTCAATACTTGAATAAAATTTGAACAAGTGCCTTGCAATGCAGCATAAAAATTAAGGTTCTGAAATCTTAAAGGGAATCCCTGTGCAAGAACAGTTTTAAAGTTTATTTATACATGTTCATCTTGCAAGTCTGTTATATTTTCTGTCAGCATTGTTTGTGGATCCCACACTGGTGTCATAAGCCATGGTTCTTATATATCCTGCATTGCCCAACAGGATGCCTTGCAATTCGCCATCTGCAAAAGGTTATCCAATGGCACTGTTCTGTTGATTTAAAAGGAAAGGGACCTTGTCAACATTCAATCACATCTTTCAATATGCATACAATGGTATGGGATACTGTTAGCATTGAAATTAAAATATGAATTGACTAAGAATTATTTTCAATTAAATTCAAACTATTATTATTGTTCATAATGAGTTCTTTGGACTGTCACTCTGATTGTTCTTAATAAGTGATTGCAAATAAAATTATTTCAAATGTATAATTCTATGAGAAATGAATTGTTTAAAGGAGGATGAATTGCGAGAGAAGTGATAAAAAAGAAATAAAGTATTGAGAAAGAGACATCTGAGTTGTGTGACTGTAATTTAATTGAGAGAAGAAAACAATTCTTAACAAGTGATAAGTGTTCCTTATTCTCAATTGCTAATTAGATTATTTTAAACATATGATAATTGAGAATTGTTTAAAAAAGGAGAAAGGTAGAGAGAAGAAGAAGAAAAGGAATTATTAAGACAGAGACGTCTGAGTTGTGTAATATTTTAATTGACAGTAGAACAAAAATTTAACCTTCTGGTTTGCCTCTGACTAAAAAAATAAAATTCACCATCCCTGTTTGCCCATAAAGGAAAATATTTTTTATTTTTGCATAAAAATGTTACCAAGAAAAACATCAAGTCTTAATTCCCCCCCCCCCTGTATATTGCCCCACCTTCAACACTATTCAACACTATGGTCTGACTGAAGTATAATGGGGCATAAAAAGTAACAAGCATGGTGTTGTTAATGCTTTATGTAGATCTATATTCTAATGAAATTACTAATTTTGATATTTTGGAAAGATTTTTAACATTGCCAAGAAAGCACCAACAACAAAAAAGTACCTTTTGAAATATAGGCAATGTGATACAAAATGTTTTCCTCCACTTTATTTAAAAATATGTTTTGAATAATGGCATTGAGGGGGGGGGGGGTGTGATTGAATTGAATTTTATTATTTGTACCTTGTAAATACATTGTGTAGGCCTAGGCTGTTTACCCCCCCCCTTCCAGAATACTCCGCTCTTGCTATCTCTCTCTTCCCCTGTCATTGCATGTAAGTTGTTGGACAGTTTGGTCCCATCATATCATTAATTTAGTTTTATTCCCGGGGTTTTATAAAGCAACCACAAATCTAGAAAAAAAAGAAAAAACATAGCTCTCAGTTCCCGTTCATTTTTCTTAAGGAACTTTCGATGATGGCTATTTTTTTTTTTTTTACTTTACTACATTTTATTCCCAGCATTCTATTATACACATGTAGACACAAGTGTGAAATTAAAAGGAATCCACACAAATTTCGGGTCACTGTATATATAGTGTAAGTTTTGATATCAGTCGGATATTTCATTTTCCCTTTTGTTTACGTGCTCGATCGTCGTCTGTCATGGACTGGAGCGAGCCGAGCGACGGGGAAGAAAAAGATAAGTTAGGTCTGTTTTTAGTGAAAGATAGACCTCCTCCAGCATGCCCCTCCTCAATCATCACCCAGTTTTTATGACCTGTTAAAGAAAAATGAGACTGGCAAAGGTGAGAAATTAAGATGTCCAGTGAGCGCGTCCTTATCTTACTTTGAAGTTCCAACTTATTTTTGCAAGTGTGGGACTAGGCCGTATCGACTGCTATTCAAGTTTTCCTCGTAAAATTGAACTTGCAGTACAAGTCTGTTCAATCGTTAAAATAAAGTTAGCTCATACTTCTGAGTATTTCAGTTGATTTAGGGTAGTATTTCTGGGTATGTCTTATAGAACTTGTAAATATTTGGATTTGTAAAGGTGGTTAAATGGTAAAAAACAGCAAAAATAGAGGCGGCTTAGAAGGTACTCCAACAACACATCGTCGCATATCGCATGGAGGTTGATCCAGCGGCCAGCTCGCCAGCCGGAGGCTTTGGCGATAAAGGTCACGGTAGCAAAGAAAAGAGCAGACTGCCCAAGTTCAACTTTAAAGCCTTATGTTTTGAATAATTTAAAGGGTTAAGTTCAACTGCATCGATTTATTCACAGCATAACTTTTCAAAAAACACTGTAATCATATAGATTTACTTAAAGTTAAACTAGAACTAGATTTTATCTATGATTTTTATTTATTGTCCTGTCACAGGGTTGATATATTTTAAAAAATTAAACCACCAACTATTCTCCCCACTTCACTTAAAATGTAGACCTTCCTAGGCCATATTTTTACTAAATTAAATGAAATTTTCTGTAATTACCTTATTGCGTAGCCTATATAAGGCTTATGTCAACGTTCTAATTATTCTTGAAGCCATAGACAGGTGAATACTCTACATGGTACTTGGGACAGATCCTGAGCAGCTGCCTTGAAATAGTTTTGCCGGAGTTTCCTGATTTTTTGCCGTAAAAAAACTCCGGCAAAAGTTTTATGCAACGGGGCCCAGGTGTTTTGTGTGCAGTTTTGCATTGAGCTTTCTCATACATGTCAAAGTTTTTCTGGATTAGTGGGGAAAGGTTAATGAAAGCAATTCTGACACTTGATCACAAAGGAAAGGTGAAAAATGAGTATTTTCATTGGATTTTGCCATTATCAATGCTACAAAAACATGCTAGTTCACATAAAAATGGTTCTTTTAGTTTTATTCACAAGATACGAGAGCTTTGATGTGAACTTCCTTTTTTAATGCCACATCAAAATTATGGTATGGTTGGAACATGGTCCGACCTCTTGACCGAAGGTCTGCGAGGCCGAGGGTCCGCTAGACCCTTCATCGGTTGCCGCGGTCGAGTGGTTTAAAACGCCTCGTTGTAGCGGCGTAACAGGTTCCTGTTATCGGAAAGGGGGTCAAATAATTCCCGGTAACTAAATAGAATCAGTGCCAGTGGCGTTGCTAGGATTTCATTTTAGAGGTACTGCGCGCACGAAACGTCTCTCTAGGGGGGGGGGGGTGCAGGGAGGGGGTGTTTCTGCTACTTACAGTATAAAACTAACGATGCCTTATTTCACTGACACTACTTAATCATTAACTTTACTCACTTAACGTTTATTTTTTTCTGGTAATTCTGCTTCATGATCTTGTGCATTTAATGTTTAACAAGCAAACTGGAAATATTATGGAAATACAAACACCTGGAACATTGAACCTTCATTATGGGCAATTTTATCTTAGCTTTTTTTCATTTAAACAGAATACTAAGGACAAGAAGGTGAAAGTTCTTAAGAAAAGAACGTACACCTGTCCTCGGAAGAATGGTTCTTCAGGGGAGTTTTCATGGGGGAGTCGCCCTCCGGAGGAGTAGTCCTCTCGGGGAGTTCTACTAAAACCCATTTTGTATTGGTGTTGTTATTATTTTTGTTATCACGATATCAGCAGCTGCAGCAGTAGTAGAAGTAGAAGTCGTAGTAGTAGTTGTTGTAGTTATATTATTACTATTGTTTTGATCATCATATTTACTATTATTACTATCATTTAAATTGTTAACATTATTCGGCATTTTTGTTTTGCTTTGTTTCATTTTGTCTCCTTTGTTTTATTCATCACTTTAGTTTATTCAATCAATTTTTAAAACCGACACTCCAAATAAATGGATGAATATTTTTTCTAATACCGGACAAAGTTTTATAAACAGTCCTGTATGTTAAAGTTATGTCTCTGAAATCTGGATGAAGAAAAAAATGGTAGGTGAGGTAAATGATAATAAAAAATGGCCGTAAAAAGGAAGGAAAATGAATTAATAGAAGCGCCGAGTTCACCTAGAGCATAGAGAAAAGACGTAGACAAAAATTACGAAGAAAAAAAGAAGCGAAATCATGAATAAAGAAAACAGAGAAAGAGAGAGAGAGAAGGGGGGGGGGGGGGGGTCAAGAGGAACGACAGGAGAAATTGAAAGTAAAAAAGCTGTAAGGAAAAGAACTGGGAAGAATATCAAATTGATTTATTTGAATGTGCTCTGTGTCTGTCAGTGTGTGCGTTTCTATTCAAAATATGGTTAGGATATTCCTATAAAAAATCTTGAAATTTGCAACAGCCAACTTCAGATGCGGCGCCAGTGTATTTTGGGTCATCAGTCTAATTATTGTAACATTTTTTGGTTTCACCTCCGTTGTGTAGATTTCTTCAGAGACTATGGTATGATTTCGTTAGACGATAAAGTAAGAGAGGGGATGGGGTGTCCGATTTCGTAGTATTATGAAAATCATTTTTGCAAACTATTCCAAGTCTAATAATACTAATTCAGCAGAAGCTGAAATGTTATAAAATTGATATGAAAAAGGGAATCTATTAATGAATAGTTGAATAAATGAATGAATAACAAAAATGAACAATTATGTGTATTAATTGATAACAACTTCGTAGCCAAAAAAGCTACCCCCAAAAAAATAAAAATAAAAAAGGGGGAAACGTGAGTGAGAAAATAAAAAGGTATAGGAGAACGTAAGACGCGTGCTCACTATAAGTAATTCTCACACTTCGCGTGCTCACCATCGCCCCCTAACATGCCTAAAATGAAATCCTCGCAATGCCACTGATTCTGGACTTAGTTACCGGATTATTTTTGCACTGCCCCCCCCCCCCCTCTGATAACAGGCACCTGTTACACCGCTGCAACAAGTGGGCTGATGATGTCATATCCCCACTTTCCTTTTTCTTATGTTATTACATGTACATGAAATCATTTTTTTTTCATACATAACTAATGTACTTAATCAGTTGCCAATCCAATTGTTTTAGGTCTTGGTAGAAAATTTTTGAATAAACCTAATTTCATATAATAAAATACAAAAGAACAAATAGGGATATGTATTATCAGCCCACCTAATGAATATTTGTGAAGACATGCTTAGAACTGTTGCACCAGAATAATAGAAATCTTTAAAATTCAATAACTTTTTTTAAATCTTATTTTCAGCATTTTACTCTGTGAATTTAACTCTAGTATATATTGAGAAATATTTCCAGGTGATTGAACAGGGAAAGGGTTGGGGGGGGGGGTTGATTCGGGGGGGGGTCGGTTGGCGAGTGGATACCATGCGTGACCTTGAGATCTCAAAAAGCACCTTAACACATATTTTCCATATTCTGAGAACCCAGGTATTCCCAGAATTGAACCCCTAAACAAGTACAGCGATATTTCAATTATGTTATGGACGTCGGTCGTGGGTTTTACCTTTATACCTACATAATTGGTTTTAGTACAGCCCCACTCACGCAAATCGTAATCTTAACACATAGTGTTCATTCTTTGGGCAAAAAGTACTTGCTTTATAAAACATTTTTGTCGTGATTTTTTATACCCTCGCAAATTTTGACCCCAAATGCGTAGCTCTCCTATGAAAACCCTTTTTTCATTTGTTTTAGTTTTTTGACACCCTTATTATGTTACGTCCGTAACATGGCCTATATCTTGAAAAAGACATCCCTTTTACATGTTTTTAGGTCACGCATGGTATCCACTCGTCAATGTAAGTGCCCCTCTTCCCCTCCCCCCGGTTTGATGATTTTAACCCCAAAAAATTGTATGAATCAGGTACGATGCAAATCATAAATGATCAACAGTGTTGAATGTTCAAAATCTAACAGATTCTAAATGTAATTCATGTGTTGAATATAATTCATTTTTATTACCTTCATTTTCCAGTCTTGTTCTGCATGACTTTTATGATGTGTTACCTCAATATTGTGCCAATGGATTAAGAGCATCTGATCATTTTGCATGAGTAACAGGGTTGGCAGATTTAAAGTAGAAATATATTGAAAATCGTAAAAATGGAGAATCATATATCACAATAAAGGAGAAAATAAGGAGAACACGATGGTGTACATCATTTATCATGGAGACGGATGAAACTCAGTTAATTGATAGTTTGAAGTTCTCTCTCTGAATGCTTCAAACACGCAGAATTACGTCCGCGAAATTGGGGATTTTTTATGACGTCACTGTCTGTACGAGAGGCGTGATTGGCTCTCCCACATGAAGCTCCACTTGCATGCAAAACCTGTTGCAAGGGTAGATTTTCTCCACATTGTCACTGAATATTTCGATCCCGAAATGATCGAAAGAAAACCCAGAATTTTATCTAGATTTGGATTTTCAAATTGATGATTTTGAGATGAAGAGAATGATGATGAAGTGAAACAACACAGTGACGTAGTTGGAGGTAAATTGGGGGAATTACGCCGATGATGATGATGAAAATTCAACTTGCAACACAATCACAAGTAAAGTCATGTACATGCCGATTCGCTACCAATTCATGCTGCTGGAAGTGCTAGCTACACCGCGCGGGCCAAATTGAATTCATGCTGAACATGAATAACCACATCCAAACAGAGTCTATCATAAGAAGGAAAATGATATAACTGTACTTACAAACAAGTGAATAATCCGAACCTGAAGGCAAATCAACTCAACGAATAGTAGCAGACGATATGGTAAATGCACTGACGATAAACTTCGTGTGGCTGGATAGATCGTCACTCGTTCTGTTAGATGTAACTTTTATCTCATTAATTTGACAAAATTACGAAACTCGTGGAATTATTTATCTATGTAAAAATATAGTAACATCTCTTATTATTTTTTGAATTACGATAAAACCTGTTTTGAAGGAAAACGTTGAGGTAAATTAAAATTAGATGTAAAAGATCATCCCATCATGCGTAGCATTATGTGATCGTAAACAAACCATCACAACAACACATGCCGTATTGTTTGCTCGCCTTGGCTGAGACTGAGAGAATAGATCTATGCACGTGTTGCACAGCTCTCAATCAGCAAGGAAGGAATACGTGCATGTTTGCGATGGTTTGTTTGCAATGACATACAAGCTACGCATGTTGGGGGGTGATCTTTTACATGTAATTTTAGTTTACCTCAACGTTTTCCTTCAAAACAGGTTTTATCGTAATACAAAAATAATAAGAGATGTTACTATATTTTTATATATATAAATAATTCCCCGAGTTTCGTAATTTTGTCAAATTAATGAGTTACAAATTACATCTAACAGAACGAGTGACAATCTATCCCAGCCACATGAAGTTTATCGTCGGTGCATATCGTCTGCTGCTATTCGTTGAGTTGATTTGCTTTCAGGTTCGAATTATTCACTTGTTTGTAAGTACAGTTATATCATTATTTTCCTTCTTATGATAGACTCTGTCTGGATGTGCTTATTCATTTTCATGGATTTAATTTGGCCCGCGCGGTGTACGTAGCTACCACTTGTAGCAGCAGCTGAGTTGGTAGCGAATCGGCATGTACATGACTTGTGATCGTCAGGCAAGTTGAATTTTCATCATAATCACCGGCATTGTTCCCCCATTATTTACCTCCAACTACCTCACTGTGTTGTTCACTTCATCATCATTCTCTTCATCTTTAAAATCATCAATTTGAGATGAAATTCTGGGTTTTCTGTCATTTCATGGTAGAAGTATTCAGTGACAGTGTGGAGAAAACGTACCCACGCAACAGGTTTTGCATGCAAGTGGAGCTTCACGTGGGAGAGCCAATCACGCCTCTCGTACAGACAGTGACGTCATCAAATTCCAGTCAATTCAGAGACCGATGCGAGGCATATTTCGGAGGGGCATTTTAGCGTTTTTTAATCGGCGATTTTCACCTTTTTGTATTATTTTCGGATTTTTTGAATGACCCACTGATGATCCCCACATCATTACCTTTCCATTGATATATGATAAGACCACATTCATAATCAATATATTTCTCCTTTAAGTGACTTTGATTTAAATCGTGATTTAAATCGCGATTTAAATCACCATGATTTTTTTAAAACATTGATTTAAATCACTTCCATTGAAAAATGTACAAATCATGGACAAAGTATTTGTTCAATGCAGTTTTAATTCTTCAAGTCAACTGAAAACTTTGAATTAACTTTATATCAACAAAGTCTTCATATCTACTTAAAACAAATTAAAATCAAATTAATGAAATCAGGTAATTCCTTAAAAACTACAGATGTATGTTGTCAATACGTACTCATTTTTTGGTAAATTATGTCTAGTTTTTGTTCTAAAATTTTACATTCTTTGTCAGTTATTATTAGTCAATTTCTTTCTTAACATAAAGTTTTCACATAATCCAAAGACTTTTCAGAGAGCAGTTTGTAAAAAAAAATATATAATATATAAAAGTCAATGAGAAAAGGTTTGTTGGCAGTTTTCCAGTTTTGATCCTTCGCCTACACATAACTACTTCTGTCATGTAAAATAAAAAATGATACCTGCATGTAATCAACATATTTAACATGCCTCTTATTTCGTATTGTTACATTTATCATACATTTGATGTTTTAAATAACATAATTATGAAAATCACATTAAAAGAAAAGTTCACCCTGACAAAAAGTTTATTGTAAAAATAGCAGAAAAAATAATGAAAAATATTGCCGAAGGTTTGAGAAAAATTCATCAAATAATTAAAAAGTTATTAGAATTTCAATTATTTGATTTGTGACGTCATATGCGAGCAGCATTCCTACATAGCGAATGGTAAAAAAATCAATGAAATGTCATTTTCTCAGGAAATTGAAAATGGTTTTTACTGTACCTTTTGTATATCAATAGACAAATCATTTCACACCCGATCATGAATAGAAACAAAATCAAGTCATCAGGAACCATATAAAATTTGAAATTCATGTGTTTTATATTACATAACACATGGGGCAGCTGCTCGTTTATGACGTCACAAATCCAAAACTTTGAACTCTAACAACTTTCTTACTCTTTAACGGATTTTCCTCAAACCTTCACCAATATTTTTTACTATTTTTTCTGCTATTTTTACAACAAAGTCTTCTTCAGGGTGAACTTCCCCGTTAACATCATGTAGTACAGTCATAATTTGACTGTTGAGAAAAGCTTTCTCTTATAAACCTTTTAAGTCACTGCAGCCCATTTTATGTTCAGTGCTACAAATAATGGAAGTTTTGTATCTGCATGTTATAATAGAAAGAGCTCTATAACAACAATTTGCAAAACTCAGAATAAACATTTAACACTGCATTTAAATGTTAAGATGCAGGTACTTCAGTTACAATCATTGGCAGTTGTAAGCTGTGTGTAATTTATAATAAAACACTTCTGTTTGTAATACATATGTTGTAATTTAAGCAGTTTTGCAGTTTTTATCCTTTAAGGTAAAAGTAAGTAGATTTTCTTTTCATACCTCATGGATCAAACAGATTTTTTTTGTGGAGAATATGGGAATAAAAATTGTGGATTAATGTAAAAAATCACAGTAACATAATGACGTAAATAGTCACCCTTTGACTAAGCTATCTCTTATATTGTTCTCCAAAACTGAGAGTTTTGCATCTATATCTGTAGCAAGAGAAGAGCTTTTTATCAAACTAAAAAGATCCTAAACATATACAGTTGTAGTCTCTCTTTGACTATTGTAAAGCTGTGACTAATTGAAAAAAAAAAATCATTGATTTGAATTATTTCTCTTACAATATACATTAATACTAGTAATTGGCAAAGGGTTTGTTGGCAGTTATGATGGATTTTGTCTCTTGGATTTTTTAAATATTTGAATGAAAAATCCCAGAGGGGAATTTTCTCTACTCACTGGGAATTCCCTATGGAATATTCCTTCATAGGCCTATGTATGATAGAATTAAGTTCAGATACATGATTCCTCAACTTTATTTTTATTTGTCCATTTTTACTGGTTTTTAATTACAAAATTTGTGGTTAAGAACAATATCAGGGGTGAAATGTATAACATCAATATTGATGTCATTGTAAGAGTAAGGGGGGGGGGGGGTAATTACTCTTTTTTTTCGAAGGAACTTTTAAAAAATAAAAAAGATCTGACTTAAATAAAAAAAATCTGATTTAAATGAGAAAAAAAATCCGATTTTTTTATTAAAAAAAAATAAATAAAAAAAATTGCCAACCCTGATGAGTAAGAAGAATTATTTGAAATGTGTTTTAAAACCATTAATCTTCATGTCCCGATAGACAATATCATAAAAATCAGTCATTGCTTGTTAAATTTTCACAGATAAAAAAAACAAAGTGAGTAAAAAATTATGAAGGCACCTATCGATTCATCCATAGATATGTTTATCAGTTTAACTAAAAATAATTAGTATGTGCATTTGATATTTTTCCCTATAATAAATTTTCAATAATATCTAGACTATGCAAATTGTACAACTTGTTCCATTTTGATGAGGATCATGTCTTTGCATGCATCAGCATTTTTTTTATGAGGCAGTAAAGTTCATTAAAACACTTTGAAATCAACCAGTTACCTTATTTGAGAATTTACCTCAAAGCATTTTGATTTACAATTGCCTTTTTAAACAGCTCTCGCATGTTACACTTAAAATAAAAAAATAAAAAAAAATAAATTTAGCCTATTTTTGAATCACTGTTATTTTTATTTCAAAATCATGTTTATCATTCATTTGCATAATTTTTTATCTATGTAATGTGCCTGCTAACTTGAAGTATTTTCTTTTCTTTGGTTTCAGTTCCAAATCATTTGGAGGAAGGTCTTCAGGAAATGTTTGAAGACATGAAACGAAGACTTCAAGGAAATCCTGAGATGTTCGAGGGCCCTGTCAAGAAAATGTTGAAAAGCTATTCAAAGTTGAAAGGGAATAACAGTTAAACCTCAGCCATGAGTATGTTTGGTCGGTATAATGGTATCAACTTTGCAAAGCACACATGTACATCATCAAAGACCAAGGCTACTGATCAGTCACCTCTCACCTCTGGGCCCAGCATTGGTGTTCAACCATTGTCAATCGCCAGGAGAAAAGTGAAGCTTGGAGGTAGGAGAAGCTTAACAAGGGGCCGGCCAACCAAGCGAGCTGCGACTCAGGAACATGGTTATGCCAAAGGATCCCACTCTCAATGAGCGATTCCAAAGAGGACAAGAGTAGCTGCACTACACTCACTGAGCCATGCCACTACAATGTGCCAGTCTCTTGGAAAGACTCACAGTTCTAAGTGAATCTTAACAGTGCATATATGCCCAGGGGGACCAAGAAGAGTTTGATTCCTTAACTATAAAATCTGGGGTCTTCATTCAAAAGTTTTTGTCTCACCTGCATAGCAAAGTGAGACTATAGGCGCCGCTTTTCCGGCGGCGGCAGCTTCAACATCAAATCTTAACCTCAGGTTAAGTTTTTGAAATGATATGATAACTTAGAAAGTATAGAGACCTACTTCATGAAACTTGGCCATAAGGTTTATCAAGTATTACTGAACATCCTATTAGAGTTTCATGTCACATGACCAAGGTCAAAGTTCATTTAGGGTCAATGACCTTTGACCAAGTTGTGGGTATCTGTTGAATTACCATCATTACTTTGAAAGTTTATGAATCTGATTCATATAATTTGGACATAAGAGTAATTAAGTATCACTGAACATCCTGTGCGAGTTTCAGGTTCACATGACCAAGGTCGTTTAAGATTCATCAACTTTGAACTATAGGCGCCGCTTTTCCAACGGCGGCGGCGTCAACATCAAATCTTAACCTAAGGTTAAGTTTTTTAAATGACATCATAACTCCAAAAGTTTATCGATCTGATTCATGAAACTTGGACATACAAATCATCATGTATCACTGATTATCTCATGCGAGTTTCAGGTAACAAGACCTAAGTCAAATCTCATTTAAAGTCATTGAACTTTGGCCATTTTGAATATAATTATTAGATTGCAATCATAACTTTCAAAGTTTATAGATATGAAATATAAAGATATAAAATGTGGATATAGGGGTAATCAAGTATCACTTACAAGTTTTAGATCACATGATCATGGTCAAATGTCAATGAACGTAGTATTGTATCATATGAATGGTGTTTTTTTCTGAATAATTATTTTTATAGTAGTTTTCAAAGTCAGCACTGCTGCTATATTGAATAACGTGATGGAGGTGAGACAGCCAGAGGCATTCCACTTGTTGTTTTTTTTGGAGGGGGGAGCACCCTGAGCCCCCAACCGTCAGTATGTCACTGTCCAAATGTACCATAATCTTTGTAGCACACAATGAAAGGATTTGAAAAAAAAACACTATCTCCCATACTTGGGTAAAAAAATTGTTCTAACCTAAAGAAGGAAATGAATTTTGACCATATAATTCGAAAATTATGGCAAAAAAATGAAAATGTTGAGAATAAATCTGCTGATTAGCAAGAAGTCCGACCATCATATTTATTATTTCATGCCATTTTGGCGCAAGCCTCCTTTTTAGTTCGAGACAAAAACATTCCACTCAAGCATGAACGAAACTAAATCATTTTAATGACAATTGAAGTATAAGACTTCAGAGCACCTATTGACACCAAAATATAGACATAATTTGACTTTTCAAATCTGTCCCGTTTTTTTTTATACGCACTGTACAGTCAGTCGGCAAGCCCATGTGTTAATGAGCAAATTACCAAGATTTATCCAAGTCCTCTCGTGGCTGAATTCATGTCCCTGCAAAATCTCGTGAATTGTGAGATTTTTTTCTCAAATAATTTACCACTTTCTCCTTGAGTAATATTGATTATTTTTGTACAATGGGCAAGAGTAAATGTTACTCTTTTATATTGGTCATTTCTTTTGAATGAAATATTTTGATAAATAAGTGAATTTTTTACCTGAAAAGATGCATTAAACAGAATTTTCTTCCTCTGTTTTCACTTGCAAATTGTGCAACATTTTGCATTTTAGGCACCAACATTATTTATATCATCAGAAAGCTCAAACTATACTTTCTTACAATGTTACTCTTGATATGTGGCATCTTTTAGATGGGTCAGCAGCCAGCTTTTTCCATCAAGATGCAAGACGAGATTTCTAAAATTTCCAAGTAACATAAAATCCAGAGTTCTGATTGGCTGAATAATGTTTTCAGAACAGCAGTCGCGGCTAATTTGAAGAGATTACCACATGGTGACTGTGACCTTGCAAAGGATCAGTGTGGGGAACATTGTAAATTTCATGGGTGTGTGGTTTCTATGACCAATCAGAGCGCAGTATTCTTGTTTTTGAGCTGCTAAATGTTCTTGACCTATGAAAAGCTGGCTGCTGACCCATCTAAACTACATCTTCTTATAAAGTCATATGATATTAAAGCATAGATCTTCAGCTTTATTATGATTTGTGCTTAAACAGAAATTAAGTGTGACAACAACATTTGTTGCCTGAAAAAATATTTTGTTTCATGTTTTATATCAAAAGTTGTCCCTATATTACAACATTCTTTTAAAAATCCAAAAACATGACCTAAAAGAATAATTCTTCTTCTTTACAAAGATATCAAAAACATAAAAATTTGGTCAATATTTAGAGCAGCAATGGCCGAATAAAAAGAGGTGTTTTGGTTCGCACCAAGCTCATTAACTATGCAAAAACCCTCTAGTCATGAATATCACTTGGATAAAAAAGATATTTTTTTAGGCCTTGCCGACTGACTGTGTAGGGGTAATCAAGCATCACTGACCAATCTTAGGTTGCATGATTAAGGTCAAATGTCATTGTCAATTAACTTAGTATTGTATCATTTTATGAATTGTTTTTTGTGAATGATTATGGTATAGTCGGTTTCAAAGTGATATAAAAAACAAAGGGATAGGGTTACGTTCTCATTTGTATGAAGTTGAACATATATCCAAAACCATCTAAAGTCACCCTGTTACCACATTATTGTCTAAAGGTTATTGTTGATATTACGTAAAAGGGTTCCGAAAATCATTTGAGTTTGTAACAGAGCTGATATCAGATATCTTTCTAAATGCATTTCAAATAAAGAGGAAACAACGTCTTTTAATCCACTGCATTCCAATGTGATTTTGTATTGAAAATGAACATATGAAAGATATTGTCTAGTGATGTTGAGCAAAGTGCTCAAAGAATGTGTGAGGGCAACTGGTTAGTTTTTATAGTATTTTCCTAATAGACCTTCTGGTATTGACTTGTTCTGAGGTTTTCCCAACCTGAAATATTTATCAAATCACAGAGTATACATTTGCAGCAATGCTTGGTAGTACGCACCTGTTGGACAAAGTTCAGTAGTAGCTGTGATAAAAGAGACTGAGATAGATGAATAGAGAGGGGAAATGGGAGAGGAGTGAGAAAGAATGAAAGGGTTTGATGAAGTACAAGGTAATTGATTTTGAACAAAATATGTACATTGTGAAGAAAAAAAATCAGAATTGGGCCTTAAGCAAGAGGGAATAATGTTGAAAGGGAAAGTTTATCCAAGCAGAAAATACAGATTAATAAAACAATAAAACGTTTGAGGAAAATTGCACAACTAAAAGAAAGTTATGAAATTTTAATCATGAAGAACTAGAAAAATCACAAGACAAATTTCTGAATGAATGTACCACTAACCATTTATTTTGCATTCATACTGTAAAAATTCATCATTTGACCAATCACATAATTTATTCAAAACTTCATTTTCATATTGTTATGTACGTAGGCCTTAAAATATCTAATGAACTCAAAATATTGAGCTTGTCTATACTTATACCTTTAATCACTCAAATATAAATATTGTATCATTAATTAATATATAATCTGTAATAATGGAAACATGAACAAAAAAATTACTATCATCGAGATATCCTGCATGGTAAAAGTATTGAGGAAATCAAAATTTCGAAACAGTAAAATTTCATAGCAATGATATACTAGCAGATAAAATAATGGTTAGTAGTGCACGTATGATGTCACAAAGTTGGTAATTGCCCAGTGATTTTTATTTCATTAAAATTTCATAACTTTTTTATTACTGGTCCGATTTCCCTCAAACTTTTTAGTTCTGTCAATCTTATTTTTCTTGTCCTGTAGAGGGGTTGAGACAGGGCCGTGGAGCGATGGGGGATCACACCCCCCCCCCCACACACACATCTTATCTACCCCATAATAATAATAATAATTTAAAATCATATTTATATAGCCATGATAGCGCATATAACTGCGGGAAGCAGTCCCTGTATATGTGCTTTATAAATAGCTATATAAATGCAAAAGTATCAAGAAGGTGTGCATATTAATACCGTAAAAACAGACAAAATTCAAGTACAAAATAAGCCTATTCAAAAACAAAATGCAGGTCTTTTGAGTTGGTAAATCGCAAGAGAGCAATGCAGAGGCCACTGTCGCCCAGATATAGAAAGGAGAATGCTGGAGAGAGAGAGGGGATGAGTGCTGCAATTTTTAGACGAAGAAAAGAGAAGAGTCTGCAGCTAAAAGCCATATTTCTTTGTTTCATGCATCTGAATATCTGCAGGTAACATAATTGCGAACAAAATGTTCATACAATCTTTTTTTTACATATGTAGGAATTAATATTTAATTCAAGCGAATTAGGTCCCAACAAACTAAACGCTTTTCAAAAGATTATCTTATTCATATGTTGAAATAAGGTTTGTTTTTTAAGGCTAAATTTTTTTTTACGAACTCATGGAGATGTTCACGACGTATTGCGTGGTCAACGTGTTAGACTCTTGCGCGAGCCGTTTCTGTGTTTTTTTTTATGTTTTGGCGGAGCAATAGATGTCAAGAAAATGGTTACACTTCGTAATTCCGAAGGTTCTTTATTCCGAAGGTTCGTAATTCCGAAACACGTAAATTGCCTATACCTCGATGTTCGTTAATCCGAAAACGAAAAAGGGTTCGTTAATCCGAACATTTGTGGCGTAATTCCGACGATTCATTATTCCGAAGGTTCGATAATCCGAAAACGAAATAAGGTTCGTTGTTCCGAAGGTTCGTTAATCCGAAAACGAAATAAGGTTCGTTGTTCCGAAGGTTCGTTAATCCGAAAACGGAAAAAGGTTCGTTATTCCGAAGGTTCGTTAATCCGAAAACGGAAAAAGGTTCGTTATTCCGAAGGTTCGTTGATCCGAAAACGAAATAAGGTTCGTTTTTCCGAAGGTTCGTTAATCCGAAAACGAAATAAGGTTCGTTTTTCCGAAGGTTCGTTAATCCGAAAACGAAATAAGGTTCGTTAATCCGAAAACAAAATAAGGTTCGTTAATCCGAAAACAAAATAAGGTTCGTTAATCCGAAAAATGAAAACCGGGAAAGCAGAGGCAGAGGCAAGGGGAGGGGGGCGGGGGACACTGTTGCCGTTCAATTATCATATTAGGATGGGAAGGCAAGGGCGGCCGAACGAATTTTCGTTGGGGGTAAAGCCAAAAAATGAAACTCATACGTCAAAGTGGGCACTTTGGTGACATTTTCACCTTAAGATTATCATCTGCTTGAAGTCATTGTGTGTTTGATAGTGATTAAGTAGAGAAAAACTTTTTTGAAGTGACTTCTTATTATGGCAAAATTTATATTCGGGAGAATATAATGAGCGAGCGGCTTGGTAAAACAAATTCAGAGGTGAAGTTGTATAACGTTTTTTGTGGTCAATTATTCTTAAAATGGCATTATTGCGAGGTGTTGCGAGCGTGAATCACAAGCTAAAACTTTAGGTTATTTAAATAAAAAATGAAAATTAGTTTTTAAAAATCCGAGCAAATTTCTGCTGTCATTAAAAAGATGTGCATCTAACTAAAGAATTAACACGAGCGCAAAACGCAAGCTTAAACATACTGACCAGAAAACGAACCTGTTAAAAAAGCATTTAGTGACCTCTTTAGGATGCATATTTCACCAATCGAATGAGAGTGCAAAGCGCCAGCTGAAATTTTTCAATATTCCAGCCTGAAAACTTAACTTAACTTGTATACTTTAAAAAGAGTATTTTATTTCGAAAAAAACATGAATAACGGCATATTTATTTTTGAAAAAGGAACTTTCCCATTTTGGAAAATATTAATTCCCTGTTTTTTATTTCCTTTTTGATGCCCCCTGCCTCCCTCCCGGCGGATCCAACTTTCGTCAAATAGAGGGGGGGGGGGGCAATTTGTTTTAGCCATATTTTCCTTGATCGGCAGTTTAAAGTTGATTTTTTTTTTGTTTCTTTGAAAGGGTAGTCCTAACAGTCAATAATTAGCTTTATCCTTATAAAATAAAGTAAATATGTAATAACATGATAAACCCTTTTTAAATAATGCGAGCGCGAGCTATATATTTTTGTTAATATGATGGGCAATCTGTTTGTGATCTTCAAAGCGAGATGCCATGCAACTAAATTTAGATAATAACTGCTAGCAAGAAGCGCGAACAGAATCTTTAAATATATAAGCTCTGACCTGATCTAAAGGGGACATTTTAAGAACTTTTTGCAGTTAGCCATGAAGATGATGCGTGTTTTAACCAATGGCGGCGGAACGTTTTTTTTTTTTTGGGGGGGCAAAGCAAACAATAAGGGGCCAATAGGGGCAATTTGGTGCAAACGGATATTTTCACCATTAGATTATCATCTGTGTAAAGAGGTTGTGTGTTTTGTAGTAACTAAATTGAGCACAATTTTTTAAGTGATCACTAAAGTTATATATTTACGTTTCATTTCTGCTAGCGTAGAGCGCAAGCGGTTTGGGGGAAAAAGTCAAATCTGAAGATGTATAATTCACCTTTTTGGTCAATTACTGTTAAAAGACATCCTTGTGAGATGTTGCGAGCGAATCACGTGCTCAAACTTTTGGAAATTTCATGTGGGCCTAGAATGATAATATTGATATAGATATCATTTACCCAGGGAAGCCACTTCAGTTCTGAAAACTATTCTCCCAGCTATTATTATTTTTTTTTACAAGAATGCTTAGAACACGTAGAATGTCCAGTTTTCAGGTTGGAAATCGGAAAAATTTGGCTCACGTTTCTCGCCCGCATCAATTATTTTTTATTGAGCAACTCATTCTATTCCAGGTTACAAAAAAGAAGTATGAAATGTCCAGTTTTCAGGTTGGAATATCACAAATTTTAAGCTTGCGGTTCGCGCTCTCATTATTTATTTCGTGAGATATACATTCTATTCATGAGTCACTAAATGCAGTCCTTAAAAGATTACTTTCTGAAGCCTGTTGCATAAAACTTTTTACCTGAGAAAACTCTGGTAAAACTGAAAACTAAGGTTAGTCTGATTTCCGCCATTGACTTTAGCACAGGGCAAAAACTCCTGTAAAAACAACCTGAGTTTTCTCAGGTAAAAAGTTTCATGCAACGGGCCTCAGGTCAGTATATAAACAAATTACAGCTCGCCCTCGCATTAATTCTTTAGAAAGATGCACATCTTTCTCACGATTACAAAAAATGCTCCGAATGCTCACTTCACGTCTTGTTACATGAAATGTCTACTAGTTTCAGCTTGCGATTCGCACTTTCAACATATCACAAGGATCATTATTAGTATTATTTTTATTACCAGCAGAAGCTGTTATTAAAAATGACATCCCCTCCAATACAAATCCTATTATCTAGAGGTTGCTCGCACGCTTCCAACACACTTGATCCCCTGCATCTTTAATTAAACCATTTGCTTATAGGCAGCAATTGCTCAGATAAAATCGAAATTAGCCTATGCTTGATCAGGGCACCATTCTTAATGAAATACATGCTTTGGCCCCAACACACGCATGTATCATCGATCGTTATTACTATCATTGCATAATATCGTGTAATCTTGTAATGACAACATCGTTTTTGTTACCAAAATGAATTATTTTCATTTTCGGAAATACGAACCTTATTTCGTTTTCGGATTAACGAACCTTATTTCGTTTTCGGATTAACGAACCTTCGGAATTACGAACCTTATTTCGTTTTCGGATTAACGAACCTTCGGAATTACGAACCTTATTTTGTTTTCGAATTAACGAACCTTCGGAATTACGAACCTTATTTCGTTTTCGGATTAACGAACCTTCGGAATTACGAACCTTATTTCGTTTTCGGATTGACGAACCTTCGGAATTACGAACCTTCGGAATTACGAAGCTTCGGAATTACGAATGTATGCGAAAAAAAATACGCTACCGGGACAGTCGGTGGTCCGGTATGTTAAAAAATCCAAGATGGCTTCCAAAAATGGAGTTTGAAATTGCCGTTGCTGCTTGAAAAACCGATATAGTTTGTTCAATATCCGGGATTATGAATGTGTGTGACTACCGTAGAAAAGTGAGTCTAATAATACATTAGATTAAGGTACAAGGAGAGTCGTTGGTCGAGTATGTTAAACAAAAGAGTATAAAATAGCCACTGTTATTTATAAGTGGACATGTAATATCCATCAAGAATATGGTTTGATGTCTAAACCATGATTTTTAAAGTCAGAAAATTAGTTACAACCGTTCGAGTGTTGTGGCCCAGTGGATTGGTCTTTTGACTTTGAAAGGGTCGTTGGTTCAAATCCCAGCCATGGCATAGTTTCATTCTGCAAGACATTTATCAACATTGTGCTGCACTCAACCCAGATGAGGTAAATGGGTACCCAGTAGGAAGAAATTCCCTGAATGCGCGAAGAAATTCCTTGAATGCTAGAGCGTATAGGCAGCCCATCTAAGACAGGGGTATAATGGCAAGGCCCGCTGGGAGAACATTTTTTAGGACTGAAGTGCCTTCCCAAGGTAAATATACCTATATTATTAATATCATATCATAACAAGGTCAGTCATTTGTCTATGTCGGAAAATCCAAGATGGCGTGAAGAAATCAGAGTCTAAAGTGATTGCTGTTACTTAAAAATGGACATAGTTCATTTAAAATTCACCAAGGACATATGATTTTGGTGTCCGCTCAATGGTTTCATGATTATAATGATACTTTCGACTAGTTACAAAGATATGCACTTGTCCATTTTGCCTAAAGATCCAAGAAAGTATTCAAAATGGCATCTAAAATTATTTCTAAAACTCATTAGTACTGTTAATATGTGAGGAATAATTAGGATGTCTACATGGTGGTATAAAGGGTCAGATAATACATTCAACAAATAACAAGGGTAATTAGTTATCCATTTTGTCTAAAATCCATGGTAGATTTAAAAAAAATCATCAAATGGGTGCTATTACAATCTCATGAATCAATATGATAACTTATCCCATACACTTAGGTGTAGGCACCAAAATATTTCTCACAGGTAGGTATTGTTTGAATAAAGTCTTCTCTTTTAAGTAAGAATAGTCATTTTGGAACCCATTTTTTAAAGCCAACTTGGATTTTAAGGCAAAATAGATAACTGCATAGTCATTGTAGCTAGTCATTTATAAGTATTTTTAATTTCAATTCTTGAAATACTAGTGTAGACACCGAAATAATATCCCCAGGTGTATGTTTAATGTTCTATATCCCTTTTAAGTAATAGCAGTCATTTAAGCAATCTTGGATTTTCGATAAACTTGACATCCGACTGTTCTTTCAACTTGAAACAATATTTGATCCTTTAAACTCTAGTGTAGACACCAAAATAAAATGTACAACGTGCATTTCTAATGAACTATGTCTACTTTTAAGAACCACAGTCAATTTAGACCCTGCATTTTGGAGGCCATATCGCATTTTTTGACATACCAGTCCATCGACAGCCCTTATTTACTTATCAAAATGTGTTATTTGACCCTTGAAACCATTGGTTTAGACACTAAACTGGGGGCCGTTTCCTAAAGCTGTTCGTACGTTAAGAGTGACTTTGAGAACGACTGGTGATCCTTTCTTACGCGCTAGACCATCCCATAGGGTGTATACCATTTACCAAAAGAAAGGATAACCAGTCGTTCTTAAAGTCGTCTTATCTTACGAACAGCTTTATGAAACACCCACCTGATATCTCCCAGGCCGATATGAAATGAACTATGTCCAATCTTCTTATTCAATCTGTCTTATATTATTTTTTCATTTACTTATAAAACTATTCAAAATTAATTAACTATTTCACATATCACCACCATACATGTATAACAACAAAACTCCAACTATAATAACTATTGACTCACAGAATGACAAATAACTTTGTGATACAGTTGAATACTACATGTGACAAATTGAAACAACATTTTATCAATTAGTTCAATCAGTAAAGTATGGCAATATTCATGGCATAAAGTTTTTCAAATGCACAGACTGTGCAAAAGAAACAATAAATATCAGCTATCAATAAATAACAAAGTAAATGAAATATTGCTTTTCACATCATAAGTTACATATGTACAACGCCTCCAGTAATATCACGGAATATTGTCAATAACTCATTATACATGTATTTGAATATGACTGTATGTACAATATTTACAGTAATCAGAAAATAATTCAGCCTTGTAAATGCTTGTCAGAGGATTACCATTACTAAAAACTATATTGCATAAATAAAGCAGGTGTTCAATTAATATATTACGGCAATAATCATGGCACAAAGTTTGAAAAATAACTTATGAAATAGACAAAATAGACAACAGCCATCACCTCCAAACTACCTCAGAAAAATCGGTGCATATTCATTGACTTAGTTATATAAGACATAAATGATAACGTAAAAATAATAAGATTATCATTTAAGAGTAAACAATGGATACATGATAAAACAATAAGAAACAACATTGCACAATTATTAGGATTGCACTAATGATACTGCCATGGCATAGTCCTTTAGATAAAACTAAAAGAGGTGACAAAACCAAGACATCACATGGGCCAAGTCAGTAAACTATTCAGTGTTCAAGCACGTGGAGAGTGGTAGTTCTGGAAGCACGGTTCCAAGCACATGGGCAGTTGGCATCGCTTGCAATAGTAGGAAGTTGTCTTACGTCCATTTCCGTTCTTCTTAGAGCAAACAACACAGTCTGGGTAGTATCTCCCCTTCCCACCAGAGCATCTCTTCCCCGCGAAGTGTTGGCCTTCATATCTCAGGGCATCCCGGTTGTCACGTGTCGATTCTCTTAGTACCTTAGGGCGACCTGCTGGCTTCTTCACGAAGCCATTGACGAGTCCATTGATGACCTCCATCCGAAACTTCCTTGTTGACACAGAAGAGCCCGTAGCCAAACGATAGGCGAGATATCCGTTGACGAGTGCAACTTCAAGTAAAAAGTGGAATACCACCATATACCATTTTATGTGCCGGTGAGGATAGCGATAGTAGGACATACGCTGGTCCAGTAAGTCTACTCCTCCCATCGATGAATTGTAGCCACAGATTGCAGTTGGCTTGGTGACCTGACGAACCCCTCCTGCCGATCTTCTGTCACGCACCTGCCTCTGTTGACATCCAGATGGGTGGATGGTTGACAGAGCGCTGACCCGCTTTGTGTCGTGCCATGTGACACCCAGCATGTCACCTCTCCTGAAGAATTTTGGTGCGTCACCTTTCCGGGCTGCGGCAGCTGCTTCCCTCATCATTGGCGGTATGCCCCTTCGGTTGAGACGGAGGGTCCCACATGCACCAAGATTAACTTCCTTCAGGTCCTCGAATAACTGTGGCGATGTATAAAAATTGTCCATGTATACATGGCGTCCACTCCCAGCATAAGGCCGAGTCAGGTCTTTGACGACTTTGGTGCTCAAACCGTCTCCTCCTCTCCCTTCCTCCTTGCCGGTGTATACGCTCCAATCCAGACAGAAACCGTTGGATGAGTCGGTAATTACCCAGAACTTTACACCAAACTTCTTTGGCTTCATAGGCATGAATTGTCGAAAAGAGAGTCTCCCTTTGAACGGTGCCAAGCTTTCGTCGACCGCCAGTTCACGACCTGGTGAAAAAGACTGCTGGTATGTTGGGCGAACGAGGTCTATAACAGGCTGGACTTTGAACAGAGGATCATAACCAGGTTGTCCGCGGGGAATCCTCAGCTCATTGTCGACCAGGTGCAGCATGGAGTTTAGCAGTTGGTACCTGAAAATACATAAAAAAATATATAACATTATTATAGTTTTTACAAAACTGATTTCATTGACTCTAAAATATATATTGTTTTTACATCAATTAAAAATTTAAATATGAAATGCATATATCTGAAACAATAAATGTTTTCCAAACAAGAGAAAAATGTTTTGAATTTAATGCTTCCCCTAAATTGACAGAAACAGCAAAACGTTACTGTTCATATTCCTTTCTCCCTCTCTGACTTTAGAATAAACTTGGTTTATTTTCTTTCTGCCCAAAACCCTTCCTCTCTGAAATTTCGAGTCAGCTGGGACCCCACTCATCCCATCAATATCCACCCTACAGTATGATTGTAACATAAATGATGAAATGAATCACACAATAAATCTAGATTGTTAACACAAATGTCTTGATCACAAGATAATAAACTAATAAATGGAAAACATAGATAATGATAGATACTAACCTATTACGACACATGACTGTAGAGAATCCAGGTGTGCCGAGAAGCCAGTTTTCCTCCCAGTACTGGTCGGTAGCAGACTTGGTCACGAGGCCCATCGCAATTTGAAGAGCTATAAAGGCTTTCAGCTCTGCAGGAGTCGTATCCGTCCACTTGTTCAATCTGGAGTGTTGCTGCAGCACACCTAACCTGAAGAGAGAAAAAAATGTAACATTAGAGTCAATGATTATACAAAGTATATATCGTAATGATTATCAATAATACATTTTTCACAAGTAAATTAAAACAAATAAATGACAGGAAATGCGTATTTTGGATTTTTATTTAATTTTTGCAACCAGCTGTGATTCTAAACATGAGTGTAAAGGAAGCTCGGGCACATGCACAATCTTAACAGCCAAAATATAATGGAAAAAATAAATGTAAGAGTGAAGTGGAACATTTGACAGACCATCAGAAAAAAAATATCAAGAAATGGCAAGGACATTTTTCTAAAATAATTCTAACCAAATATTCAACTTTGTAGCTGAAAGGGACTGTAAAGTTCCATTGGAAAGAAATTTTGTAAGGAAATCAAATTCTTTTTAGTCTATAAATGCAGTTGAAATCTTTGCTTTGTTGCGAAATCTTGATCATCATTTGCGGTGGAAGCCCAAACATTTAGGGGGGTGGGACAAGCAAAAAAAAGGGTCATTAATCTTAATTTTAGGGGGACCGAAAACATTTCAGGGGGGGTCCACGTGAATTTAGGGGGGGGGAACGCAGGAAAGAAAATTGCAAAATCGACAAGCAAAAACAAAAAAAAGTCATCAATCTTAATTTTAAGGGGGGACCACAAACATTTCAGGGGGGGGGGTCCACGTGAATTTAGGGGGGAACGCAGGATAATAAATTATGCAACAAAAAAAATTATCAACAAAGAATTTTATAGGGGGACCGTATGATTTCTGGCTCAGTCAAACACTGAACTGAAAAATCTTGGTGTAGATTCAGTCTATACTATTCTAATATACATGTATTTATACAATATAGACTCTAGACTCAGTCTAGCAACCAAATTGTTAGCACAGTCCCACTTATTGATTCATGTGTTAGAAGTTCTTTGTCATTCATGGGTGGGGGGGGGTAATACACAAAGATTCAAATACAAAAAATAATTAAACCTACCTTCCAATGGTCTGTTTTGCGTACAAATTTGTCTGAGTTGCCATCAGCTCAAACACTTCATCAGGAAAGAACTGTGAGAAGTAGTCGACAGGCTCGTAGTCGGTGTGATCGAAGAGAAGTTTTGGCCTTTCTTGGTACGAGTTCTGCTGCCACGAAGGTGCCCAGTCTTCATCGCCGAGATCAATCCACATGTCTGGTTGCTGTTGTGGTAGCTGTTGTTGTGGTTGATCGTCATCATCTTCAACCTCGCTGTCAGAATCATGCTGATAATCGTCCGTCCCTAAACCGCCACCGACCTCTCCGCCCTGCTCATCGCCGGACCTCTCCGGCTCCAAGTCTGGCTCTGACTCGCTCGCACTTTCTAGCGACTCATCCGAATCAGAATCGGCCCTAGCTAATGCTGGTGGTGTCTCTCTCATAACCATCTCACGAACCTCATCAGGATCAAAAAACCTGGGTCTCTTCCCTCTCGGAGGTGGAGCCATATCTTGTAAAAAATGTAGAAATACTCGAAAAAGTCGAATGTAAACCGCGTGAGTAAGTTGATCTGTCAGAAAGCCGAGTTCGCACTGCACACAATAATGATAATTACGGCGTTCACGCGATGCGCAATACAATGCAAAACAGCGTAACAATCATTGTAATTCCGAATGTGCGCAGTCATGCACGAAGCAGGCGAGGGTAGGAAACAATGCAAGCACAAAGCAATCAATAGTAGGCGTGCGAGCACACGTGTGGCATGTTACAGTAGGATACGTAGCATGCACGAAGCACTCAATGAGTTAAGTATCAGCAGCCATTTTAAGATCATTGTTTGGAATTCATCTTTGATTTTTGGACATACCAGACCACTGACTGTCCTTGTAACTTATCCTTATATATTACTTGACCCAAACCAGTGGTTTAAAATTAAACATCGAAATCACATTTCCATGGACGATATGAAATCAGCTATGTCTGCTTTAAGTTTAGCAGCTATTTCAGAATAATTTTTTTGAAGCCCTCATGGATTTTTGGACCAACCTGACCACTCACTGTCCTTGTAACTTTTTTCCAATTTACTACTTCACCCTTAAAATCATTGAATCAAAACCAAATTGCGGATTTTTAGCACACGGCAGCCTTTTTTGATGCCATCTTATACTTTCCAGGTATCCTGGGGTCCTTATATTCACTCTACCCTGTGTCAACAAATTATTCTAACTCCTAGACCATGGAGTATAAAAATAATTAGGATTCTAGAGTGGATAATGAGTGAGTCGTATTCATTATTTTTAAGTGAATGGTGGCCATCTTGGATACTATCTTGAAAATAACCACTTTCCCTGATGCAGATTTTGGTAGATTTTTAGTATATTATTCCTGAGGACAATTAGTACTAAAAACTGTTGAAAAACAATGTAAGTTCGGAAGTTCTCTAAACATCACATGTTATTTCAATAATGATTATGTGCATGTGTGTGTGTGCGTGTGTTGGGGGAGGGGCTAAAAGATATATTTTATGTGTTTCTTGCTGTCTATCAGTAATTGGAAATTAGCCGAGAAGTATATAATTGACAATTCGAATATCGAATAGAAGTCCTTTAATAGTAAATTGTACTCTAGAACGAGTGGCCGAATGGTGAAAGTTGTATGCCAGTCAGTGGGGGGGGGGGGGGGGAGTAGGGGATATGGTTGGTAGGATGCTCGTCTAACTTGAAGCCTTCAGATATAGGCATTCTAGCTGTCTAGGGATGATAAAATACCATAAAACAATTCATTTTTAACCGGGCGCAAAATTACTAATACTCCTGATTTTAGTGGGTCTTGATTTTGGTGACCCCCCCCCTCAGGCAGTGGGTGAGGGTGGGGAAAATTGGAACCCTATCATTTGCTGATAGATTGGACAAAAGTGAATCCAAAAAATAAAAACAATTTTGGCACAAAAATCCTGCAGGAGCTTTGTCATGATATACCGTACCATACTAGTATCATCATTATAAGTTAGGGCGCCCTCAAGTGTTGTAGTTAGGTTTTCACTGCATAAAATCCTGAAACGGGGGTAATTTTTTCATTAATTTACCAAGAATAATCATATAAATTACATGTGGTGTGTCCCTCTGTTATTGGACTGTACAACAAGACATATGCACTTTATTTTGTAATCTTTTTTGTCCTAATTCTAGTGCCAAAAAGTGGGAAAATTTTATTTTGGGAGTAACATTTTACAATTTTGGGGCACTTTTCGAAAAATCCGTCCCCTGTATGGCAAAAGTGAACAAATATTGACATCATAACATCTTCAAATATTCATTCTTGTACACCTCAGACAACTTAAAAATAAAATTGGCGAAGAAAAGTGAGAAATAAGGTTGAAAACAATGGATTATCCTTTTGGGCTTTGTACTGGCCAATATGGCGCCAAAAAGGACCCCCCACAAAAGGGAAGGAGGGTCTGAAAATTTGAACCCCATCTATTTTAGTCTAAGGGGACCCTATTGAAGCCAAAACAACCAAAAAATCAATTTTGGCACGCTAGTCCTACGGGATGACACACCATACCGCACTACTATAAATGGTACCAAATTTTATGAAATTTATTTGTCTTTTATGTGACACTAATTTTGTAGAAATTGAATGTTTATGTCAAAATCTATATACGAAAATTCAAATGTTCTGAAAATTTGGCGGCCATTTTGAAAAAAAAGAGCCTCACAAGTCAATTTTTAGTATATAGCCTGGTTACCTCATACATGTATATTCATATTCAGCGTAAAAAAAATGGTCCAGAAGCACTATATGAATTTTTTTTCCTTTTCCGTGTGGCACCTTACTCAATTATTACCCGGACTAGAAGAAGACTTTTTTTAAAGTTCCAATAAAGTGAGCCTTACAAGAAATATCATAGCCCTGAAGCTATTACTAGTTCTACAACATGATAATTTTGTGTTTTCATGCTTTGAAGAAAATACATCTATATTACATTGTATCATAGGCCTACCTGTAGAATCTATGAAAACAAGCTCACTGCTGTGACCAATCATAGAGTGAACACGCTGCATCAATGGCGTGCAAAAAAAAACCTTACAAGAAATATCATAGCCCTGAAGCTATTACTAGTACTAACATATGATAATTCTGTGTTTTCATGCTTTGAAGAAAATACATCCATATTACATTGTACCATAGGCCTACCTGTAGAATCTATTACAACAATTATAGAGTGAACACGCTGCATCAATGGCGTGCAAATAGCAATGATCAGATCTTCATTGCTGGTTCTCTCCATCTTTGCACACGTCATTCCAGCCTCGGCATTGTATTTGGCAATGACCTTCTCCTCCACTGAAGCTATCATATCTGCTCCATCAGAGGAACCATAGGCCCGTTGGAAAATCTTGTAATAGAGTCTGTAAAATTAAAGATTTTTAATAAAGAATTCCTTTATACAGAGCAATATTACAGAGTCTATCTTCATTGTTATTCACCTCTTGGTGTTCCATGAAATTATAAAGCTATGGATTTTGTATAGATTGTAAGGTGCATATCATTTCTGATGTTGGTATATCAACACGTTTGCTATGGGAACTGGACGTGTCCTGTGTTAACTCTATGGGAATTTCAGAAGCTCTGGATCAACAGGTTAAGAATCAATATGCTACATTACAGGTTATGACTGCTGATCTCAAAAGTGTCAGTAGTACATGAACATGCATGGCTCAGTTGCAAAACAAGGTGAAGGGGAGGGGGGGGGGGGGTCGTGAAAATGATCAAGCTTATTGTAGCTTGAAATTAGGTCATGATGTCAAACTTCTAAAAAATCAGATCAAGCATTTGATCTTATCTATCATTAATTTGATAATACAGATATTAACAGTAATTTATTCTGCATCTTAAAAACAAATATGAAATTTATCACAATAGCATGTCTGAGACACATCAATATAATTAAATAGATTGCAATTTATGATAAAGAATTAATTTATGCAATGCACCAGTTAATTTTAACATTTTGAGTTTTTACTTTCCCAACATGGAAATTAAATTACCCAGGGCAAGTGGGCGAATTGCTAATGTCCAGCCTTAGTATGAAAACACAATGCTACTCAAAACAGAGGACTGAATGAGTGAATAATCAACAGAATGAATAAAGTCACTGACCTATAACAGAACTTCAAATCTGGGCAGAGAGACCGGTCTGCAGATTTCATGATAAATTCATCAGGAGATCTATCCTGCATCTCCATCTCCAGCAGATTAAGGGCACTGGCTGGAGAATGCCCATTCCGGTAAAACTCTGCAAGCTTCTCGCAGGTCTCAGCGCTCACATTCAGTGGTGCAGGGATGGAGATGGCATGATTATGCACCCATTTGAGGCTGACCAGCATTGGGTGGGTTGCCAGTTGGGGATCTGAGTTTCTGTGATGAAAATGGGTTGGAATAATTAAGATGTGACTATCAAATATTTTGAAAGTTCCCCAAAATATAGCTTGTTATATTTCATACAAAATGTTTGCAGGTGAAGTATTTGACACCAATTAATCTACAAAAAGTGTATCAACTGATATAAAATATGGTGCATGAAGTAATACATATAATCAAGTGCATGAATAATGATATAATTGCTATCTGAATAACTTCTACATATTGACAACAGTTTAATCTAATCTTCTGAACTCGTACCTGCTTTTCCTCCCACTGGATGTGTCTGCCCTCCTAATGGAGGTTGTAAGTTTCGCACAGCAACCTGTGTCTTTGCTGTGCCTACAGGTTCCTTCCTTGGCCTTCCTCTGTTGCCCATGGTGGCATCTGTAAATCTTCTATTATCAGTATAAATAAATCATATAAAAGGAAATCAAACATTATAAACATAAATGACATGATTTGGGTAGTCATCAACTTGGGGTGAAACTAATCAGGATTCAAGTAAACTGTGCAAGAATAGCCTACTACATGTATTGTAAAAAAATGATAGTCAATAACTTCCATCTCTATGCCTTGTGACAGACAAATCTGTTTGTGTCGGGTTCCATGGAATGCATTTTATCAGGGATTTTCGGCTTTAGTAAACAAATTCAAGATAAATCCTTCCAGCTAGGAGATATACTGTAGCTGGTGCAAATATTCGCTACTGAATGATACACGGTGTATAAGCTGAAGCAACAACAACAAAAAAAAAAACCTATCCACTGATTATATCTTTCATCAAGTTTGGTGAAGGAGGCATTTTTTTATTCTCCCAATCATGTAACTGCCCTTTAAATACATTGAACAACTTCATAATAAAATTGCAATAAGTACATGTAAAAGTTATTTTCAACATCAAATGTTATTTGTGTTTGGTCACCGAGTTATTGTTGCTTTTTGTGAAAAATCTAATGCTCACATTTTCCCCTTGGACTTGACGCTATACTGCACTGTTCATTCAGTGACGAGTCGATATGCACACTGTTGGTTGACTTTATAGGGAATGCAAACCCATGCTGTCTTGTAAAATTCTTTTCATTAGATTCATTTTCTTACTTTATACTAATTGAAAGCTGTAATTTTGTGGACAGACGCATAAAACAATTAAATGCCATTGTTTATCCAGTGTTTGACCAAAATTGTTTGCCATATTTCTGGGCTTCTGTACAAGCCTGTCATCCCAAAGGATTGAAATATCTATCAAGCTACTAATTCTGATAATTATAATAAAAAATTATTGGGGTTACAATTGTATAGTCAGAAAATGTTTCCATCTTGTATGTTATAATTTTTTTTTTCATATAGTGGATTTTCATCAATACCTTTATCATATACCTTGGCAAGCACATATCTCCCTGCTGTTGGGCATGTTCCCATAGCCCGCCAAGTAGTCTTAGAAGACTGTTCGAAATCTGTCAGCCACTGCTTTGCAGCATCAGCATCTTGGGCACCTACTTTCAGTGATGCAGCAAACCCAGTTCCTTGCATTTGGAAGTCTGACATACAATAGTTGTAACTTGCTGATAAAATTGCCTACAAGAAAACAACAAATAAATAAATATTACATATTGTTAGAAGCTTTTCCAAACATCTGTTTCATAACCTTCAAATTTCTTAGTTCTTAATAATAAGAATTAGATTTGCTGATCCTTAACAGTAGGCCTAGTCAGGACCATATTCGATATACGACTAACGAGAATGTTAATGCAAAAAACGTTAGTTTCGAGGTTCAACCTGTTATGCAATATTGCGCAATAATTTGGCCGCTGTGCTATAGCTATGGGAAACCGACCTCCGGTTTTGACATTCGATGAAAAAAAAATTTATTTCCCGCTATGTACAAGTTGGTTTATTTTCTTGTTCCCTATGTTGGAAGATGAATAAATGAACTAGCGGTTCAGAATATTTCAGAATAAACCAACTTGTACATTGGGGAAAATTCGTGTCGAAACAACAAGTTTGTTTTTTGGCTAAGAAATCCTCATTGGTTGTTCGTACACTAGTCTCGGAAGGACCGTCGTAAGTTCGGACTGTCAACCTTAGCCCATTAGCACATACAGCAAGCACAGGATCGACGTATGCGTAGCAATATGCATTGGCTGTGAGCACACGCTATTCACATGCAAGCTATGTGTGTACCAAGGAAAGTTAGAGGTGATATCTCCTTGGTTGAAACAGATGCTGAAATGCTCAGGGAGGCGATATAAAGTCCTCTCCCTGGCATGCTGGCATTGCGTAACACCATGAACATGATGAACACTGCTGCTTTGTCTTTTCGGAATAGCTTTTCAATCGAATTATTTATACCTTGCCCTGTGCCTTACTATCTTCCCGACCGCATTCCCGTTCTTTAAATAGATATCATCAAGGCATTCGTAATGAAAAAAGATACAAAAGACAATTGCTGTATCATTGGAGTGTGAGAGGAGAATTCATTGGTGAAAAATATTTATTTGTGACGACTCAAATAATTGGCAAAAATACGATAAGATGTTTCAGTGATAAGACTACCATTCCACGGATAAGAGAAGAGTCTGTTACATAAATTGCAATTTAGTTTTTTTCGGGTCGAATCAGCTGCTTTGTTTGGCAGTACTGAGAGATCAACTGGTAATATGGAGATTGGGCTCCAATCAGAATCTGGGGATTCCAATCTGAAAAATCGATTGGCAGGTTGAAGTTTTATGCAACAGACCCCAGATATGCCATAGTATAAAACTCCTGCCAACACTTCCACCTGCTGCTCTTCGGTTGGTGTACCTGTGCCATATTTGCTGTGTGTGCTTTCACGAACAGGGGCTATATGGAGAGAACTTTCATTAACCATATATGTATTATTTTGGGGGTTTATCACCATTGATTGTAGAAGACATTGGTCCCAAACTGGGACAATCGAAGATAAATGTGCCATTTGTTATTTGTTGGAACATCTTTAATAATGAAATGCGTTTCTCAATGATTGACTCATGATGGACAAGCGTGAAATACTCTCTAATTGGAATAAAATTATTTTCTGTGAAGTATCGCTGTTCTAATGGCAGGTAAGCAATGGATGTCATTTTAAGGTAGGATACATGAACTCATGTGCTTTAATAATCATAGTATATAGCGCTTATTTTACAAATGCTTAGCTAAGCTAGGCTACCCATTTGATTTCTCCATGGGCTGGAAGAGAGGATACAGAAGGGAGGGAGAGAGCGGATAATCTTTTGTGTATACAAGACGGTACGGGAAGACAGGTACACAATGTACTCTCATACTCATACACACGAGAGTTACGCCTATGCGAGATCGTAGAATGTTTCGCATTTGAGAAAACGGCTGTGAAAATGCTAGTTTTTTTCGATCACACAGAGCGTATCGATAGATGACTCTGACGGCGATCAAAATCCCTCTATGGGCATAGGTGAGCCATGAACGTTTCCACACCAATTTTTCCTTAGTGGAAAATCGAATATGGTCCTGAATGACCAATAACCATCAGGTGTAACTCAGCACTAGCTGTTTAAACGCTTTGATCATATTATTGATAAAGCGCAATATAAGCACTTGTTATGTATGTATGTATGTAAGAAATGCACACTTGTTTTGTTCTAATCTTCAAAATAACAAACCAGGGACCAATTGCAGAAACAGTTGCAATCAAACGCAACTCTAAAAATAATGCGCAACTTGCTTTTCAACCAATCAACATTTTGGACGTGTGCTTGATTTTTTGACTTGCGTGTAAACGCAACTCTTTCTGCAATAGACCCCAAATCTATACATTCAGACAGATTGATAGCCTAGGACTGGTTAGGTTTTACAACTGAAATCAAATGTTTAAGTCTGTTATAGCCCAAGTTTAGTTTTTGGGATTTTTTTTATTTGTATTTGAGACCTTTATAACCAAACTTTCAAAGGTCACATCCATACACCAATAAAAGATACTGAATGTCTTTTTTTTAATATAATTATTAATTAATGAAACATCTCGTTTGGGGGGCAAGATTTTTTGGTACCCAAATTTTTTTACTAATAGTGCTATCTTGTCAACAAAAATGACGTTAGCATATCACGTTATAAATAATCATCTAAAAATAAACACAGGTCTATTTTACATCCTACTCTTATAAGAATGCAGTTTCATACCAACAATGTTGACGGAATGTCATTTTCTTCATGATAATACTTGTGAGAGGGCAAATACCAGCAATTGAATTCGGCAAAGGCAAATGCAAACATCATGATTACGTTATAAATAATCATTTAAAATTGAAATAAACATAGGTCTATTTTTCATCCTACTCATGTAAGCATGCAGTGTCATACCAACAACGGTGACAAAATGTCATCTTCTTCTTCCATGATGATGCTACTAGTGAGAGGGTAAATATCAGCAAATCGGCAATGCAAATGATCAATGCAAACATTCGTATTGAACCTGGAAAGTATAAGCTCACCTGCATTTGCACGTAGGGTATGTTCTGCGGATAACTTCGGTGCGGACTTTTGGACCGCGCGCCCAGATGATAATGTAAACAAACGTAGACGTAGACTCTTCACTAGTCGCTTTTTGGCTACTTTTCCGGAAAATGCTTTTGCCAGGTTGTAAAACGGAAAGGGGTGTCAAAAGAGAAGATAAAAGTGCACGCTTCCATTTTCGCTGCAAAAGGGCAAGAGCACTGACCAGTCGGAAAGAAAATGTACAATGGCATGCTGAACGGGTTCGCCGTACAATATAAAGGTAAAGACGCGCGCAAAAACCTTTGACAAGGCGCCTAATGTCGGGCGCGTAATATTGACTACCCTTTATACGAACCTATGTATATATATATACATGTATATAACTTTACAATGGTACTACTTATAAAAGATCTTATTTTCTGCCTTTTCTTTATTTTTTTTTACCGTATAAATGTGATTATTTGTGATATTTTCAATGTCATTGCATAACTGAAAATATTGTAATTTGGCTTCATTCTTAACTCTTACCATGCCAGGCCGAAAACGAAACGGGAGCAGCTACTGATTTTAAAACGGTCATAACTCTTTACCCGTACGCTGTATAACGAAACTTTTCTACACATGATGCACTCAACTATATACTTTTTTGGATAATGAAGGGGATTTGTACCCAGTGTCGCAACAAACACTTGTGACCCACTTAACTATTGTTCTAAAGCATGAATGAATGCAAATTTTGGTCATATTTTGTCAGAGTCTATTCGTCGTACATAATAATACGGGCTTTCGTACTGTAACAAACAAAGTAATTGCCAGTCACAATGAGTCAATATATAGAAAAATAAAGATGATATATTGAAATATAGATAAAGAGGGATCGGAGAGATTCAGTACTAACGGGTTCCGGGTGTAGAATCACACAAAATAATGTGGGCGTTCTTGGCAAAGTATAAAGAACTAAGAAAAAAAAATCAGGAATTGAGAAGAGGAAATGCAGATCAGTTACAAACTAAAAGAAAATCAATACAAATTCTAGCATAATATTCATACGCTATCAGTATTACGTAACTGATCTCACATCTCTCTCTCTCTCTCTCTCTCTCTTCATCTATCTATCTATACATCTATCTATCTCTCGTACTCTCGACACTCTCTCTGCAAATTTCCGAAAACGAAATAAAGTTCGTTTGACGACGATACAACGATACGACCCCGCTGATTTATCTCAAGATTTATCTCAAGAAATCTATTGTTTTCTAGCTTTTCTGACAGTGAACACTGATATTTTTTTATCATATTATCACATTTTCATGTGCATGTTTTGTCTTGTCTACATTATTGTTCATTTTTCGTCAATTGTGAATGGATTTGATGTGACTCTTTTCCACAATGTGTGAGCGAACATCGTCACCATTCCTTCTACGTGTAGAATGTTCAGTCCCATATACTACCGGAACATATAGTACAAGCGCATCGGTGATACATGTATTTCTCAGTCTTTGTGCTCATCTTCAATACCAATGAGTGAGTCTATTTCTTGAACATTTTATAATACGTGCGTATCTTTTTCCTTTATATTCTGTACGTTTTGCTTTATTCTTAGCATTGTTTCTGAACAATGTCTGTAAGATGTAATAAATATAAGGGGACACCCGGAACTGACAATTTTCGTTACAAACTCCCTAAAGGTATCACTGTAACCAGTATTCGTCACGCTTATAATATCATCTGCACATCCCACATCTTACATAAGGATACTGATCTCGAAAATATTAAAAACAATCTCATCCTCATTTACCCTAGTTTGAACCCTGAAATTTGTCGCCATTTTGTCTGTATATGTAACGCAGGTCATGTCAATGTCAGTGACAGTGATAACGATGGTGAACCCATTGTCACTCAAGTACCCTCAAACAATGGTTCTACCAATCAATGTGTACTTTGTGATCTCAAGTGTGACGCCAGTGGAAACGCTTGCATGCAATGTTAATGCATTCCGATACGTCTGGATGAGCTATCAAGGGATTTGAAGAAGATCCAAAATGTAATTAAAGCTTTGTCAGACCCCCCAAATGATGACCACCCTTTGTCCTCTAAGTCTTCTTTGTCTGCTAAGCCCCGGACACAAAACGATAATGCTTCACCTGGTTTACAGCCTACCCCACCTGGGACAACTCGTGCCCCATCTCGGCGCCCTCGTTTGGATGGGACCTCTCAATTTCATCAGGTCGATCGTCAGCAGTCGGCGCAGGTGTATACACCACCACCGAACCAGAAACGGACAGACGTCCCTCGCTACCAGACGGTCCCAGCTCTTATTCAGCCCCAGACCCAGTACCTACTCCCTCTATCATCCCAACTCCAACCAGTTACTCGTCAACAGACGCCTACTCCATCATTGGTCCAGCAACGCTCTGACGTACCTCGCTACCAGACGGCTTCATATAATCCACAGCCCCAGTACCAATGCCCTCCCCTACTCCAACGCCCCCTCCCAACTAAACCCCCCTCCAACCTCGGCAAACTTTCCTTCCCGCAAGTCGGCCATACCAATTTTCTTCTATGTACACATCAGCTGACCCACAGCCCCGAACGGCCTACCCTATGGAAAATTACCCTTACTATCAATCAATGAATATGAGTGAAAGGCCATCATATGCATCTGTTCTTCGTGCCCTACTCGAACCTTACCCCCCACTCAATGATGGTGCATATTTCTTTGGTTGTGAAAATTGTGGCGAAACAAACCACAGATCTCGATCTTGTCGACACGGAATGCAGCTACAATGTCGGTACTGCATACAGTATGGCCACAAAGCTAAATCATGTCCCTTCTACTATCCTGACTATTAGCAACTTGGCCAAGAAGAGAGTGCCCGACTGAAAAGCCTTTCTGAAGAAAGCCTAACAAAGACTGCCGAAAATTCTGCTACTGAAAGCTTTTTTGAAGACTTGAAAATTAATGATGACAATACAAAACAGTCTATAGAATTACGTGATCCTAAAAGATTGGGAACAAACCCTCTTAATAACATCGGAAACATATCTGGTTTTAAAATTGTTCATCTAAATGCCCAGAGTTTGTTCCCGAAAATTGGTCAAATTCGAATACTTTTAGCTCAAAATGAAATCCATATACTCGCAATCAGCGAGAGTTGGCTTCATGATGGGATTGATGATAATGAGATAAATGTACCCGGTTATAGTATTGTACGTCATGATCGTCCCGGTAGGGATACTCATGGTGGTACTGCTTTTTATATATGTCATAAATTAAATTTCATATGTTTGGACCTTGGTGATAGTTCGGTCGAATTCGAATCATGTTGGATTGAAATATCACCTAAAGAAAGTAATCCTTTTATAATTGGTGTTATTTTCCAAAAAAGAAAAACAAATTTCTGCATCAATTAAAAAATATTATATCTGAAATAGACATGAACAATCGTGAGGTCGTGATCATAGGAGATCTCAATTTTAATATATTTTGTGATAGTGATAAATCTAAGATAGATAATATGTGTTGCGAATTTCAGCTTTCCCAAATTGTAAATTCTCCTACTAGAGTCACTGAGAGGTCAAGTACATGCATTGATCTTGCATTGGTGTCACATCCAGAACGTGTGATAGCACGTTATTCCGTATGGTCTCAGTGACCACTTTATGCTATTCCTGAATAGGAAGATGAAGTATAAAACAGAAAATGTATGTGAAATCGTTAAATTCCGATATTATAAACACTTTGAAAGTGAAAAGTTTTTATGTGACATGATGCTACGGCCATGGAATGAGGTACTTGAGTGTCAAGACGTAGATATTACATGGAATATATGGAAAGGTCTTTTCGATGGCGTTTGCAACATTCATGCCCCATTTCGATCAATTCGGATTCGTACTAAATATATGGCACCCTGGGTGACAAAGGAAATGATTGAACTAGGCAGACATAGAGATTACCTTTTCAAAAATGCAATAACCACCAATGATTGGAAGGAAGCTAAGCAAGTTAGAAACAAAGTTAACAACATGGAGAAATATTTGAAGAAACAATATTACAATATTACAACAAAGAAGTGAAAGAAAACAAAAATAATAGTAACCGATTATGGAATGTGACAAAAGAAGCTGCTTCCATTCGGAAATCAAATACTTTACCCTTAGCAGATAACAAAGTAGACTTAGCAAACAATTTTAACGACCACTTTACTGAAATTGGAGCAAACTTGGCCAAAGGTTTTGTAGTGATTGCCAGGTTTTGTCAGTTAATCATGGCAACAATGATTCACTTTTCAAATTCCAACCGATATCTACGTCTTTTGTTGAAAAACAAATTCGTGCTATGCCTAGTAAAAAAGCAACGGGGATGGACAATATAACATGTAAGCTCCTGAAAGTTACTTGCCCGGCCATACTCTCTTCGTTGACACACATAATAGATGTTTCTCTTTCATCAGGAAAATTTCCCGAAGAATTGAAACTTCCGATAGTTACACCGCTATTCAAGGACGGAAATCGTAACTTAATTGAAAACTATAGACTGATTTCGGTCTTACCGTTGGTATCTAAATTACTGAGAAGAGCGGTCCACAACCAGTTGTATGATTTTTTTTGCAAAATTCAAATTTCCTATGCCCCAAGCAGTCAGGTTTCAGGCACTCGACTCAATCCACCGTACTTGATGTAACTGATTTTGTATTAACTAATATGAATGATGGTCTTATAACTGGTGCACTATTTATCGATCTCAAGAAAGCGTTCGACACTGTAGATCATGCGATTTTATTGGATATTTTAAGCAATGCAGGAGTGAGAAATGTTAAATATGAATAGTTTAAATCATATCTCACTAACAGGAAACAAAAGGTAAAAGTGGATGATAAATTATCTAATGTGAGAGCTATTCAATATGGAGTCCCCCAAGGCTCAATTTTAGGGCCATTGCTGTTTATCATGTACATAAATACTCTTCCTAAATCACTATCAGGTATCGAATGTAAAATCAACATGTATGCAGATGACGCAGTCTTACTTTTTAAAGCCAGGTCACCTAATGATCTAGAATCAAATATGAAAGCCGGATTAGAAGAATTGTGTAATTGGTTATTAAGTTAACACTAAATACGAGTAAAACAAAATACATGATACTTGGATCCAAACATCGACTCAGTAATTTCAAAAATGTTGAGATTTCTATTGGAAATAAGGAAATTGAGAGAGTATCCGATTTTAAGTATCTAGGTGTTATACTCGATGAAAATTTGACATATGAAAGTCACATAGATCACATTGCTAAAAAGATTTCGAGAAAAATTGGATTTCTACGTCGATCCGCAAAGCCTTATATCCCGGATGATATTTTTAAACTACTCTGTAATGCTTTGATCATGCCCCAATTTGATTATTGTGACATAGTTTGGTCTAATTCCTCTCTCGGTCTCCTTGATAGACTTACCAAATTGCATAACAGAATGGCAAGGATGATCTTGGGAGCCCATCCGCGAACTCACATTTGTGATTTATTTTCCGTTCTAAAATGGAAAGATCTCTTTTCCAGACGGCATTTCCATCGAATGTGTGAAGTATTTAAATGTGTTAATTGTATTTCTCCCCCATATTTAAGTGAACGGTTTATTAAACCTAATTATGATATAGGCACTAGATCAATGTCCACTGCCTCCCTGCAGGTTAACAGTGCTCCTCTACATAATAACAGTGGCAAGAGGACTTTTCAGTACATCGGGACCATAGAATGGAATAATCTTAGAAAAGATCAACGCCAGGCTATGTCCCTCAATTCATTCCGTGTCTCGTTTAACAAATGAATAATTGATAGGCCTTGCAACGAAGAGGAGTAATATTGCGTTATTCAATCATATTCATATTCTAATTTGGCAATTATTACAATCTCTACTCAAATTATTATCAATCAATGTGAACATAACTCTGTCACCAGTCATCCATCCTTCTCCCGTTAAATCGTATGCAGCAGTTTCCAATAGCCTTTTTGTTTGTTTCTTGAAATTCAATGTTGATCTTTTATTAGATTGTATTTTTAATGTTTTTATTTGCTGTTTTAGTGTATGCCTTTTTGATTTATGTATTCATTCTTTGTAAATATTGCACATATTGATTTTTTATCTCAGGGCCCTCAAGGATAGCAGTTTGTTAAATGATGAGGCCACCCTGATTAAATAAAACTGAAAATTAAAAAAATGGAATAAAAATTTCTTTTTCATCTGTTGTTTTTCCCCTTTATTTTATTTTGTATCCTTGCATAAATTATGTGCTTTAATAATAAATGATAATTTACAGTGAGCTAATGAATTATAATGAGAGTAACAAAACTACTACTACTTCCACTACACTAGAACTACTTTTCACATCAGTACAAAAGTGGGGGTCCTGGTCGGTCAAATGAATCGCTTAAGAGACACCCGTATAGACCTTCTTGTGTAACCAAAATTAAGGTAAATATAATCAATAATTACGCAATTAGAATTGTGTGATTACAGTCATTATGAGACTGGTATTATGACAATTTACAGACTGTAATATACATAATCAAAGTAAATCAACGTAAAAAAAAATCTGTGAAATCATTTATAGTCGTATACACCCTTATTATATAGTCGTGCATGGTCGTATATAAATTTCAGGGAACGACTATCATTCATAGTCGTAAATACCTTTATAGTCGCATACACTTCTATTTATATTATGATTATGTGACTAGTCATACCGACAAATTTACAGACGGTGGAATATGTATAATAAAATTACAAAATTATCTGTGGTCTATGAAATGTAAACTAGAAAAACCACTTAAAACAGATATAGGCAAAACGTCATGTACAATGTGGCCCGGGAATTTGGCTCTACACTTACAATACTTGTTACGTATTTCTTGTGTCATATTTCTTTTGCTTGTTCTTATACTAACACTTTATCTCTATCACAAGTGTTCATTACTTTTCTGCATCTTCCTTTTTTGCTCACACCAGACATACTCTTTCATTTATATTTCACCTTCTCTTCCCGTCACATATGTCCACATAATTCGTTCCTTTTATAGTTATAGTTATCTCCACATACTAAAATTTCCTATGTACTGTACGTAATTCATTATGCGTTTATTTTTTATATCAATAAACCTAAATGTTTATATATATATATATATATATATATATATATATATATATATATATATATATATATATATATACATATACATATATATATATACATATATTGCATATTGCCGGTGAAAGGGACTTTGCCCCTCTAATTGCGACAAAGGGCCTGGGTGGATTTAGCTTCTTATGGAACAAAACTCTTCATAAAAAAATATTACTATCTTTCTTTTCCTCTTTTTAGGAGCGAAATGAAACTTGTTGACATCCCATTCTGATAAAAAAATATAGTTGGAAATTAGGTGTTTACATTGGCGGTGAAAGCATTTCTTGGGGGATGGACACAGGGAAAAAAATGACGAGCAAAAACATGGGGCATCATCCTAGATTTTAAGAGGCTATCGCCAAAAAATTGTTGATAAGCCCCCCTCCCCCTAAAAAGAATTAGGTCATAACTTCAATTTTATAAGGGGGGCACAAACATTTCAGGGGGAGGGGCATTTGAATTTAGGGGGACGCAAGAAACAAAATTGATATTATGTGCAGACCTGAAGCATCATTGTCTGTATGTATGTTGCTCCCATTTCTAAATATAATGCTTGACAGTTGAGTCATTTATTTCTATATAGTTTCTATCTAGATAATGAAGAAACAAATATTTACCTAATGTACAACTGTGCAGTTTCCAGTAGGTTGGGACTTTGCATATTATATGTGTCACACATGCCTTCACAGAGTTGGGCATATACATGTATATCTAGTCCCAAATTTAGGTGAAGATTGTAGTCCAGTGGACGGTCTTATAAGCCATGTACAAGACCAAGAACAGTTGTTAAGTACAATTGTTTTTTTTTATTTGTATTCTAGATGGGTATTGAAGTAAATTCAGCTTGATTGCTACTTTTGGAACCTTGAGCATTTTTAATTAGCCTAATTAGCATAATCATGTAATTAGCATATGCACAATGTGTAATGCGCTACTTCTTTAAACCAGAAAGACTAAAACATAATAATAATAATAATAATATGGAGCTTTTATATAGCGCTTAATACAATACAGTTTCTAAGCGCTTTACAGTTTAAACAACAAATCAATAAATGAAATAGAAAGAAAATAACAAATAACTGGCAATCATTAAGGTTTAAGACATAAAGAGGTAATGAAATATCAACCATATAACAAAAAATCAATAGAAAGATAACAGATAACTGGACTTTGCAACAGCTTACTTGTTTTGGTAGATAAAAAAGATGGATTTGAGTCGATTTTTGAATACATCGACAGTAGGAGAGTTCATAAACATAAACAATATAATTTTTCTAAGAGTTCCTGTGACGATGAATCCATGCATAGCAATATTTTATATATTTAAGTTATGCAATTGTCGCAATCAGCCTAATTATCAAAATGAGCTAATTAGCATAAGTGTAATACGCTGCATGTGTATACGTGGATGTCTACCCAGAAAATGCCCAATACGTATACAATGCAACCCTTTTATTGCTTTATATAGCGAGGAATTTATTCATGACATTTTTTTTTAATTTTGAGCGACGTAGTCGCTGTAATAAGCATAATCAGCAAAATTCACTAATAAATGTGTGTAAAATGTATTCTAAAATACAAATTTCTTTGTCATTTCATATCGAAAATGAATAATACAGCCATCCTATGGTTTTCTATGGCGAGGAATTCATTTTTGACATTATTTTTGTTCATTTTAACCAATGTAGTCGCTGCAATTAGAATTATTAGCATAGTTAGCATAATGCACTGATTAACAAAATAGAGATTTGTTCGTCAATTTCAATTTCAATTCTTTCAATTCTTTTTACTACAACAACCTGAAAATATTTTATTACAACAACCTAAAAATAAAACAAATTACCACAACAACCTGAAAATTAAAAAGTACAGCTTTCCTATGGTATTCTATGATGAGGAATTATTTTGTGATATCATTTTCCCATTTAACAAATTTTATTGTTTTGATTAGTGTAATCAGCATACTGCGCTAATTAACTAATGAGCAATGATCTAAATATAAATATATATTTCTTTATTAATTTATATCAAGAATGCCCCAATACATGAATAGTACAGCTATCCCATGATTTTCTAAGACAAAGAATTCATTTATGATATATTTCACTTTAAATAATGTTAATGTTGAAATTAGCTTAATTAGCATAATGAGCTAATTTAAATGAAACGCCTCAGACAGTCTCGCCTGCATTATTCGATTTGATATACCAGCAGTTTTGACTTTGAAAACAGCTATTGAATAAAATATTCACATAAGAAAAATTCTTATGTAGTCCATTGATCCAAAATGGCGTTTGACCATGATCAAGTGAACTGACACGTGTGCAAAACAATCCTTCATACTTGACAGTGGCGTAGCTACGGGGGGGGGGGGGGCCTGGGGGGGGCACGTGCCCCCCCCCCCCTGAGATTTGGCGTGCCCCCCCCCAGGTGCCCCCCAGAAAAAAATTAGCAGAGCAAAAAAAATAAAAGAAAAAAAAGAGAAAGAAAAAGGAAAAGAAGAAGAAAAAAGAAGAGGAAAATAAGAGAAGGAAGACGACTGAATGAAATAATGTGAGGGGAAGACTTGCAATTCCAAAAAAATCTTTTAATGTTTTCATCTTTTCATTACTATATGAAATTTTTGCTGGCGCTTCGCCATAATTGCCTGTTCGATGGGATTCATATCTTGCTCAATAGGCTGATGTGGAGCAGGTTTTGAAGTCAATATGCAAAACATATTTTAGCTCGGACATCGAGCTTTCATTATTTATTTCTTTTTTTTCAATTAAAATTTAAGTGCTCTGTAAAATGTCCGTGTTATGGTCTACATATCAGCATTTTAAGCTCACGCTGCGTGGTCACATTGTTTGGTTTGCCAAGTTCATATTGTCTACGTGTATTCCATAATGTTCCATTAAACAAATGTATTCAGAATGCCCAGATTTTAGGTCTAAATATTTAACATGCGCGATATAGCGTGCATGTTCTTTATTTAAAATGTACTTAAATTATCCAGTTTTACATCAGAATATCAATAATTGTCTGCTCACGCTTCACGATCGCATTATTAATGATACCCAATTGACTATATCATATTTATGACTTACAAAATATGAATAGAGTATCCTGCTTTTAGGTCTAAAATCTAAATTTTCTTCCTCTCGCGCTTCGCGCTCCCATCAATTGTTTAGTCACATACCTATAACATTGATTAATACAAAAAGTGCTTAGAATGACCATTTTTTTAAAGGTCGGAATGTCAAAAAATTTGCTCGCGCTTCGCGCTCGCATTATTGAAATATATACCGTCTTCGTGGGTAACTGTAAGCAGTCCTTAACAGGTCCCTTTTCGATAATGCTAGAACAGTTGATAAACATTTCTGTTCGCGCTTGGGGGTACATACGAATCTTGTTCAGGATCACACATAACATTGCCCAGAAAATTAAATTTCAGGAAAAAATACATATTAAAGTAAAAAAAATAAATAAATCGCTCACGCTTCGCGCTTGCTTTTTTTATAAGGCTTATGAGATTATTTTATGTTTATGCTGTTTTATAAGAATAAAACTAACAAGTGACTGATATAGGTGAAGATATAATTTCGGGCCCCATCCCTTATTGGCGAAAGTCGGATCCGCCCTTGTGGACACATACACACACACCGGAAAAATGGCCGGTGCCCCCCCTGAAGGTTACGAAAGCAAGGACCCCCAGTGCCCCCCGGGAAAAAAAAATCCTAGCAACGCCACTGATACTTGATTACCTTTATGTTTATGTTTTATGCACTAGATCCATAAACTTTTTAAAGTTAGGATGCCAAGTTAAAAAATACCCCTAACATGGCGAAAATGGGTTATATATATATTGCACATAAATGGTAATAAACACATTATGCTAATAACGACAACTACATTGGTAAAAAAGGGAAAAAATAATGTCATGAATGAATTCCTCACCATAAGAATCCATTAGATAGTTGTATTAATGATTTAGAACATTCTCGATATGAAGTGACAGAAAAATATATATATGTATACGTATTGAACACATGTTAAAGTGATTGGTTAACATTGGTTTGACTTTTAAAAAATCTGAGCTAGAAGGTCACACTTGTCACCTGTGTCTGTGATATGTTCCAAAAATGAAGCCCAGAAAAAATTGCGTTCGAAAATGATTATTTAGTGCTTCAAAAATTGAAATATAAAGTGACCGGAAACACCATCTTAATTTCATCCTTTACACTTATGTGTACTATTTAGGTGTCTATAAGACGCCTATTTACAAAATCGGGGTTTGCCCCTTAGTTTTAGCTTTTCATTCTCAATAATGGTTGTTTTCAGGGTTTATTAGTTCTAATACATGCACTTGTACACATGTTTCATCTTGGTTTGAGAATTTTTTAAATCGGCTGCTCACAAAGTTAAATAATACCTTTAAGGTTCATAATGCTAATTATGCTTATCAAAGCGATTACATTGGTTAGAATAATAAATAATGTCATAAGTGAATTCTTCGCTGTAGAAAACCCCAAAATGGATGCATTATCTACGTATTGGGTATTTTTGATAGACATCCAGAAATACGTAAATATTACACTTATGCTACTTACCTCATTATGCTGATTAGGCTCAATACGAAAATTTCATAACTTAAATATTTTAATTATTGTTATAAATGGATTCCTCGTCACATGACTTTTTAATAAAATGATATTATATTTTTTGTGGTTTTCTGGTTTAAGAGAGATAACATATTCCACATCGTCATATGCAAATTAGATGATTATGCTAATAAGGATATTTAAATAAATGCTCAAGGTTGCCAAGGTGGCAACCAAGCTGGATTTACTTCAGTACCCATCTAAAACACAAATCAACAAACAACCTTGTACTTAACAAATTTTCTAGGTATGAAAAGTTGCTCGACAAAGAATACTAAAGGCAACATGTGAATACATTAAGAAAGTTACAGCCATCATCTTTGGTTTAGCAATGAATTGTTCGTCGATACAGTGTAAGAGACTTTTTTTCTCATTAAGACATTATATAATGTGATAGTACCATCAGCAAATTCATTTCCATCTGAGTTCTGAGTCGGACATTCAAAGATGTATTGGAAGTATATGGAGGGAAGAAGCATATCAGAACTTAATGCTCCTGTTCTGTGCCGGGGTTTTGTGGCCGAGTATGGATCACGTCCAGCCAATTTTTATTGATTAAAAATCAAGGTGCGCAAGCTTTTTTTTTAGTTTTGGTTGATCGCAACTCTTTCTGCAACCGGCCCCAAATATTACAAGTGAGTCACATACGTAGCTGACAAAGTCAGCTACGCATATAGTAAATTCTACAAGATCTTTCAAGTAATGATGCATGAAGCTGCAGGATCCCAGCAAAATACCTAAAATCGGAACTGACGGGTCAAAATCAACTTCTGCGAGGGCTTTCATGTCACGATAGATCCCGGAGCAGCAGGATCTAGGCCAACAAGCATGGCAAGAGAAGTGATTGTCGATTCGAATCAACTCTTGAGAGATCTTTGACGTGATGATAAATCCTGAAGCTGAAGGATTGATCCAGGTCAAAACATGTACAACAGAACGGACAGGTCCAAATCACATTCTGCAGGGTCGGATCAAGATAGATCAATCGCATAGCTACAGGATCCGGCCAACATGCTTAGAAACTGAACTGATCGGCCAAAATCAACTCTAGCAGGATCTTTCACGTCATCACCGAGCTGCAGGATTGATATTATTCAAAACACCTGGGGCCTGTTTCACTAAACAGTACTTAGTGTAACGGGACTTAGGGTCGCTGCGACGCTTCATGCACTAAGACTGGTCTTACTGACGTCCTGTTGGTGCGTCAGTTTCAATAAACAGTTCTTTACTCAGTCCTGTGTACGACGCGTCTCCAACAATAAAACGTCTCGATTTTGAGTCTACGAAGCCTAATTTCGTGACCTTCGATTGTGTGAAGATAAAAAGTAGTAATTTCCCGCAAGTTTTCGTCTGCATCTTCTGCGACTAAAAAGTGAAAGGAGGAGGAATTTTGTCACTTTAACATAATTTTGACTACTGTAGGAGGATAATGGGGAAGGTATGGTATCAACCTTTTTGTTACGACAACATACAAGGAAATGTTGAAAGTGAAATGTATGCAGTGGAAGTTTGTGATGGAAGTTGTATTTGATTCCTCGACGAATCGCGGCCGATTTAATTATTAATGATTAATTAGCAGTGAACCGTGCGTGTGGCGGTAGCGAGCCCGCTGTCAGTCTGGGGTCGTGGATTACAATCATGCTATTTCTCATGAACGGCCAAACTATTATATATAGGCCTAGGTCTAGTATCAGTACTGGCCCGGGGTAGTGGCAGTAGGCCTAGACCGAAATTTTTTGTCTCTTTCGTTCGTTAGCCTCTGATTTGGGTAGGGTCGGCTCCTCTCTTTAGACCGACCCTACCCCATCAGACTCGGAGTCGAAGGCTAACGAACAAAACTAAAGTCATAAAGTATAAAGAGACATAATTATTCGGTCTAGGCCTACAAGTACAACTTACAAGTAGGCATAGTACTTTTAGATACTACTAGAGATCTAGATCTAAATCGAATGGTAATCTTAGTCTTACTCTTAGACTTTTAGTTGGGGGCCTTGCCTCCTAGACTATACCGTATACAATTAGTAGTAGACTCTCTAGGTCTAGGCCTACTCCCGACCTACGGTCCTAAGTTAGCAAGTTAGTCTTACTCTTAGATGTATTTAGATCTAGGGACAGGGTATATAATCAGTACTAACAGTAGCAGTACCAGTGGCAGTACTACCAGTATCAAGTAGATTTCTAGATCTAGCAGGGTCAGGGGAGAGTCACATAGAATTAGATCTAGATGATAGATCTAGAACTCTAGTCTAGACTCGGGGCCTAGACTCTAGTAGATCTAGGCCTACTAGTAGAACTAGAATAGAAGTAGACCTCTAGCCCAAAACTGAATCGGACAAGATTGTTAATGAAACTGGTACTCTTAGTGTTAGTGTTAGCAATAAAACTTAAAATATTTCTGCATTATAGACCTAGATTTAGACTGGTCTAAGCCCTAGACCTATTTATAAATTGAAATTAATATTTTGTACATTCTAGGCATAGATCTACACAATTGGTCGTACGTGAGAAATTGTGTTGATGTAGACTAGACCTAGATAGTCTATGGCGGGTACTTTGGCTCATTTCTATTCACACTGTCTAATTAATCACATGCCCCTGAATTTAATCATGAAATTTATCACATGACGTTACACTAAGAACAGTTCCTACGTCTCGTCTCGACGAGACGTAGGCTACGCTGTGTTTGCAACTTAGTTGAATGGGTACTAAGTATGGTACGCGTCTTAGTGGTCTTTTATCAAACTCCAGCTAACATGCATCTTACACTAAGTCCTATAACCGGACTTATGGATGCTTAAGATGCATCATAGCGCTTAGTGAAACAGGTCCCTGGAGACGGAATGACGAATCAAAATCAACTCCTGCACATGGCATTAGGTCCGGAAACGATATGGAAAGATAATATGATCTTTATTGCAGGCTTCGGAAGAGAAGGGAACAACCACTGTTAGATAAAGATAACTGGTATTCAGTCACTCATTTGAAAATTACTTTCTGGCGGGATTGTGGTGTTTGAAATAATTTCTAACTTAGTTGACTCGATGAATTCTTGGTGGTCATTTGTTCATGTCTCAAAAATCAGAGATATTCAACTTGTTAGCACCCATGACCTCTTGGTGAGCTATTGGTACTGTTCTTCTAACTGTTCTCTTATTAAATGTTGGTTTTGTGGAATCCGTTCCAAGGGCATATGTAGGTGTTATACAGGGTCTTAAAGGAGATTCATTGGGCAAATACATAGCCACAATTTTCAGAATGTCAAAAGTTACTAGAATTTCAAATCTCAATGATACACATTCGATCTATTTCACTTCCATTGTCAATCAAATAAGTGAACACGAGGTCTCTTTCACTGATACTGGGTAACTAAATTATATAGTAATAACAGATATTAACAAAGCACCCTTTGCCATATTGAAGTCGCTTTTGGTCATCGTCCATTTAAAACAGAAACCAAAAGAGTTGCAAACAAGGCGAACTTAACAAAAATACCCACAAGAACAAGTAAATACCCACTCATATTGCCTTCATTTTTTCTGGCTAATGTGAGATCATTAAGCAATAAATTTGACGAATTTGAAGCTGTTGTAACTGACAATAATTATGACATTGTGGCTGTGACTGAGACTTGGTACAAAGATGATATGCCCCTAGAATATGTATCAATCCCAGGTTATAACGTGATACCAAAGGCAAGGGTTAATCAAACCGGAGGAGGAGTCGCTATTCATGTGAAGGATTATATGAATATGAGTCACGTTCCAGACACCAATGTCCCAAACGAACTTGAAGTAATCTGGGTAGAAGTGCGACCAGCTCGCCTCCCTCGCTGTGTGACAGAGATTTACATCGCCGTAATCTTCTCCCCAAAGCAAGATGAAGTATTCGCACAAAAGATGATCGACCACATCGAGAGTACAATAGACAAATTCCTTACAGATCACCCAATGCTGCTTTTGTAGTCCTGGGGGATTTCAACCAACTTAATGTTGATCAATTGCTTCTGAACAAGAAATTCTCCCAGGTTGTTAATAAGCCAACAAGGGGAGTTAATACCTTGGGCAAAATAGTGACCAACATAGCCTCGCTTTATGAAGACGTCGAAATCTGTGCTCCTATTGGCAGCAGCGATCACTCAACCGTGATATGGAGGCCCCGTGATTCGCATCCCCCACTAAACAAAACATTTGTTAAAACCAAAAGACCAATGAAGGACTGCAGAATCCGGCTTTTGGTAGATGGTTGTGTGAACACGACTGGACGGAAGTGAATAAATCAGATGACGCCAGTGAGCAGTGTAATGTATTTTACACTACGCTTAATACTGCAATTGAGACATATTTTCCTGTTCGTTCTGTCAAGTGTCATATAGCCGACAAACCGTGGATGAATCCAGAATTCAAAGCGATGACACGTAAACGTCAAGTGGCATTCAGTGATGGAAATGATACTTTCTCTCTCGCTATTGGAGCAACAAGATAAAACGGGAGATAAAATATGCCAACCGTTTATATTAGAAAGAATCCAACATCTGAAGAAAAGTGATGCTGCTGGCTGGTATAGGGGGATACGCAATATGACGACTGGTAAACAACAAGGCATCAGGATCAATATACCAGATATGGACAATGATAATCACGTTGACATTGCGAATAGAATCAACGAACACTTAAATGATGTTGCCAGTGACATCCCACCCTTAAACAGAACCAAGTTACCTTCATACTTACCTGTATGTCCATGCCCGTTGCTAGAGCCATGGGGAGTTTTCAGAGGACTCAAAGCTGTTAACCCTTTTAAAGCTTCTGGCCCAGATGGAATATCTGGACCCCTGATAAAGGAGTTTGCTCTGGAACTGTGTGTGCCGTTGACGAAGATTCTTATCTCATCGTATCAAAGCGGCTTCGTCCATTGGCAGTGGAAGGGAGCTACTGTCGTGCCAGTTCCGAAGTCAACCCCTGCTACTCTTGAAGCGATCCTACCAATCTCCCTGACGAATCAATTCGCAAAGGTAGCAGAGAGCTTCATTGCTAAATGGACAATGCAGGATATGAATCCGTATCTTGACCCTCAACAATTTGGAAACAGGAAAGGTCTATCTACGGTCCATTGTCTTGTTGACATCCTTCACCATCTGTGTCTGAACTCGTATAAACCCAAACTGTATCTACATTCATTAAGTGACTTTAGCAAAGGATTTGACCGCATCGATCAAGACGTAGCCGCCATAAAGCTTCTGTCTCTCGGTGTTGACCCATCCCTTGTGTGTTGGATAGCGAACTTTCTACAGGGTAGACGACAGTGTGTGAGGTAAAACACAGCCGTTTCTGACTGGTCCGCAGTCTCTGCTGGTGTCCCCCAAGGCACAAAACTAGGCCCCATGTTGTTTTTGGCCATTATCAATGATGCTTCCTTAGACATTGTCGACCTTATTCGAAGGTACAAATACGTTGATGACCTCACTCTCCTGGAGTGTCGCACACGACTGGATAATTCCATTATCCAGGAAGCTGTTTCATCGTTGAGAGATTGGGCTCAACGTAACCTGGGGCCTATTTCATAAAGGGTTGCTATCATAGCAAGTTTCTATGATAGCAACTCTGGTAGAATATCAGCTTTTACTTGCTATACTAGCAACTAGCTATGCTAGCAACTTTGCATTTCATAAAAGCACATTCGCTGGAAAGTCAGCTTGACTTTCCAGCGAATTATTTGAATAGTCATGTACGAGGCTGATTAGGGGGAAATCCCCTTTCTCTCCAGTTTTTTGTTTTCAATTCAAGTCCCAAGTACTGGCGGATCAGGAGGGGGGGTGGGTACAGCCGGGCTGTGCCCCCCCCCCCCACCTTTGAGAAGCAAAATTAGAAGAAAAACAATAAAGAGAATATATATTTTTTTTTTGCTTGTTAACTTTTTTGGGAGCGAAATTATTATTTAGCAACTGCAAACAGGGTTCTGCAGCATAAGACTAGCCGTTGAAGCAGAGTGATGATTCTATGGTGCACGGTGATGGCTTGCAATTCTGGTGGAGAGTAGAAGAAAATGTTATGTTATTTTTCCGTGTGATCACATAGCATTGTTTGTCCAGTTGGTATGTTTTATGAAAGAGAATTTATTTATATTAGCCCTGTGGCAGGGAAAAGATTATTTTGAAAAAAGATGAGGTCTCATTATTACCCGTCGAAATTTCACCTTCAACAAATTTTCTACCGTACAATTTTAATCCCAGTCCCACACTTGACTATTTGTGTTAGTAATGCAAGGTTGTATCAACAACAAGGCAGGCGCAGGCCACTGCTGGTGCAGTGCTGTTAAAAATCACCTGAAGCAAGTAAATTTGTACGCTCTAATTATGCATGAAACATCGAAAATGACCTTAAAAGATTATTTTTGTTCATAATGGAAATTATTTTTAAGTTATCAGTTTCAACGGCGAATAACCATTCAGTAAATGGATTCAACAATGCCAACAGCCACGACTCTTTTTGAAAAAGTCACAAACGGGGGAAAAAAGCAATTCATCATTTTTCATGGCCATAGGGCTTTTTTTCCGGCCTTAATTTAATCACTTCCACATAATAGATCCACCTTCCTCTATTTTCATCATTTTTTCCCACAAAAAAAATCCTCTCCATTTGTCATTTTCTTTTAAAGTCTGTCTATAGTCATTATAGTATACCTTCTTTTTTTTACCTGCCCTGGGATAAACTGAAAAATATGCTGTCTCGGAGGAATTTCTCAGCATTTTATTTCTTTCGGTAGGCAGGACAAAAAAAAAGCATTTCTATTAGAAAGCATTACCTTAATATATTCTTTATTACTATTGGCATTATTATCATCAGACATTGCTCTAAATATTCGTTCTCTTGTAAGAGCCCTGTGGGCATGCCTGAGCACAACGTACATCATTCTTAACAATGAAAAACCCGTTACAGTGTCAACTTGACGCTCCCCCATGACCAGCGTCAAATATTTAACCCTATTTGACGCTCCAGTAACCATACTTGACGCTCCAGTAAAAAGTTGACGCTCTTACTGGAGCGTCAACTTTTTATGAAATGCGCTGCAGCGTCAAATATTAAACTTGACGCTGCAAGTGAAAATTTGACGCTGTTTTAGGACTTGACGCTGACGCCCTACCTTCATGAAATGGGCCCCAGATGAGACTAAATCCTCAGAAATGTATATCTATGGATGTGTGCTTCATGAGGAATGCCCCTCTTCCTACAACTGTTGTCCTAGGAGGCAGAGAAATAGCAAGGCAGCAATGTGTGAAACTCCTTGGTGTATTCATTCAGCAAAATCTTAAGTTGGACAAACAAGTCACCGAAATGTTGAGGAAAGCATATGCAAAAATGCATATGCTTCTTTTGCTCAAACACCACAAGGTGATCTCGTGACAGTCTACAACTGTTACATTAGACCAACAGTAGAATACGCCGTTCCAGTCTGGAATCCAGGACTTAAAAAGGATCATGTCCGAAAACTTGAAAACATCCAAAAAAGGGCAATGAAAATCATCCTTGGACGTCAATTCACACACTATGATGATGCTCTCGTTTTGTTGAACTTCAGTAGCCTTGTTGAACGACAGCAAATAATTTGTCTCCAGTTTGCTAAGGAACTGCACAAGCCGACAGGACCATGTCACCATTTGATGCCAGTGGCGCCAGAAACCGCCCTCTCTATGAAGCTTAGAAAGAAACCCCAAGTTCCGCAAATAAAATTCACACAAACAGACTCAGGGATTGCACTATCCCATTTTCGGTGAAATTGCTGAACGAACTCTAAATCGAACATAAAACCTCAAGTAACCGGATGAACTAAGTAATTGAAACCTATATCCTTATCTTTTTACATCTACTTCAAGTCAGTTTTTACATGTTAATTCCAGTAATTATTCATTTAATAAGAAATGTTTAGGGAAAATTATTTTAATATATTTCAAAAATTTACCCAGGTCTTGTGTCTTAATATTTTTCGGCGAGGAAATGTCCAATAATCTGTTACCATAATTACAGCATTGTCGCTGGAACACTCTCTCCCTGATGATTGTAGGAATATGCTAATGATGGTGTGTGTAAGGGTGTATATGTATGTTGTGTGTGTGATAGAGTGAGATGTATATTTGCATCTTAGGGCGGGGATAATGCTACATGTACCTTGTTCGGATCAGGAAAGGGGGGGGGGGGGGTTATCTTCCAATATAGTTTACACTCTGTAACCCAATATAATTTCATCACATAGAGTATCATTGTCATATATGGGTCAATTTTATGTTTCTCATTAAATTATCAATATTTAAGTCTGTGTGATTCATCTTCCATCCTTCCTCTTTCTTTTGTATGCCTTTTCCCTTTCGCCCTTTCTCTTATTTCTCCTCTCCTTAATTTCAGTATCTTCAACCTTCCTTTCCTTCTTCACTTATTTTTCTCCTCCATCTACCTGCATATTCGTTGTTACCCTTCTCTGAATTCATATATTTATTTTCAAACTGATCTCGTATTATACTTCTAAATTGTGTTTAAAATGTGTTACCTTCATGAAATCACGAATGTATGATTATGTGATATATTTTTCCTAACTAATATTTTCATATACTGTTTTTTGGATTATTATGATTATGTAATGCCTCTTTACCTTTGTAAACTCATCGCAATTCGACTTTGCCGCAATGATGTTTTTTTTATCAATAAACCAGTTATCTATCTTTATATCTATATATCCATACAGAGTCTTAAAGGAGATTTATAGGGCAAATACATAGCCACAAATTTCCACAATGTCAACATTTACTAGAATTTTAAATCTCGCTGATATACATTCGATCTATTCTACCTCCATTGTCAACATCAACATGTTTTAAGCAACAACTTCAATCGGCATCTATTAAGCCTTTTTATCATAAAGCGGGCTTCGCGGGGAACGGATCTTGATAGTGGCATTTCAAATGTCTAGTTTGAAAATAATAAATTAAATAAAAAAAATATGTCCTCCTTGCGCTTACATTATTCAATTTATGATATCACGTATTCTCTTCATGAATGTATCCAAAATATTTTTAAAATTATTTTGTTCGTTGCATCAAAAAAAAAAAAAATCAGCAATTATCGTACAGTCAGTTCAGTTGTCGGCGGAGCAAATATTGTTCAAAGACAGTGACCAACAGTACAAAGACTGGGGACTTTGGTTATTTATTGACATCTTTAGTTTGGGCCTCAAAAGCACTGAACCACCCCGTTTTCTCGAGTCAATACACACGATAGAATATATTGCGTATACCACTTCATCCAAAACCGTATTCATTAACTGCACTACAATAGACACATTCATATGAGCAGACGGAAATCTTCCCAGCCTCTTACTGCCACAAACAAGGTAACTTGCAAATATTGAAATGATTTTTTGGCCCAATTGTGCTTCATCTTGAGCTCAATAGATGGTTTCCTATCGTTTATTTAATTAGTATTAGAATGCTCTGTATATTTATTTTATATTCGTTTTTGCATGATTGCTTTCATTATTATTTTGACGTGAGCTGACCTTTTTTATTTTAATTTTACTTTATATGCATACATGTATATGCATATATAGATGCTTTGCCCAGTCTCCTAATTTTCATCATCTTTTCCAGCCACAGCATGTTGAAAAATATAAGAAATTTCGGAACATCTTCAAATGTTTTAAGAAAAGTGAAAAGGGAATATTACAGCTGCCTATTCATGACTCATAAAAATGACACAGGTCAGACCTGGAAAGTGATAAATGACCTCCTCCATAGTGGTAACAGTAGATCAAAGGTCACACAGGTTGAAAGGTTGTGCTCAGAATCAGATACCAATGGAGGGAGGACTCACGTTTCTTCTGCAGAGGAAATCGGACAGGTTTTTAATAACTTTTTTGTAAATGTGGGTCCGAAATTAGCAAGTAACATACAGGAAGACACTGCTGGTCGTAGCTTTAGGGATTATCTTTGTGATAAAAGTAAAGGTAAAATGGCTTTTAAACCAGTTACAGAATATGAGGTCCAATGTCAATTATTGTCTTTGAATGTAAATAAAGCATGTGGTCATTATAATATCCCAGCTACGTTAAAAAGGGATGCAGCAGATTTTATTGCTAGACCATCGTCTCATATTTTTAATCACTCACTTCATACAGGAAGAGTTCCAAATTCAATGAAAGTGGCCAAAGTCACACCTATCTACAAAAAGGGTGAAAGGGATAACCCTGGTAATTATCGTCCAATATCTGTCCTTCCATTATTGCAAAGATTTTAGAAAGAATGGTAAATGATAGATTACTTGTCTTCTTGGAAATGAATGAAACATTGTATAAGCATCAGTATGGTTTTAGGAAAAAGTTTAGTACAAAACTTTCCTTAATTAACCTGATTAATGATGTTATCAAGTCGATAGACAATAGAATGGTTACAATTGGAATTTTCATTGATTTTAAAAAGGCTTTTGATACGATAGATCATACTATTTTGTTCAAGAAATTAGAACACTATGGGTTTGAAGGTATGCCCCTTCAATGGTTTATGGATTACTTATCTGATAGATTTCAGTTTGTAACTTATAATGGGGCACTCTCTGAGTACAGTCCAATAACTTGCGGCGTACCTCAGGGGTCTGTTCTTGGACCAACTCTGTTTCTTTTGTATATTAATGATTTACCAAGGTCAAGTAACTATTTCACTTTTAGATTGTTTGCTGATAATTCCAATTTGTTTCATACATTTCAAGCTGGAAAATTTGAGATAGATCTGGGAGAAGTGACCCTAGAATTATAGAAAGTTCTGAATTGGTGTAATGTCAATAGAGTTACTATAAATTTGTCAAAGACAAATTATATGCTAATTAGAGGGAAGAGACAGGCAATTAAGGTAAGAGAGAAAATTCATCTCATGGACACAGAGGTGCATGAAGTAGATGTTACAACATTTATTGGAGTAGACATTGATAAACATTTGACATGGAAAAATCATATTGCAAAAATTAAATTATGCATACGCAAGAAGGTTGGTATTCTATATCGACTGAGACACTTCGTACCACGAAGTATTTTGATTCTGCTGTACAAGACATTCATACAGCCCCACATCACATATGGTATTGAAGTCTGGGGTGGAGCTAGAAAAAGTTATCTAGATTCTATATTATTAATTCAAAAAATGGCAGTGCGTGCGATAACATTCAGTACATATATGACAAGATCAGCACCATTATTCAGGGTTCTAAAGATACTTGACATTTACCAACTGTATAGATTATCTATCTGTAGTTTTATGTACGATCTAATTAATACAAATTTGCCACATTCACTGCTGCAATATTGTTCACTGATTAAACATAGATATAATACAAGGCAAAAGGAAGACGATAACCTGTATGTACCAAAGGTTAGGACAAGCTTGGGAAGAGTGTTTATCCTATGTAGGCACAACTTCTTGGAATGAGCTACCAACCAAAATTAGAAAGAAACCATCAAGATCAAGTTTTCCTAAAGCTATTGTCGAACATCTGTTGGAAAAAAGAATTTTGATACCATCTATATTTTTTATCATCTAAATATCTTTCAATTGTTATGTAGTCATTGCTAGCGTGTATTAGTAGACTCACGATTTTCATTCTTAAAAACATGTTTCTATCTATCTAGACTAGAAGGGGCCAGACTTGACTAGCATCCATGCTATTTTCTGGTTCCTATTATCCTTGCTTTTCTATGTATTCATAAATTATTGTCTGTAAACTTGTAAAATTTGTATTATCAGTGCATTGGATAATAAATTCATTCATTCATCTTCGCACTAGCAATATCTAGCAATATAAAGTGATTCAGAAACGGCGGTAGATTCGTCTTTTCTTTTAATGATCAAGTTCTCGATCTCTAAGTAGATATCACGAGGACCGTAAGAAGATGATACAAAACCACTTAGTAATTATGCAGTAGAAAATACATTAAACTCTCACTTTCTGCAGCACTAAATATATGACTGAATATTGATCAACCACACCTCATTATAATGCACCAAGTACATATATTTTACTGATAGGAATGTTTGGCTCTCTTAGGTTGTATTGAACTTTATTTATTCTAGTATTATAATTACTCTCTAAATTTGAAAGTCTTAAGTTTTCCTTTATTCAAAATGGAGACTGATATAAAAGACGATTGTTTATGACTTGTTTTAAATCGCACATTTTTTTTTCGAACTAACGAATTTTCGGAATAACAAACCTTATTTTGTTTTCGGACTAATTAACTTTCGGAATTAAGCCCTAGTTTAGTTTTCGGAGTGACAAATTTTGGGTTAATATTTGGAATAAAGCTACAGATATTCGAATCAACGAACCTTCTTTTATTAACGATCATCGAGGTATAGGCACTTTGTATTGTATTGTATTTATTTTCCGTCGATTAAAAATTACAACGATAGATATATTTACAATAACAAAGAAATGATCATTAAAGAGACGGAAGGATTGTCGTACTCAGCATGCCCAACTTAGCTTGATAACATATCAACGCTGTTGAACAGAGGGGTCACTTTATGTAAAAACCCATAAAAATGTTTTTTTTTTCATCGGCTCATGTGTCAGGGTAATTGGCTGTAACATAAAAGCGGGCAGTTAAGTTCGATATCAACTTAAAGCTTTGGCCTTAAAAAAATATGTTTATAAAATTTAGATGGAAATCAATCGAAATCCAACGTTCCTAAAGTACATGCCAAAAAATTGGATTATTCGGGGAACATTTATTTTATAAACCACCACAAAGCTGTCTTAAATCTAATTTGAACCCTTTTACACAAATATACACACACACACATATATATGTGTATATTTTTCTCAGGGTTATTTTGGAAACATTTTAAATTCCTACATTTCAAAACCTCCTGTGAAATTGCCTGTTCTTTTAACTACTTTGACATATATATGAGTGGTATTTCGTAAAATGTCACATTTCACACAGGATTTGAGGTTAGAATCCACAACTTGAAATCTGTTTCTGAAGCGTCTCCCCCCCCCCCACCCCCACCATTGGCTGAGCAAAAATAAGGGGGGGGGGAGAAGGGGAAAAAAGGAGGGAAAAGAGAAGAGAACAAAGAAGAGACGGACGACGTGTGAATAAAAAAATGAGGGGAAGACTTCAAAAATCAAAAGAATTTTTTACGTCACTATATACAATTGTCGTTCGTTCTCGCATTGCTTGTTAGATAAATTTCATATATTGTTCAATATGGAGCTTAAATATCAAGTTTGGAAGTCAAGGGATCCGGAACATGGCGGCAAGCTGAGGTAGTCTCGCACGGTGGACGTCTGTTTATATTCAGCCTTAGTTTATTCTTTTTACACTTTCACGGACCTTTGACTTATTAGATATAGTCTGTTAAACATCATGAATCACCTTAAACGCCAAAGCCAAAGGGATCCAGGTGAGTCACCTGTAAAGAAAAGACCTTCTTTGAGTAGTGAGAATCGCTATGAGATTTTGGGGGATTTACACGTTGCCAATAACGAGAGCGCTGCCGCTAGCTCTGGCGCTGCTGTGGAGAATACTCCCCATCCTTGGTTTGCAGAATTCGAAAAGCGGCAGCAGGCACGACTCCATCGTATTGTTGATTTATTTCGACAAGAACAGGCAGCCTTGAAATTCGAGATGGATACACTGAAGGAGGAGGTTACTGAAGTTAATAAGAAGCTTGCCTTGGCGGAATCCAAGATTGATGACTTAGAGAACAGAAGTAGGCGCAACAACCTGGTTATCTACAATGTTCCTGAAGGGCAAGAGGGATCTGATTGCAGTAAGTTTGTATCAAATTTTCTGAAGTCATCCAATGTCTTAGCTACTATTCAGAGAGCTCACAGAACTGGACCACAGAATGATGCCAAGTCTGCAACATCCACAGGAAAAAAACCAACGTCCAAGACCAATTGATGTCGGCTTCTCTTCTTATGTGGAAAAGGAAAAAAGTAAAAAGGCCCTAGTGGAATGCTTCAAGAAAGAGAAGGAAAAGAGATTCTTCGTGTCTGATGATTTTTCTCGGAGAGTTCAGCTGCTAAGGAAAGAAAAACTGCCAGAGTTAAAACTACTACGGGAACAAGGAAAGAATGCCTTTTTTGTGTTTCCAGCGAAGATTGTGGTCCGAGAATCAAAGCCTAAAAAATGAACTTTGTTTAGCTTCTTAACTTTGTCAAGTAGTTTTGATATCTAAAAATCACACTTCCACTCAGTGAAGCTTCATATATGTTTTTAGGTGCTTAAGTGAGAAGTGCAATGTTTTTTTTTTGTTTTTGTTTTTTTTTGTTCGTTTGTTTTCAATTTGAAAATTGTTTCCGTCGAAATATGCTCTGTAGGCCCTATTTGGCTTTGATCTAATTTTTTTTGGGGATGTCTAAATTTTCTTAATTGTAACGTTCTCTGACTCCCCCCCCCCCCTTCCCAGGCTGGCATTGTAGATGTTTACTTGTATCTATCTTTTCTAAACCAATATCAATAATGTTTTCCAATGTGACTTGATTTATGTCATGCTAGACTAATACTTTTTCTATTTCACTGCTCGATGCTCTACTTTAAAGATGTGTTCTACATGTATAATGTTTTAGCTATCTTGGCTCAAATTCATGATGCACATAACAGCTATGTTTATAATCTCTATATATCATGTTTCTATTTCTTGTCATATGATTGTGCACACTCTGGTCAATGTGTTTGGAAAGTCCGTGCAGGTTGTTTACTTTTTAGAGACGTCGACCTACTCCGAAAACATGAGTAATAGTTTTTTGTGTGCAGATTATGCTGCGCGTGCGAGCTGGGCTGTGTTTGATTTGAAGCCCTGCTCTCCATCCTGCACGCGTGCGTTTCTTTTTCTTTTTGTGGTTTTAATTCACTTGTTATGTTTATTTACATATTTATTGTGTTGTTACATTTATTATAGCGGAATTTATTTTTCATATCTATATATTTTTACTCAGGTTTATAGTAGGTATCCTTGTGATGTCATATGTACATGTATGCACTAAGGTTTTTTCCTGACTTTGCTGTCCATTAATGAGAATGGCGGTATTATAGTTTCATACATTTTTATATACAGGATGTTCATGTGTGACTTATTTTTATATTTGAGAATATGGTTTTAAAATTACACTCCTTCAATTGTCGCGGTTTACAGGATTTCTACAAGAGGAAAAAAATATTTCATTATATGAGAAGTATTGAGAGCGACATATTTTTGTTACAGGAAACGCATGCAGACAATAGAGATGAGAATCTCTGGAAATCTCAGTGGGGTGATTTAGCATGGTTTGCGAATTATTCTTCTAACAGTAGGGGTGTAGGTATCTTTATTAGGAACTCGGTTAGTGTTAAAGTGATTTCTATTTTTAAAGACCCACAAGGTAGATTTTTTATTTTGAAGGCAGTGTTAAATGAATTGAATGTTACAATAGTCAATATATATGCCCCTAACAAAGATAACCCTGACTTTTTGCTGCAAGTTTTTGCAGAAGTTGACAAATTATATAGTCCTATTTTAATTGTGGGTGGAGATTTTAACGCTGTAATCAGCCCCCTTGATTACCAAGGATCTAAGCGGGAGCATTTTAATAAGAAAAATAGCGAAATGCTGTCAATTATTATGGAAGAATATGATTTACATGATATATGGAGAAATTTTCACCCTAATTTAAGGCAGTATACAAGGCATCAAAAATCTCCAAGAGTTTTATCTAGATTGGATTATATTTTTGTTTCACGTTACTTTTTAAATAATTGTGTGAAGTCCAAAATTTTACCCGGGGTACAGTCTGATCATTCTATTGTTCTTTTGCAATTTAAAGATAATCAACCACTTAGAGGTAGGGGTTATTGGAAATTATTGGAAATTGAATTGCCATTTTCTTGATCACAATAACGATTTTATTGACTTGATTAAGAACAAAATTAAAGAATTTAAGGAAGTACATGAAAACTCTGGACTTAAACCAAATTCATTGTAGGATTCACTCAAATGTTTTTTAACAGGATTTCGCATCGAGTATTCAGCAAGAAAAAAGAAAGAAAGAAATAAGGAAAAATCAAGTTACTGGCAGATATAGAAAAATTTAAATTACTGTTATCCCAACAATCCCCTGGCTCTGATAACTCTATTTTCTCACAGCTTGAAGAGGCAGAAAATAATTTGAACAAAATTTTTTTATTATGAAACAAAAGGCCTCATTATAAGATCTAGAGCTAGGTGGTTAGAGGAAGGGGAGAAGAATTCTAAGTATTTTTGTAATTTAGAAAACAGATCCTGGCAGACAAAAAATATAAGCAAACTTCAGGATTCTTCAGGCAACCTTATTACTGATCCACATGAAATATTAAAGGAAATTCAAAAGTTTTATAGCAAACTCTATGCCAATCATGACCCTGCTTTTGGAACCTCAGGTGAAAATTTTAACGAAGATATTTTTGGGAAAATAGATATTAAAACGTTGTCTGAGGATGATAGATCACTTTTAGACAATCCTTTAACGAAGCAAGAACTATTTGACATAACCAAGTCAATGAAAGCAAATAAAACTCCCGGACTTGACGGTTTTCCTGCTGAATTTTACGTGACTTTTTGGCCTGATATCTGTGATATGCTTTTAGATTCTTTTAATTTTTCTTTGCTTAATGGAGTGATTTCCATGTCCCAAAGAAATGGTGTTATTAGTCTCCTTCCGAAAAAGGATAGAGACCCTCTATTTATCAAGAATTATAGGCCCATTACCCTCTTAAGTGTTGATTATAAGATTTTAGCAAAATGTCTAGCTAATAGATTAAAACGTTGTATTTATTCTCTTATCCATTCTGACCAATCTGGATTTTTGAAGGGAAGAAATGTAAGTGGTAATATTCGCCTGATTTTAGATATTATTGAATACTGTGATTTTAAAGATATCCCTGGTTCAATTGTACTCTTGGATATTGAAAAGGCATTTCACAGTGTGTCCCACAGGTTTTTAATTCAAACATTACAACATTTTAATTTTGGGAATAATTTCAAAAATTGGATCAAGACTCTGTATTCTTAGCGGCAGACTTATGTTTTAAATAATGGATTTTTAACAGACCGTATTTCTATGCAAAGAGGTATTTTTCAAGGATGCCCGATTTCACCATATTTATTTCTTCTTGTAATCGAGATAATGGCTCTTTCTATTCGCCAAATGATCAAATCAAAGGAATTCCTGTTAACGGGCATGAAGTAAAGATTTATCTTTTTGCAGATGATTCTGTTGTATTTTTGGACGGTTCTAATAATTCTTTTAATCACCTTTTCGATACTTTACATATATTTGGAGTGCATTCTGGATGCAGAATTAATTTATCTAAAACAGAAGCCATCTGGATTGGTTCTAAGCGGGGTAGCCAAGAATTTCCCCTTGCTAACCGGGGAATAACGTGGAAGACAAATACATTTAAATCTTTAGGAATTCATTTTTCACTTAATTTTTGTTCACTGTTTGATCTCAATTATAAGGTAAAGTTAAAAAGAATGGAACAGACTATTAACTGCTGGCAAATGAGGAATCTTTCTCTGATTGGTAGAATCAAGTCTCTTATTTTGCCTCAACTTTTATACCTTTTTTCTGTTCTTGGTATCAAAGTTCCTTCTAAATTTTATAAGGACTTGAATAAAATGTTTTTTAGATTCATTTGGAAAGGAGGCAAGGACAGGGTTAAAAGAAAACTGATGTGCAATGATTATAGCCAATGTGGCCTTCGAAAGGTAGACCCTTATGCATTTACCCTTGCTCAAAAGATGTATTGGGTGCAATATCTTCTTGAAGACAGATATACTTCGACATGGAAATATATTGAGTTGTCCTTTTTGGAATCTTTTCATCAAGATTCAAATATTCTTTGGAAAGCATATGCCCCTGAATGTGTTTTAAGATCTCTGGAATGTAAACACAATTTGCTGATTCTTTACGCACCTGGTATATATATCGAGAACAAGCCACTTTTGATATCTTTGATTGTAGTTTCTCTGACTTAGGGGCATGTCAATCATTATGGTTTAACAGATTGATTCGTTCCAAATACAAACAATATTTTTATTATGGTACATGGTATGATAACAATGTTCACACGATATCAGATTTGCTTAATCCACTCCTCCCTGGCCATAAATTGTTTGAAGAACTTATCTTGGATTTCTATATACCTCTTTCTGACAGAAGAAAATTTAATTTTCTAATCCAAAATATCCCTAAAGACTGGCTTATTCCCAATCTTCAAAAAGCTGATGTCCATGACAATGATCATGTTTATCATATGTTAATTCTCAAAATGATAGGTATTAAAAAATTACCCAGCTACGCCTATAATATCTTGAGTGGCAAATCTAGCCCTGACGCACGTTATGAATATTGGAGCAGTATCTTACCCATTCCTGACAATGTTTCATGGGAAAAAAATACATTGCAATAACTTCAAATGCTCGACAGACACTAAAATTCGTTCCTTTTATTTCAAAGTTTTTCACAAATGCATTGCTTTTAATGATTTTCTTTTCAAGATTAAAAGGAAAGATTCCCCTTTGTGTGAATTTTGCAACAAATTCCCTGAAACATCGGTTCATATATTTTGTGTTTGTGAAAAAGTTTTCCCCTGTGGCAAGATTTATTGACTATTATAATACAGAAGTTTGATTCCAATTTTACTTTATCTAATTTCAGTAAAATGTTTGGTGATCCGGATGACAAGTTCATTTCCTACTTATTTTTATTGTTGAAGTACTTCATTTGCATTTGTAAATTCAGCAAAGTTGGTCCAAACTTTGGAGCCTTTAGATCCTTTGTTAAAAAGCAAAGGGAAATTGAATATTGTGTGGCCAAAAAGACATAAACTCACGGCTCATTTTAAGAAATGGAAGTTTGAATTATAATTTTTGTCATCTTTACATGTATCATTATATGTATCATGTTTACCCTGTATATATGCATACAAATACTTGCCATCAAAATTGTATAAGATATCACGTCTGTGCCATTGCATAAATCTTTCCGCTCTTTTTTCTTTATTCTTTATTTTTTTTTCTTATTTATTCTTTTTATTATTATATATGTTTTTTTTCCCTAATGATGTTATGATCACTTGTAAATATTTTAATTATGTTTGATTTTTTTTGTTTATTCTTGGTCAGTGTGGACCCAATAAAACATATAAATACAAAAAAAAGTTTGGAAGTCAATATACAAAACATATTTTATCCTGAAAGTCGAACTCTATTTTTGCGTTTTTAGAAAGTGCTCTGTAAAAATGTCAGATTTGTGGTCTCAATGATATCATTTTCTCCTCGCGCCGCGAGCTCGCAAATTGTGATGTATCAGGTACCTATTATTTTGGTGTATTCCATAAAGTTTTCAAAATATCCCTTTTCAGGTCTCATTGTCAAAACGTATCAGCTAGCGCTGTGCACGCTTGCATGTTGATTGGAGAGTTATGTTTGCCTCAATATTGGTTATACAACAAAATCCCCTTTCATGACAGTGTATAAGATTAAAAAAAAATAGGCTCGCAATTTGCACTTGCATTCATGGTTTAAAATGTATTAACTAATGCATCCTAATTATAATTACAAATGCTTTTGAAATTTCCAGTTTTCAGGCCATAATTTCATCAGATTTTGCGCCTACATTAGGCAGTCAGGGAAACTCCCGGTTTTCCGAGATCGTTTGAAATGTCCCTTTTTCGAGATAGTTGCGTTCACCGAAGCGTGAATCACCGCTGACAAAAATAGAAGCACACCATCAGCTAGCTGCACCTGATCAACCATGGCCCTGAAGTGGCAAAAAGCAGAAATGCATTATTTAATCGAGTTAATCTCATATAGACAGGATAAGATATGTAACTGAGAAACTAATCACAATCTTTTTTACAGCAACCAAACCAAATCACTAAAGCACCACTGGATCCATCTTTAATGTAGTATTCTGGATTTTGGTAGGGGAAGTTGTCAGGACACTCCAGAAACACAAAGGACACGATACGAGAGTTGTAGGTTGTGAGCGGAATTTAATTTCCCACTTGAGCACAACGGTTGTTGAAGCATATAACAAGAAAAAGAAAAAACCTCTGCAAGCAGAAAAGAGAGAAACAATAAAGAACATGAGTATAATGTTCATAATATCATTACAGCATGTAATTCAAGACTGTATGTCCTCTCAATTACGAGTACACGTTTTGATCATTGAGCAGGTCACTGCACTATGTGTATTGTTCTAAGTAATTGCAAATAACATGAAAATTACATTCACTGTGTGTGTACATTCACTGCTTGATTATAATTGATTATAATCGAAAAGTAATAATGTTTATAACAAGTTATTAACTCAGCTATCGACAATTAAATAGTCACAAGTATCACATATATTATATGTTTCAAGCTTGAATTGAACTCCTTTGAATTCAATTTATATTCTTTCAATGTAAAATATATGAAATCACAATTTATATAGTAAATATTAGAAACATTAATCCAAATATATCAATCTTTTATATATCGCACACGAATTCAATCTTTCGTAATCGATCACAAAAACGTTAATTTTTGTAAAAAAATACTGCACGTCTCAATCTTTTAAGAGGCATGGCCAAAAATAATGCATTTCTTTTAAGTACGGCCATCTTTACTCACCTGACTAGGGCAGATACAGGTTAAAAACCATACCAGGGACCAAAACAATCGCTCTCTAGGGTCACATTCCTGTACCCAACACTGCAATCTAGAATAAATAATAACATACATTTGCATGAGTAGGTACTCAACTATATCATAATATCCTTTAGGTTTCTATACATCTTACAAGGAAATTCAGGGTATTGGCAAACATTTTTACATTCAATTAACTCTAAGTGTCCTGTACATCATATTGACAAAAAATAAACTTAATAATTCAAATATCTTGATCTAAGATAGAAAATATCATTAAACATTTCAATGCTCGAAGGAAAAGTGCAAATCGATCACCAATCACTTTTATACAAATATTATAAGATATCGCTTCGAACAACACAGTCATTATATTTGAAGGAAAATTCATAACATTTCGTACCTTCGTAGAAAACCCAGAAATCTTTCCTCACAATCCAGCTAGTTCCACCAACAAATGAACATACTTCCATTCGAACTCCTAAATAAATAAACGATACACCAATCCTAAATATATATGATGGTATAATATAGATTGATCACGTATCAATTTAAATATAAAATATATAACCGAACTGGCAAAAGTACTAAGTTAAATCGATAATTAATCGGAACCATTTGTACAAAACGATTTGACCTTGGCTGACCTTGAGGCTACCATTTGCCAATTTACCGGTTTACGGATTACTCACATTGATAAATTCTACTTATCGTCTATTAATATACACCAGGTAAATAATTTATCGAGTGTTAATGAAAAACATCTACATAAATATATTCTTCTAATTTAGGAATTCCAAGACAAAAATGAAAGAGTGCTACTATCTTGAATCGATAGGTACCCGTTACACATATATATATATATATATATACACATCGGTTGTTACGTAACATACCACGTAGTATGCATGACAGAAAAATACAGCAAAATACGATTCAATGCTCTAATTTTAGTTCATGATTTAGAGATAATATATTCCCAAACATAGATATTCTTCTCTTATAAAATAGCACATATCAATCAACATACCTCGACAGGATTGTGACAAAAATTAGCTGGATCCTACAGAACTCTCTGAATGATCGCTCTCCTCTCTGAGTAGCTTGACCAATGACCTCAAAACAATCGATCTCTACTGACTAAACGGGTTTCCTTCCCGCGTAACATAATCACTTTCACAAGATCCTTCCTCTTTACTGAATTATCACCATTTTGTAATATAATTTCATTAAAAAAAAGACGTACACTTCATTCCATTCAGTTTACATAATTACATATAATTTTCATTTCTAATAACAGTCCATATTCAATGTAATAACTTTACTAAAATGGAACTATTTATTCTGAGATGTACATTTCAATGTTGTGATAAGACAAACATATTACTCCCCTCTTCGTCCAATTCTTTTCAGTAAATCTTAAAGGAAAAATCCGACCTTTTTCCAATATACTATATTAAGAACAAGCTAATCACTGATTGCCAATTCATTTTGAATCACGCCATGATCATGATACAATCATGAAACTAATCATGAATAACGTTTTCAGACATTCCAATCCTTTAAACCTAACCCGTTGCCAATATACAACATATACAACAATATACATATATATATAACCTATATACTGTTCCCTAAAACTCATTCATGTACGGGAGCCGTATATAGTCGGTTCCCCAAAGGCTATTACTCGCATCCATTTGCAGGCTTTAAAAATACAATTTCATACTATGTTACTGCCTTTTCTCTGTTATAATTACAACGTCCATTCATTAAAGTACACATTCCAGAAAGTCATACGTTTTTACTTTTTGCTTCTATAGTTCATAAAGCATTATAAAACGAGTTATGCTTTGATGAGAGTCCAATATTGGCGTACAGTGGGCATTGCCGCGACGAAAGCTTGATTTCAATGATTTTCAGTTTCGCAGAACCACGTATATACCGTAATCAATAAAAGTGAGGGAAAATTATAGTAGACCGGCCAAAACGATTTTTTATACTTTGGACGGCAAAATTTGTTAATGCTTGCTAATGCTTGGCATCCCAGCTAAAAGTTTTGCAAAAATACCCAGGAATAGCGTATGGCCGGATGCCAAGCGCAATTTTGCGTGAAAGTGTCATTTTTAGCGTAAAATCTGAAAGACTGTCGAAAATCACGCATTTTGATATTTTGACGGATTATCATCATATTTCTGATTATCTTTGATATGAAACTTTTTTTTCAGAGTTTCAAATTATAAGTCTACTAAATATGCATTTCAAATTTGATTATTACACACACACATATGGCACAGGGAAACATAAAACCGCGATTTCCTCGAAATAAAAGTTTGAAAAAACTATCAATAGTTTGAAGTTTTTTACGCAACATAAATTCTTCGATTTAAATGCGTTTTTCCATCGAATGTATAGTAAATGTTCTAGTGCCACAAATATTAAAAGAATTTTCTAGTAAGATGGAAGATATCTCATTTTATTTTATCCGAAAGGAGACAATGTGCATTTTACCAGGTGCGCATTTTGAAAGAAAAATTGAAAATACCGTACATTATGTACATAATTACATGTATAAGTACATTCCAAAGCGAGTTTTTATTTACATGTATAAGTCCATAATAGAGCGAGTTTTTAATTGGATAGCACAATTTGTCAATTCCTTGCATCCCAGCTAAAAGTCTTGCGGAAATACTGAGGAATAGCGTACGGGCGGATGCCAAGTGCACTTTTGCGTGAAAGTATCATTTTTAGCGTAAAATCTGAAAGACTGTCGAAAATCACGCATTTCGATATTTTGACGGATTATCATCATATTTTTTATTATCTTTGATATGGAATTGTTTTTATTCAGAGTTTCACATTATAAGTCTACTAAATATGCATTTCAAATTTGAATATTACACACACATATATGGCAATATGAAATATAAAATCGTGATTTACTCAAAATAAAGGTTTGTAAAAACTATTAATGGTATAAAGTTTGTGTTCCGCATCTCAATTTCGTCAAGATTTAGTGCTAACGGAATAAATACTTAATAATTGTTGTCATGACACATATAGTGAAAACAAATATTGAAATAAGATGCAAGATATATATCATTTTATGTTATATATGCGAAATATAACAATGTACATTATTTTATCAGATGCACATTTCTGATAAAAATAAACAGCGCACAGTATTACATCGATATTGCACATAGCTTATATCAATGTGATACTCGGCATGATATTATATAGGATTATGTTTGCTTTTGTAGAGTTTGATCTTCTTGCTATTTCCGCGAATGAATTGGTGCTGAACTTAAATCTACCTGTGGCGATATTCAGAAATAGGTCTGATATTTAATTTGCCGTTACCATGGTAGCATTAATTTTACAGGAATATCTATATCCAAAATCATAGAAAACATACATGTATGAATAAAACGATTGAATTAGCATTTTTAAACCACTCTGTCAATCTACATTTTACTTCAGTTATTTGATTATCAAAGTATATTAAAATAAATGGCCGTTGCACGGCAGTACCTATTTTTTGTCTCGCCGGCATACTAGCAGAGCAGGACTAAAGGAGCCACTTCTCCGGTGGAGGTGACGGTAGTTTTAATATAACAGCGTCATATCAACCTTGAAATCTTAACCAAAGTTACATTTTTCAAAATTTCATTATAACTTTGAACGTATAGAAAAAAAATTAATGACACTTTAATTTTAATGACACTTTAATATTCATGTATTACTTATCGTCTTGCACAAGTTTTAGATCACATGATTAAGGTCAAAAGTCATTTAGAGTCACTGAACTTAGGCCATATGGGGTATTTTTTTTTAAATTTCATCATAACTTATTATTTTTATTGATCCAGTTAAAGATTACACTTGAACATAAGGGTATTAAAGTATCATCGATTATTTTGCACAAATTTCAGTTCACATGATCAAGGTCATACGTTATTTAGGTTCGATGAGCTATGGATGGCGTTTTTGTGAATAATTATTAATATCAGTTGTTTCCAATGTCCTGCTGCTATAATTATTATGTTAAAATATGAATAATAAATGTTATTTGGTCTTTTGCATTGCATATTATAATTTTCATTCAATTCATTTTACTTCATCAAAGTTTTTGCATTTGCTATTATCACAGGTCCATGTTGTTATACATCGTAGTCTAAGACGGGGGCCGGACAGCCCGACCCTGCAGCCCTTGACATACCAATGCCCTTTTGGGAAATGCAGTTGTACGACCATCTATATATTACAATATATGCGCTGGACGCTGGTCATTAGTCTTTAGATTTGTTTGTCATAATGGTCGTGCGATGGCATTTCCCAAAATGGAAATACACTGTGATGAAATGATTTTAAGAATTGAAATGTGAACTTTAAAGGACAAGTCCACCCCAACATAAAATTGATTTGATTGAAAAGAGAAAAAAAGATCCAATAAGCATTACACTGAAAATTTCATCAAAATCGGATGTAAAATAAGAAAGTTATGACATTTTAAAGTTTTGCTTAATTTCACAAAACAGATATATACACATCCTGGCTGGTAAGCAAATGAGGGGACTATGACGTCATCCACTCACTATTTTTTTGTATTTTAATATATGAAATATGAATTATTCTAAGTTTCTCCTCATTGTCAAGTGATACAACGATTAATTCCTCCCTGAGCTTGTGGAATTAGCATTGTTTTATAACATATGGTTCAGTCAGGTTGGTCCTCATTGTCATATAGATAAAAATGAAATATTGTATAATTCAAACAATAAAAAAAAGAAATAGTGAGTGATGGACATCATCGACTGATTCACCTAGTTGTGCATATCACTGTTTTGTTAAAAATATAAGCAAAACTTTAAAATGTCGTAACTTTCTTATATTATACATCCGATTTTGATGAAATTTTCAGCACTATGCTAGTTTGATTTTTCTCTATTTATTCAAGTCAGCATTTTCCTGGGGTGGTCTTGACCTTTAAGAAACTACTCTTTTGGTATTTCAAACATCATTCTCCACAGATGAAAACTCTTAGCTCATGCAAATGGTTATTGGCCGATCTATTTTAATTTCTGGTCTTATGAATTGTTCATTTAACTGATTAAAGAGACCTCAGTTGCATGAAATAATGCCTTCTACATTCTAAAATTGGGGAAATGAGCTACGGACACTGACATAAGCCTTTTGATAGAGGATGCATGGAGGTGATGGGAGAAACTTGCCCCCCCCCCCCCTCCCCCAAACAAATAAAAATCAAGAAAAGGCATAATTGAAGCAAAATAATCGAAAGCTTGTTGGGGAGGGGGTCATTTACTTATTCATTAATTTTTATCTGTTATTTATACATCAATATATATTTATTTATTCATTATTGCTTCAATTGAATGTAATTATTGTAATTTCAAACATTTTTTTACTTAATAAATACAAATTCTTCCCTTGTTTAAAACGATTGGTCAGTCAGCTGCACTCACCAGCAGCGTAGCTAGGATTTTATCAACAGAGAAGTACGGGGGCGGGGCTTGGTATTTTGCAGGGGGTACCAAAATAGATTCTCACAAGCACAATTAAGTATCTGACAAGTCCTATTTGAATAATGCGAGCATTTTTTTAACATGCCATGAAATTAATAGCTGAAAGTTAGAAAGTTACACAATTCGTAAGTGTAATCATGAACATGATTCATATTTAATTGTAATGTTATTTTTTTATATTCTGACATTAAAGCGGAGCATTTAATACATTCTATAGGCTATTGATGTGAGCGCGAAACGCAATCTGATATTTATATTCCAATTCGTGAACTGGACATTTTGATGAAGTTTTGAAATAAACAATATTATATATCTGTTTAAAAAGAATCCAGTACAAGCCGAGTCGTTTTTTTTTATTAGAAACGAAACATTCGAAGGCGCGATAGCTCAATCGGTGGTGAGGGGGTTTCGAATTCCGGTGGCCTGGGTTCGATTCCCACTTAGTGCGCTAGTGCCAAGTAAGGCATTTAAATGCCTTATACTAGTAATGGTAGTAAGGCATTTTAATCCTCATTATAGGTCCCTCGGAGAGTACCTTAAGCTATCGCTCCTCTAGTTGCTAGCTTAGAAGCATTCAAGCTTTCTTAGCAAATGAGGTAAAATAAAAATCGTCAAATCATGAACAGTGATCAGTATTTAATTATAGCATTTGATGCGAGCGCGAAGCGTGAACTGAAAATTTCGAATTAAATGAATGATTTTGAACATTATTTCAATGTGGAAAAAGATGAATATCTTACTAAACAAAACCGTTAGCGTAAAAGCTGGATACTTTCAGCTCCATGTAATCCTTTCTGACACTATACATGACCTAGACAGCGGGGAGGGAGGGGCAGAGGCAGTTGCGGCCAGAAATTTTGTAATTCGTTTTTAAGTACTTATTCATGTAATTATGTTTATAATTTACAGTATCTTCAATTTTACACTCAAAATTCCCCCCCCCCCCCCGATAAATTTTGCATGTCCAGTTTCGGAAAATATCTCTTCCACCTTACTTAAAAAAATATTTTGATATTTGTGACATTAAAAACGATCGATATTCAATAGATGAACCAATTTAAATCGAAGAATTTGAGTTGTAAAAAAACTAAGAGCTATTTATAGTATTCACAAACTTTTATTTCGAGTAAATCACGATTTTTTGTGTCATATTGCCATATATGTGTGTGTAATATTCAAATTTGAAATGCATATCTAGTAGACTTATAATTTGAAACTCTGAATAAAAACAATTCCATATCAAAGATAATAAAAATATGATGATAATCCGTCAAAATATCAAAATGCATGATTTTCGACAGTCTTTCAGATTTTACGCGAAAATTGATACTTTGACGCAAAAGTGCACTTGGCATCCGCCCGTACGCTATTCCTCAGTATTTCCGCAAGACTTTTAGCTGGGATGCAAGGAATTGACAAATTGTGCTATCTAATTAAAAACTCGCTTTATTATGGACTTAAACATGTAAATAAAAACCCGCTTTAGTATCGGCCGTTACATGGCAAAACGATGTATCTGCAAAATGCACATTCGTAGAAAAATCACTTTGAAGTTACAGCTTTTGTCTTTCTTCAAAAGAAAATTTCCCAGTATTGAATTTAGTTAGATTCATTAGAATGTCATTTAAATCATCTTCCTTAATAGTTTTCATCATATTTAACTTGTTATTTTCATCAAAATAACTGTTTTTATGTAGATACAGCATTTAGCCAAAATATCCAACAGTCCATATTAGTCCTACGATTATGGCAAAATGGTGTATCTGAAGTTACATCATACAGTTTCTACGGCGATATCATGGCAAAAAGGTGTATCTGCAGATACATTGATTAGTTTCTGTGGTCGAATCATGGCAAAATGATGTATCTGCAGATACACCATTTGGTGTTTATGGTCAAATCACGGCAAAAGGATGTATCTGCAGATACACCAATTGGTTTTCATGGTCAAATCATGGTAAAAGGGTGTATCTGCAGAAACACCATTCGTTCATTTTGGACGAACTATGGCAAAGTGATGATGTATAGATCATTTGTTCATGATTGGGATTAAGGACTGTATTAAATTCTGTAATTAGTCCAAATTGATCAGTAATCTTAATGAAATAAAAGCATTTTCTTTATCAGATAATTATTGTTCTGATATGTTCATTGTATGAATTAATGCGTTTGTGTGCTTTTGGGTGTGTGTGCGTGTTGGTGTGTGCCTGTGTGTTTGATTCGTAACGTTTCGATTGGTCTAAGAGAAACCCAGGTGATATGTTGCGAAATGCATTTCTTCTCTTTGGTCTACAATTCTACATAATTGTAACCTATTTTCAAACAACAGTATCATATCGCTCACGTCATTTCTCATAATATTGGTACAAATTGAAAAAATAAGACACGAGCTTTAAAATGCCTTAATTCTATTTATTTGGAAACCTTGTAAATAATCATTTTATACATAAATTCAAAATACTGAAGGAATGATCATTCATTTGATTCATTGATTTCAATAAACTTCATTAATTAGGCGAATTCTTCAATGAAAAAAATGATTAAATTAGAATAATTTGAGGAAATTGATTATCATTGAAAGCAATGGAGATGTTTTATATAATTCATGTCAAATTTAGAACGTATACGTGCAATAAGTGTACAAATAAGAACATTTTCTTTAATCATCACTTTACTGTCGTATATAAACAACAAAGAAATACATAATACATTACAATACAAAATAAATATCAGTACACTACACATCACAATAGAATGCCCAGGACAAGACGTATAAATGAGAAAAATTCTAGATTTAGACCTAGAACGGGACACTCTATTCATGTTTCCTAAATCATGAAAAAGATGAGTAAGAGGGGATCTTCCTACATTAATAATGCGAGCGCAAAGCGCGAGCAGAAAATGTTTGTACACGTTTTGAACTGATTTAAAAGTGCCTTTTAAGGACTGCTTGCATTTAGCCATGAAGACATTAAATTTCACAATCAAATAAATGCGAGCGCGAAGCGCGAGCATAAAAAAATCGAGATTTCGAACTTGAACGGGATACTCTATTCGTGTTTTGTAAATCATGAAAGGATTGAGAAAGGGGATCTTCCTACATTAATAATACGAGCACAAAGGGCGAGCAGAATTTTTTTGATATTGTAATCTGAAACTGGATAACTGAATGAAAATGCGCGCGCGTGTTTCAGATTTAGACCTAGAATCTAGGCATTCTAAACAATCTTTTATCATGAAAAAAAAGCGAGAGCGAAGCGCGAGCTTAAAATATTTGATATTCCGATCTGATATTTCAAACACTTTGTCATGTTTGTAGGAAACTTGTAAGGTGGATATAAATCGCACTTGATAAAGAGCTGATATGTTTCATTATTACTTTAATTTTGAGACATAGGAACTTGACATCCATGTAATAATTTCAATATGATGACTATATATCTTCCTATTCATCTTGCTAAGCGCGAGATAAAACAAAAGTGACAATTTAATTATTAAATTGATATCTTAGTATTAATGCACTATGAGGGCGCGGAATCTGATGATATTATGGCCTGAACACTGAACATTTCAAGCACCTTTTTATTCATGAATAGGATGCATCATTAATTAGTTGATATATTTTTAACCATTAATGCGAGCGCAAATCGCGAGCCGAAATTTTTGATAAACTGTCATGAAAAGGGGATTTTAAGTAGTTTGTTGTATAATCAATATTGAGACATACATAACCCGCCAATCAATCAGCAGCGCTAGCTGATGTGTTTTGACAATCAGACCTGAAAAGGGATATTTTGAAAACTTTATGGAATAGTCCTACATGAAAATAATAGGTACCTGATAAATCAAAATTCGCGAACGCGCAGCGCAATTGGAAAATGTTAATATTCAGACCATAAAACTGACATTTTTACAGAGCACTTTTTAAAAATCAATATGTAAATCACAAAAATTTATGAAAGTTCGATTTCCAAGGAGAAATATGTTTTGTATACTGACTTCCAAACTTGATATTTAAGCTCCATGTTGAACAAGATATGTGGATCACTTAACAGGCAATGCGAGCGCGAAGCGCGAGCGAAAATTTTATATAGTGACATAAAATATTTTTTCCAAGTCTTCCTCTCATCTTATTTTATTCATTCGTCTCCCTCCTTTTCTTTTTTCTCTTTTCTTTTCCTTCCTTTTTCTTTCTTCCCCCTTTTTTTGCTCTACCAATAGGGGGTTCGGACCCCTCGGGTCCCCACCTGGATCCGCCTATGCATGAAGAAGAGGCAATTGAATAATGGTTTTATAATGATGTGTTCATGAATAAATGTAATATCACTTTAAAAATAATCAATGCGAGCGGGAAACTCGAGCGATTTCTATTTTAACCATTTGATGCTTTCAATTTCGTCAGAGTAGGCCCTGCTAGAATTATGTGAGCGGGAGCCAGGTGCCGCCAGTGAGGCGCGGATCCAGGATTTCTTAGGGGGCCCTAATTTCAAGTCAAGTAATAATCGTTCCGAAATATTGACTCCCATTGCCGAATGGGTAATGTCTAGTTCAGTTACTTCTCACAGAAACCTCTCTTGCATTGTAGGCATTCTTCGTTCTTGTGGGTAATCCCATTATTTTTTTTCTTTTATTTTTTATGGTTCAGGGTTGAAAAATCTTACGGGGATGGCGCCCCTGTATCGCCACGTATGAAAACTGGTTGTGCAATAACTAAATTATATATTCAGCATATTCTCCTAGGGGTTCAATTTGAAATTTAGGGGTGCAGTTTTGAACCTGCAGGGTGCAAAAATGAACCCCAACCGCAGGGTTCAATTTTTTAACCCATAGGGTGCTGATTTTGCATCAACCTTTCGGGGTTCAATTTTGAATATTTCTTAGTGTGTGAAAATAAACTTTAACATTTCTGTAAATAATATTTATCGATATATCCATCAGTGTTGTAGTCAAGGCTCAAACCTCCAAGGCCAAGGCTTTAATACCCAAGGCCATGCCTAAAAACCTCAAGGCCAAGGCATTTCAAACTTTCAATATATGGAACAATGAGCCAACGACAAGGCGGCAGTTCGAATATCAGTTCGGCGGCCCTACATGTAGGTCGATCATCAATTTGCCCCCCCCCCCCCTTCGAACATAATTTTGGCATCCCTTCGAACTCAATTTGCCTTCCCTAGTTCGAATATCATTTCGCCCCCTAGCTCGAGTATCAATTTTGCGCCCCCTAGTTTGAACATCAATTCGGCGCCCCCTAGTTTGAGTATCAATTTGGCGCCCCCTACCTCGAACATCGATTCGGCCCCCCTCCCTAGTTTGAGTATCAATTTGGCGCCCCCACTTCGAACATCATTTCAGCGCCCTCCTAGTTCGAATATCAGTTCGAATATCAGTTCGGCGCCCCTACATGTAGGTCGATCATCAATTTGCCCCCCCCCCCCCGTTCCAATATCAATTCGGCCCCCAGTTCGAACATCATTTTGGCATTCCTTCGAACTCAATTTGCCTTCCCTAGTTCGAATATCATTTTGCCCCCCTAGTTTGAGTATCAATTTGGCGCCCCCCTACCTCGAACATCGATTCGGCCCCCTCCCTAGTTTGAGTATCAATTTGGCGCCCCCACTTCGAACATCATTTTGGCGCCCTCCTAGTTCGAATATCAATTCGGCGCCCCTACATGTAGGTCTAACATCAATTTGGCGCCCCTAATTGAATATTAATTTGGCGCCCCTACATGTAGGTCGATCATCAATTCGCCCCCCCCCCCGTTCGAACATAAATTCGGCCCTAGTTCGAACATCATTTTGGCATCCCTTCGAACTCAATTTGACTTCCCTAGTTCGAATATCACCCCCCCCCCCTAGCTCGAGTATCAATTTTGCTCCCCCCTAGTTCGAACATCAATTCGGCGCCCCCCTAGTTTGAGTATCATAGGCGCCCCCTAGCTCGAAAATCGATTCGGCCCCCCTCCCCAGATCGAGTAATAATTTGGCGCCCCGAGTTCGAATATCATTTTAACATCCCCTCGAACATCATTTCGGCGCCCACCTAGTTCGAATATCAATTCGGCTCCCCTACATGTAGGTCCAACATCGATTCGGCGCCCCTACATGTAGGTCCAACATCAGTTTGGTGCCCCTAGTTCGAATACCATTTCGCCCCCCCCCCCCTAGCTCGAGTATCAATTTGGCGCCCCCAGTTCCAACATCAGTTTGGCGCCCCTACGTCGAACATGTATTCGCCCTCCCTCCCCCCCCCCCCCGTTCAAACATCAATTCTGCCCCCTGTTCGAACAACATTTTGACATTCCTTCGAACATAATTTCAGCGCCCTTTTTGTTCGAACATCATTTCTTTCCTCCTCTTCCTCTTTTTTTTCTTCTCGTCCTTCCCCTTTTCTTCTCTTCTTTCCTCCTCATTCTCTTTTTTCTTCTCTTCTTTCCTCCCTCCTCCTCTCTCTCCTTTTCTTTCCCCTCTTCCTCTTTTCCCCCTCTCCCCCTCCCTTTTCTTCTCTTCCTTTCCCCTTTTCTTCCCCCTTCTCTCTCTTTTTTCCTCTTCTTTCTTCCCTCTTCCTCTCTTTCCTTTTTTCTCCTTTTTCCTCTCTCTTCCTCTTTTTTTCTTCTCCCCCCTCCCTTTTCTTCTCTTCCTTCCCCCTCTCCTCCCCCTTTCTTTTCTTCTCTTCCTCCTTTTCTTTCCTCTTTTTCCTCTCTCTCTTTTTCTTCTCTTCCTTCCCCTCTTTCCCTCTCTCTTTTTTTCCTTTTCCTTTCCCTCTCTTTTTCCTTCTCTTTCTTTCCCCTTTTCCTCTCTCTTTTCCTTCCCTTCCTTCCCCCTCTTCCCTTTTTCTTTTCTTTCCCCCTTTCCTCTCTCTTTCCCCCTCCTCTTTCCCCCTCTTCTCTCTCTCTTTTCCCTTTTTCCCTCCTTTTCCTCTCTTTTTTCTTCCTTTCTTCTTTTTCTTCTTTTTTTCCCTCTTCCCCTCTTTTTCTCTTTCTTTCCCTCTCTCTTTTTTTTCGCCGAAGGGGGGGGGGGGGCATGGATCCGCGCCTGCACTCTTTTACCATAAACTAGTCTCTGACTTTCGGGGCGCACAATTTGTGGAAAAAGATGTATGTTGCAGATGCACCCTTTTGCCATATTTCACGAAGCTGGGGTGCGCTCACTCATTTGATGGCAGCAAAGTCTAGGCCCGGTCACATATAGGCGACGCACGAGGGGCGCATGGCCCACGTGTTGAATTTTTGCTGTTTTGGTCAATGCGTTGTTACTCGCTAGGTCTGCGCTATTGTTCGTTAAGCGTTCGACGAGCGCGTTTTACCAACGTTATGTATTCGACGCTCTTCGCTTGTGCGTCGCGATTTTTTGAGCATGCTCAAAAATATGCGCAGAGCTCGACGCATGACTCTATACGCCATGAACTCGCTAAACATTCGCAAAGCGCGCTAGACCAACGCTAGACGTACGCTAAGCCTACGTTAAGTATTCGGCGGCTGATTTCGAACGAACGACTGGCGCACACATAACGTGCTTTCCAACGAACACACAACGAATATGAACGAGCTGAACGAATACTGAACGAGTGCTGAACGTGTCTCTAACGCACACAACGTGTATCTTGCGTGTTCATAACCTATACCCGGCGTGTGTCTAGCGTGTGGTCATAGGGCATTTAAGTGGATCCGGCACCAACTCCTCATCACTTCTCCTCCAGCCCTCGAAAGAATCACCTCGGAAGATGGATGATCCTGACACTCAAATGAAATATAAAATTGCAGTTCTTCAACATCAGCATAACCTAATGGAACTGACTATTCACCAACTACAAGTCTCCAGAAGGAGAAAGGAAACAAATGTAACATTTGAAGACAAATCCGGGCATGGTGGCTCAGCGGTAGAGCGTCCGCCTCATGAACGGGAGGTCGTGGTTCGATCCTCGGCCGAGTCATACCAAAGACTTATAAAAATTGGACCTTCTGCCTTCTTGCTAGGCGCTCAGCATTTAGATTGGAGAAGGGAAATAATAACATCTTATGTTATGCAGGGCCCGCTGGTAGAGCAGTTTCCTAACTGAAATGGCTACCCTGGGTAAATAAAAAGTTATTATTTATTATCATTTTATCATTAAATCCACACACCCCTTTCTCCTTCATGTGTCTATTAGCTTTTTTCATATTTCCCCTCTCTTCTTTGTAAAGTATTAAAAATATTATGTACAGTGATAATATTCAGATATGCCGGCAACTCTTTTTTCAAAAAAATAACTTGTGTTTTCCCTGCCTGATAAATTGAAACTGCTTTAGAAATAAAATATTTTCAAACTATTTTTATTTGGTAGTGTAAGTATAAGTAACAAAATATATTGTATTAAATAGTCTAAATAGTATTTTTTCTACAAAATTAATGTATACAGTGGTTTATAGGGTTTTTCGTACTTGTTTTTTTTTTTACTGGATATCACGTCAGTCTTTTTTTACCAAATGTGTTCTAATGTACTTCTGCTCCCATTTTCCTGATATCTCTTTCAATTCCTATTCTTTATCTTTTTCTCATTATTCATGTCCTCTCTTTAATTATGTAATTATATTTTGTCTATTTCAAGAACTAAATGTATTCGCGTTTTTATATTTCCATTTCATTGATTATTATGTCGACTTTTACAGTGTGTAAATCCAATTTGCATGCTGCAGAAGAGTAAGTTTAATAAACATAAGTTTTACAAGAAACAGGACTGTGCTGTATTTCGTCCCTGTTTTCACGAAGTGGCGGATGTACGCGCAACTTTTAAAAAGCTAGTTTTGAGTAAATCGCTTGCAAAGGTTTAGACCTCGATCTCAACCTCTTTAATGTATGCAGGGTGAATAAATATAACATTTTCGTAAAGGGCATATTCTAGACAATCTTCAGTTCAAATCATTTTCATTTTCCTTTATTATTGAAGAAGATATTGAGATATAAATAGAACCATATTTTCGTGAAAAAAAAATAATACGGGATGCGCTTAGATTTATTTTCACGAAGTGACGGATAGTGCTCCGCACGCATATAACCGTCACTTCGTGAAAACCCCAAATTCAAGGACGCGCTTCAATTTTGTTTTTACGAAGTGACGGGAAGAGGCTCCGCCTTAGTCCCACGCATAGCCTTGTGGATGCAATTCCATAGATAGGTTTTAGATATACATAAACTCTTAATTTGCTATTGCAAACAAAATTAATCCTAAATGTGAGATCAATAGGGCCTGCGCTTCTGCTTTTAAGTACAAAAATCACTTCAAATACCGCTTTCACTTTTTTCTCGTAATAAAAGGGAAGCCCAATAGACACACGTTTTAAATTCTTAGGCCTATTTGTTATCTCAATATCATATTCACTTTTGATAGATGAACACTGAAATACGAAAGCTTGGTATAACAGGTCATGAAAATGTGACTACAATAGTCAAATTGTCTTTTGTCTTTGTAAATTCATAAAAAGTATAACTATATTCCCTTTGTGTGCTCTGGCTCCGTTGGTAAATTGAAAATTCAACATTATAAACTTTTGTTAGTTTAACCTTACACCCTCCATAAAATGAAATCCCGATTGAGTGTCTCTTAAATGTTGTCTATTTATGTAAAAGGTATTCCCTGTTAAGGCCGAAATATGATGATTCAGCATTATTCTTTGAGACTTAATTACCACGAAAATGGTATTAAACTAAATGTGGAACTAACTTGTCAAAGGGCAACAAGAATAAGTAAATTAAAGATTGCTACCCCCCCCCCCCAAAAAAAAAAAATAAGAGTAAGAATTTGTCAAAATAAAGCGAGCCAATTTCGAGTTACATATCATTCTTGCCCCCCCCCCCATCCCCTCCCCCCTCTCTCGATCTCTCTCTACTCCATTTTTCCTTTATCACAATGGTCATGCATTCTCTCCTGAAAATCCTATTAAAATACCCTTTCATGCAAATTAAGAGTTATGACTTGTCATAAATCATTGAAAATACTAACAACATAAAATAAATCTACAGTTAGCAATGTGAATAAATTTAGATGAACACTTTTAATTCTATAACATTAAATCATAGCAGCAAGTGACAAATAGAAAAGTAAAATATAACATTTTTTCATATCAATCATTTCGATAAAAGGTATGCTTAATATAGATTCATTAAAATATCATCTCCCTATTATGTTAACAATGTAGATATATTTTTATAAAATTTTTATTTCAATAATATATAGGACCATAATCGCTAGTGACAAACACATCGACATTCATAATCATTACAATTAATCTAATATTGCGCTGTGAAATGTGTAGGAAATAATCCACCAGGTACACATTGACATAATTTTGTCAATTTATACATTGAATAAAACTTGAATATATGCAACAATATATTTATTTGTATATCATACACTGCTTAACACAATCAGCAATCCTAGTCTGTGAATGCCACATTTAGAAATACAAAATTGCTAACATGTACCAAATTCTACATTCAAAACATTCCAATGACAAATGAATAAACTTTCAATCACAAGAATACTGGAATATAATCAATGCTAGTGGTGCAGGAAAGTTGTATTCTCTAATGTATATTTGTATTGACATACACATATACAAGTAAAATGGCATATTTCTTTTCCCTCAAAATAGAAGTAACATAGTCAACATTACTTACCGTATTACATTCACTACTCTTTTTTATGAAGAGAATGTCATAATTAAATCAGTCGACACAATTGCCTTGAGAGTTATTTCATCTTTTCACACACTGTCAAGGACTAAAAAGTCAAATAGTGCTAAATGCTTGTCTTTACCGAAGGAACATGTAAAAACAATTATAACTATGAAGGTCAAGAAGGAAATATAATTTTAAATCAATAATTTAACGTAATATCAACCAGGATCATTTTTAACAAATTTATAATCAAAATCACAAACGACAGCGACAAAAGCAATAAAATGCAATGATGAGAAAATACGAATGACTAAGTAGATTTGTATTTTTTCCATCATTCTCAAGTTATTGGCTAAATACACTCATCAATTCATTCTCAAATTAAATACTTGTTTTTTTTTTAATTGCAAATGTCAGAGTCCAAAACAGGAAGATATATCAAAATACACATTAGTTCCTTCCAAATCTGAAAACTTTACAAAAATTGACTTCATAATTTTAGCAAATAACGTCTTTGAACTAGTGGGTAAAAAAAGAGTAAAATTCTTACTACAAATAGACAGAAAAACATGTGCTGTAGTGTATCTTTAACCTCAAGCTAAAACTTATCATGTATTATTTCTTTCTTGAATAACATTCAATAACAAAATTTAACAGTTGGATATTCTGGAATAAAATGATGATATATCGACTATAGAACTGCATGAACCAGGTGTGTGAGTGATGACAAATAAAGACCTGACAATTTTGTAGAGAGTTGGGGGATTAAATTGAATGAGTTCTCAATCTATTATACAGAAAGGGGGGATATCAAGCTTAAAATAACTAAAATCAGCGTAAGAATTCTCACATCCCTGATAAACCGATAAAACATTACCTCTTGGAAGGGTGGGGTGTCTGTATTAACACATTTGGCTTTTGAAAATGAATTCACAAAAACCTAGCTGATTTTCACCCTTACATCCTTACTAGTAATATATCATGCAACTATCGAGTTTCACAATACATGTCAGTCTAATTTGTATGATTGTTATTATTAGAGAGTTTGAAGTATTAACACAATACATTTCAGCACAATACAGCTAACATTCTTTTTTTTAATGTAGAAATATGCAGTATTTCTGTTTAAGATAGCACCAAGAAAAATGAAAACATGCCAAACAAATGAAAAAAGGGTAATTCTTTTGCATCCATATGTGGACGATTTGTATAAGCAATTTACACATGTAAGTATAGCAGTATAGCAGATAAGTGACTATTCTGAACTTTATATTTGACTGTATAATATATTTAAAGGACTTCATAATTATATCACTATAAAAGCACAGACTAGTTGAAGCAGTACAGTTTCATTATATAATACACTGCTCTAAAGCTGAAACCAGATTTGAAAGTCCTATCAAAATTAAAACTAAACTTATGTTATTATTATTATTATTATTACTTATTATTTGTACTGCGCTTTTCCCATTAAGCCCAAAGCACTTACAATGAATTGATAAGATGTAATATATAAAAAATTACAAAGTATGAAAGAGATGAGTTTTTAATGACTTTTTGAAGATTGCTAATGAAAGAGACTGTCTAATTATTAGTGGCAGGTCATTCCAGGATTTTGAAGCCGACACCGTAAAAGTTCTGTCACCAGCTAATGTACGAGTTGATGAATATGTGAGGCGAAGGTGATCACTGGCCGATCTAAGAGCTCTAGTTGGTGTATAAAGACTCAAGCAGTTACCTAAATACTGTGGAGCCTGTTTATTCAATGTTTTGTAGACAATCAAGAGTAATTTGAACGTAATTCTCTGTTTAAAAGGAAGCCAGTGAAGAGAATTAAAGAGTGGTTGGGAAAGATGATCACGGGAAACCTGTAAAATTAATCGTGCTGCCCAATTTTGTAGTCGTTGAACACGGACTAATTGATTAGAGGGATTTGTAGAAAGGAGCCAATTGCAATAATCAATACGAGACAGAACCAATGAACGAACAGCATTGTGGAAGGCAGACTGGTCATTTTGTAGTCAAAATCACAAGAAAATAAATATTGGTATCAGTTACCCAGCTAGAAAATAAAGAAAAAGTTATATGAGAGCCCTGATACCGGAAAGGCCATGGGGCAGAGCCAACTCCTTCACATTTTTCACAAGTGTAGACAGAGTTTCATCATCAGAATTGCAGTCTAGAGTTCTCAGAAGATGTTTCTAGTTTGGTTACTTCAACAGTTCAAAACCAGGGCACACTATTAAAATCCAGTCACTACCGATTCAACTGTCATGTCACCAAATCAGATCACATCTGCGGTGTTCAGGGAATTATCAATGACCCATCTGACAAGCGTGTCGGCCCCTGGATCCAACCTATGTATGTAGAATGAAATAATATAAAGTTTTTTTGTCAATCCAATATCAAGTTTGTAGGATAGCAGACTCAATTTGCCATTACCAAACAAAAACCTGCTCAGTCAGTATGGTACTAAAATTACAGCAAATATTTCAATTAGATGTTTCCAATTTATAAGAAAGTTTCAGCTGAAAATATGATCACATGACAAATTTTCAATGCTCTAGGGCAGTACACCAAGCATTTGTCATAATGGGAATAATGCTCTTTTACAGCTTAGAAATACATGTATATCTGCTAAATTATAACATATTTCAAAATTGATATTTCCTGGTTATAACTCTGAGTCAACGTAGTTTTATAACTTCATTGTTTCCTAGATTTGCAATTGAAATTCATTTTGGTAGTGAGTGAAAATCAATGGATTGCTTATACTGACAGGATGTCATGTGAGGAACACTATGAAAATTCTCACCTGGAATTGTATCTGACCATCAGCATTGTTAAATAGCAAGTGTACCAGTTCCAGGACTTCTCTCGTTTGTTCTCTGAAACATATCGCTTATTGTATATACTGCATCTGAAAAAAAATGAAAATATCTTCATCATCATGATTATGATCAGATCTGAGGTGCAGTTATTAATGTAGATTATTTCATTTTCTGTAAAATGTCATAGAGACAAGGGCGAGGAAGTGGCCACCAAACAACAAAGTATAAAGCTCTATCTACATTAGATGTAGACTAAGTTTGGACTTAATAAGATGATTTATTTAAAACATAAATCCCCAGTAATCCTTGGTTTAACTAAGGACTCAACTTATTTTCCCACATGGGTTGGCCACTAACTTTACCAAATTAATTCATGATCTCAGCATTCACACTGTTATTTATTTATAGAGCCCCGGGCCCCCCTGCGGGAGGGGTTATCTTTCCATTACATATGTTTGAAAGTACTTCTAAGAAATTAGATGATGACTTAACTAAAGTAAAGCAGACAATAGAATCTATGTATTCATTTGAGATTTTTTTAAAGGAAATTTGTTTCAAATACTATTCATGTGGGCACTTGGGAAGACAAGAACATAACGAGTACGAGTTAACGCAATCACAATGCAATTCTTGTAAATTAGTCTAGATCTAGGACTAAACTAATGCCCCTATAGATGATTATTCCACCAAATCCTCGGCCTTCATTAAATCTATTTTGTCTTGATTAATGTCATAAAATATTCTAACCCTTATGGCTTGACTAAACTTACATTCAAGTTCAATTGAGTGACAAAAAGGACACGCAATACTCCGTTCAATTTTTACTGACACGAAAATAAATATGTGGGGCAACGTATGTAGAGATTTGATGTTATTTTAAGGATTTTTTCTATCAGAGACGTTTAAAAAGGGTTGAAATCACTCGAAGTGACTTTAAAGGCTGCATTGCATTTACTTCATTTCCTACATTTACAAGAAAACTCACCATTTCATGGTCTTCGGCTGTTCCAAACTGTAAATATTTGCCTTCCGTCACTTCGTGAAAAAACTTCTGAGTGCAAAGCGTATTCGTTTGTTTTCACGTATTGACGGCTGCTTATCCGTCACTTCGTGAAAACAAGAAATCCTTTTACCCGGTAATTTCTTGAATGTCATGTCGTCATAGCAACGTAATTAGACATTTTTGTGATCTGAAACTTTTTGAGGTTCAAGATATAAGTCATACATGTCCAAAAATGCAAAAAACTCAAAATTGAAAAAAATGCAATTTTCCTCGTATCCGTCACTTCGTGAAAACAGGGACGATTTATTTAATGCACTGATTGTTTTTATTAAAGACCTTGCAAAAGTTAATACCCCCATCATTTTTTTATTGAGGGGAAGGAAGGGGGGTACAAAACCGAAATGGAATAAACTAAAATCATTATAAGTGTTTTCTTTTTTAGCATTTCTATAACATTAAAATCTTTGTCTTAATCTTTTGCATTCAATTTTTTTTATATCATGTACTTGGCAAGTCCCCTTACATTAGTTTTCATTATCAATATTCAGGTAATAGCAAATCAATAGATCAAACAATATAAACGAAGAAAAACTAAAAGAAAAAAAAGAGGTACAAGCACTGAAACTTGAACTGAGGGACTTGTTCAATTAGGATAGTTTCCATAATCTACTGCACATTAAACAAAACTTGTTGTAATGAGAATGACAAACTCGAAGGTGTAATAAACATTTTACTATGTTTAATAACTAACGCTTTCTCTTTTGATATTTTTGGAATATTAAAATCGAATACAAAGCACATTTTTTAATAGTTGAAATGAGAGGTTGATAAAAAATAATTTACCAAGACTTTCGTTCATTGGTTCTGTCTCGTATCTATTATTGCAATGGGCTCCTTTCCACAAATCCCTCTAATCAATTAGTCCGTGTTCAATGACTACAAAATTGGGCAGCACGATTAATTTTACAGGTTTCCCGTGATCATCCTTCCCAACCACTCTTTAATTCTCTTCACTGGCTTCCTTTTAAACAGAGAATTACGTTCAAATTACTCTTGATTGTCTACAAAACATTGAATAAACAGGCTCCACAGTATTTAGGTAACTGCTTGAGTCTTTATACACCAACTAGAGCTCTTAGATCGGCCAGTGATCACCTTCGCCTCACATATTCATTAACTCGTACATTAGCTGGTGACAGAACTTTTACGGTGTCGGCTTCAAAATCCTGGAATGACCTGCCACTAATAATTAGACAGTCTCTTTCATTAGCAATCTTCAAAAAGTCATTAAAAACTCATCTCTTTCATACTTTGTAATTTTTTATATATTACATCTTATCAATTCATTGTAAGTGCTTTGGGCTTAATGGGAAAAGCGCAGTACAAATAATAAGTAATAATAATAATAATAATAACATAAGTTTAGTTTTAATTTTGATAGGACTTTCAAATCTGGTTTCAGCTTTAGAGCAGTGTATTATATAATGAAACTGTACTGCTTCAACTAGTCTGTGCTTTTATAGTGATATAATTATGAAGTCCTTTAAATATATTATACAGTCAAATATAAAGTTCAGAATAGTCACTTATCTGCTATACTGCTATACTTACATGTGTAAATTGCTTATACAAATCGTCCACATATGGATGCAAAAGAATTACCCTTTTTTCATTTGTTTGGCATGTTTTCATTTTTCTTGGTGCTATCTTAAACAGAAATACTGCATATTTCTACATTAAAAAAAAGAATGTTAGCTGTATTGTGCTGAAATGTATTGTGTTAATACTTCAAACTCTCTAATAATAACAATCATACAAATTAGACTGACATGTATTGTGAAACTCGATAGTTGCATGATATATTACTAGTAAGGATGTAAGGGTGAAAATCAGCTAGGTTTTTGTGAATTCATTTTCAAAAGCCAAATGTGTTAATACAGACACCCCACCCTTCCAAGAGGTAATGTTTTATCGGTTTATCAGGGATGTGAGAATTCTTACGCTGATTTTAGTTATTTTAAGCTTGATATCCCCCCTTTCTGTATAATAGTTTGAGAACTCATTCAATTTAATCCCCCAACTCTCTACAAAATTGTCAGGTCTTTATTTGTCATCACTCACACACCTGGTTCATGCAGTTCTATAGTCGATATATCATCATTTTATTCCAGAATATCCAACTGTTAAATTTTGTTATTGAATGTTATTCAAGAAAGAAATAATACATGATAAGTTTTAGCTTGAGGTTAAAGATACACTACAGCACATGTTTTTCTGTCTATTTGTAGTAAGAATTTTACTCTTTTTTTACCCACTAGTTCAAAGACGTTATTTGCTAAAATTATGAAGTCAATTTTTGTAAAGTTTTCAGATTTGGAAGGAACTAATGTGTATTTTGATATATCTTCCTGTTTTGGACTCTGACAATTTGCAATTAAAAAAAAAAACAAGTATTTAATTTGAGAATGAATTGATGAGTGTATTTAGCCAATAACTTGAGAATGATGGAAAAAATACAAATCTACTTAGTCATTCGTATTTTCTTATCATTGCATTTTATTGCTTTTGTCGCTGTCGTTTGTGATTTTGATTATAAATTTGTTAAAAATGATCCTGTTTGATATTACGTTAAATAATTGATTTAAAATTATATTTCCTTCTTGACCTTCATAGTTATAATTGTTTTTACATGTTCCTTCGGTAAAGACAAGCATTTAGCACTATTTGACTTTTTAGTCCTTGACAGTGTGTGAAAAGATGAAATAACTCTCAAGGCAATTGTGTCGACTGATTTAATTATGACATTCTCTTCATAAAAAAGAGTAGTGAATGTAATACGGTAAGTAATGTTGACTATGTTACTTCTATTTTGAGGGAAAAGAAATATGCCATTTTACTTGTATATGTGTATGTCAATACAAATATACATTAGAGAATACAACTTTCCTGCACCACTAGCATTGATTATATTCCAGTATTCTTGTGATTGAAAGTTTATTCATTTGTCATTGGAATGTTTTGAATGTAGAATTTGGTACATGTTAGCAATTTTGTATTTCTAAATGTGGCATTCACAGACTAGGATTGCTGATTGTGTTAAGCAGTGTATGATATACAAATAAATATATTGTTGCATATATTCAAGTTTTATTCAATGTATAAATTGACAAAATTATGTCAATGTGTACCTGGTGGATTATTTCCTACACATTTCACAGCGCAATATTAGATTAATTGTAATGATTATGAATGTCGATGTGTTTGTCACTAGCGATTATGGTCCTATATATTATTGAAATAAAAATTTTATAAAAATATATCTACATTGTTAACATAATAGGGAGATGATATTTTAATGAATCTATATTAAGCATACCTTTTATCGAAATGATTGATATGAAAAAATGTTATATTTTACTTTTCTATTTGTCACTTGCTGCTATGATTTAATGTTATAGAATTAAAAGTGTTCATCTAAATTTATTCACATTGCTAACTGTAGATTTATTTTATGTTGTTAGTATTTTCAATGATTTATGACAAGTCATAACTCTTAATTTGCATGAAAGGGTATTTTAATAGGATTTTCAGGAGAGAATGCATGACCATTGTGATAAAGGAAAAATGGAGTAGAGAGAGATCGAGAGAGGGGGAGGGGATGGGGGGGGGGCAAGAATGATATGTAACTCGAAATTGGCTCGCTTTATTTTGACAAATTCTTACTCTTATTTTTTTTTTTGGGGGGGGGGTAGCAATTCTTAATTTACTTATTCTTGTTGCCCTTTGACAAGTTAGTTCCACATTTAGTTTAATACCATTTTCGTGGTAATTAAGTCTCAAAGAATAATGCTGAATCATCATATTTCGGCCTTAACAGGGAATACCTTTTACATAAATAGACAACATTTAAGAGACACTCAATCGGGATTTCATTTTATGGAGGGTGTAAGGAGGTTAAACTAACAAAAGTTTATAATGTTGAATTTTCAATTTACCAACGGAGCCAGAGCACACAAAGGGAATATAGTTATACTTTTTATGAATTTACAAAGACAAAAGACAATTTGACTATTGTAGTCACATTTTCATGACCTGTTATACCAAGCTTTCGTATTTCAGTGTTCATCTATCAAAAGTGAATATGATATTGAGATAACAAATAGGCCTAAGAATTTAAAACGTGTGTCTATTGGGCTTCCCTTTTATTACGAGAAAAAAGTGAAAGCGGTATTTGAAGTGATTTTTGTACTTAAAAGCAGAAGCGCAGGCCCTATTGATCTCACATTTAGGATTAATTTTGTTTGCAATAGCAAATTAAGAGTTTATGTATATCTAAAACCTATCTATGGAATTGCATCCACAAGGCTATGCGTGGGACTAAGGCGGAGCCTCTTCCCGTCACTTCGTAAAAACAAAATTGAAGCGCGTCTATGAATTTGGGGTTTTCACGAAGTGACGGTTATATGCGTGCGGAGCACTATCCGTCACTTCGTGAAAATAAATCTAAGCGCATCCCGTATTATTTTTTTTTCACGAAAATATGGTTCTATTTATATCTCTATATCTTCTTAAATAATAAAGGAAAATGAAAATGATTTGAACTGAAGATTGTCTAGAATATGCCCTTTACGAAAATGTTATATTTATTCACCCTGCATACATTAAAGAGGTTGAGATCGAGGTCTAAACCTTTGCAAGCGATTTACTCAAAACTAGCTTTTTAAAAGTTGCGCGTACATCCGCCACTTCGTGAAAACAGGGACGAAATACAGCACAGTCCTGTTTCTTGTAAAACTTATGTTTATTAAACTTACTCTTCTGCAGCATGCAAATTGGATTTACACACTGTAAAAGTCGACATAATAATCAATGAAATGGAAATATAAAAACGCGAATACATTTAGTTCTTGAAATAGACAAAATATAATTACATAATTAAAGAGAGGACATGAATAATGAGAAAAAGATAAAGAATAGGAATTGAAAGAGATATCAGGAAAATGGGAGCAGAAGTACATTAGAACACATTTGGTAAAAAAAAAGACTGACGTGATATCCAGTAAAAAAAAACAAGTACGAAAAACCCTATAAACCACTGTATACATTAATTTTGTAGAAAAAATACTATTTAGACTATTTAAGACAATATATTTTGTTACTTATACTTACACTACCAAAGAAAAATAGTTTGAAAATATTTTATTTCTAAAGCAGTTTCAATTTATCAGGCAGGGAAAACACAAGTTATTTTTTTGAAAAAAGAGTTGCCGGCATATCTGAATATTATCACTGTACATAATATTTTTAATACTTTACAAAGAAGAGAGGGGAAATATGAAAAAAGCTAATAGACACATGAAGGAGAAAGGGGTGTGTGGATTTAATGATAAAATAATAATAAATAATAACTTTTTATTTACCCAGGGTAGCCATTTCAGTTAGGAAACTGCTCTACCAGCGGGCCCTGCATAACATAAGATGTTATTATTTCCCTTCTCCAATCTAAATGCTGAGCGCCTAGCAAGAAGGCAGAAGGTCCAATTTTTATAAGTCTTTGGTATGACTCGGCCGAGGATCGAACCACGACCTCCCGTTCATGAGGCGGACGCTCTACCGCTGAGCCACCATGCCCGGATTTGTCTTCAAATGTTACATTTGTTTCCTTTCTCCTTCTGGAGACTTGTAGTTGGTGAATAGTCAGTTCCATTAGGTTATGCTGATGTTGAAGAACTGCAATTTTATATTTCATTTGAGTGTCAGGATCATCCATCTTCCGAGGTGATTCTTTCGAGGGCTGGAGGAGAAGTGATGAGGAGTTGGTGCCGGATCCACTTAAATGCCCTATGACCACACGCTAGACACACGCCGGGTATAGGTTATGAACACGCAAGATACACGTTGTGTGCGTTAGAGACACGTTCAGCACTCGTTCAGTATTCGTTCAGCTCGTTCATATTCGTTGTGTGTTCGTTGGAAAGCACGTTATGTGTGCGCCAGTCGTTCGTTCGAAATCAGCCGCCGAATACTTAACGTAGGCTTAGCGTACGTCTAGCGTTGGTCTAGCGCGCTTTGCGAATGTTTAGCGAGTTCATGGCGTATAGAGTCATGCGTCGAGCTCTGCGCATATTTTTGAGCATGCTCAAAAAATCGCGACGCACAAGCGAAGAGCGTCGAATACATAACGTTGGTAAAACGCGCTCGTCGAACGCTTAACGAACAATAGCGCAGACCTAGCGAGTAACAACGCATTGACCAAAACAGCAAAAATTCAACACGTGGGCCATGCGCCCCTCGTGCGTCGCCTATATGTGACCGGGCCTTAACAGATACACCTTTTTACCGAAAAACATTCCGCTCTACTGCGACATTTTTGGAGTGTATCTGTAAGATACATCATTCTACCATCAAACGAGTTGGCAAATTTGAAAAAAGTACTGCAGATAGCCCATGCTATCTTGAAAATGAAAATACCTGTAATTATGAGAGTAAGATAAAGGAAAAGAGCTCCCTGAAACCCCCCCCCCCCAAATGTCAAAACCTGAAAAAGTCAAAATTTTCAGATACATCGTTTTGCCATGTGACGGCCGGTATGTACTTATGCATGTAATTATGTACATAATGTACGGTATTTTCAATTTTTCTTTCAAAATGCGCACCTGGTAAAATGTATATTGTCTCCTTTCAGATAAAATAAAATGAGATATCTACTCTCTTACTTGAAAATTCTTTTAACATTTGTCGCAGTAGGACATTTACTATATATTCGATGGATAAACGCATTTAAATCGAAGAATTTATGTTGCGTAAAAAAACTTCAAACTATTGATAGTTCTTACAAACTTTAATTTCGAGGAAATCGCGGTTTTATGTTACCCTGTGCCATATGTGTGTGTGTAATATTCAAATTTGAAATGCATATTTAGTAGACTTATAATTTCAAATTGCGAATAAAAATAGTTTCATATCAAAGATAATCAGAAATATGATGATAATCCGTCAAAATATCAAAATGCGTGATTTTCGACAGTCTTTCAGATTTTACGCTAAAATGACATTTTCACGCAAAATTGCGCTTGGCATCCGGCCGTACGCTATTTCTGGGTATTTTTGCAAGACTATTAGCTGGGATGCCAAGCATAAAAAATTTGAAAATTACAAAAGGGCATCCGGCGAAGATCAATAGAGTTGCCACTTACTAACAATGTAAAAGAGTGACTTGAAAGGGATGTACGGATGAATTCACCCTTTGTAAGTTTGGTTTAACACCAAAGAGTGATAAATGCCGTGACATAGGCATAATCATGCTAATGAAGACTAATATGTGTTATTTACGATGTACAAAGTACATGAAGCATGTTTTATCCATATAATCTCATTATATGAATTTTCGAAAAACTAAGGTTTCCCCAATTGATTTTATTTTGATTGAGCATGCTATCGTGGTTTGGTTTGACCTGCATATAATTAATTAATTATAGATAACATATATCAGTCAATATGAGCTGGAATATGATATTTAGGCAGGCGAGAATGGCCTTTCTATGTATCTCTTTTGAAGCACGCTCTTCCTCTTACAGTTCTCTAATTAACTCGTTATATTTGTATTTTCATCGGAGCTCTTATGGATTGTTGGCTACAAGGAAAAAGGAAGGGGAGAAATAAAACATAAGAATTATTTTAATACATCGAAATTCTGTAAAGGTGAATGTACCGGGTGAGAAATTATATACACTTACGACATTCTAGAATTTTACTTTGGCAATGCAGGTTATTATTTTCAGAGTCCTTTTTCATCTTGACGAAATTGTATATTAAAACAAACTGAACGCAGGAAATAATAATTTCCAAAAGGAAAGTTCCTAAAATGTTAATCAAATCATATTGTCCAAAAATTTGACAGTGAGTGTGGCGAATCAAATAGGGGGGGGGGGTTAAACGATGGAATATAATTTATATGCACTAGAATTAGAAAAAAAGGTATAAAATAGTAATGGTGTAACTTGGGTTGCGATTTCATTGCTGACCTCTATTTCCTCCCCCCTTTGCTTGTCAGAAAAAAAGTAAAGAAAAAGTAGCGCATTTATAGTCCCCTCCACCGAGAATTCCTTGGTTCACCGCCGATCTCTGACAAATAGATTACCAGCAAAATCGAAATTGTCTTTCTGGTCACACTAATTTTTTTCCATTTTAAATTGTCCAACGTATACTTTTCCATGGATTACTAATCATTTGTTGATCATTAAATCCTTTGCACATAAATGTCAAGAAAATAACCACACACGTTCTAAACTAGTGAAATAAACTGAGAATTGAGTAAGTTCACAATAAATAAAACGGATTGCAGGGACTTATTGTATATTCTTGGATAATGAAAGAAAGGCAGAATGTCTTGTTTATAATACAAATTTAATTACTAGAATCATTTGATACATAATATTCATTTTTTATACAAATACATGGCAAAGTCTCCGTTGGATTTTGAATTAAGGAAATAATTTAGAGGTTTTTGTTGAATATTTCTTGACGACGTAAAATCTAGACATCATTTGAAATGGGCCGAATATGCCGGGCACCAATCCTAATAGAGGTTCTATTTTTAGTATGGGTTGGGCTTGGAGGGCCGGGTTTGGACATCTTTCTGCGATGACGAGATCATACTAAGGGAAAAAAATTCAGAGAGGACGGGGGGGGGGGGGGGCACGGAACGGGAGATGAAGAAGAGAGGGAGAGCATAACCCACTCGTCTGCGCAGTGTTGTAGTACATTATTTTTTCGATTAAAAGCGCCTTGTATAAAATTGAACCCTACCCCCCCCCTGCGTAAGCTACTGATTGAATAGAAGGGAAAAAAGTAAAGGGAAAATAGAGGAGAGAGAGAGAATATAAAAAGAGGTTGACTAGAGGTAAGGGGATTAGAGAGAGTAGAGGGGATGGCATTCAGCGAAACTGATTCTTCTTTCGGGCTGCGCCAAACAAACATGACAATAACAATATTTTTCAATTGAATTAAACTAAATTCTTTTATACTTAACACGTAAAATATTCAAATGTTTACATAATATCAATGATAACAATTATAAACGTTACTATCAACACTAACAATGATAATAACAAATAATAATAAAAAAAAAATCGGATGAAAAAAATATTAATAATATTGATAATAATAACAACAATGATTAAGATTATGAATATAATAATGATAAGACAAAGAAAAAGATAAAATAAAAAAAGCAGACGAAACAGAAAAAAAGATGAAGGGAGAAGATAATGGTGATCATGGGGGATGGGGTGGGCTAACTTAAATAATTGGATGATAAATGATAAATAATCTTCATAATAATTGTCGTATACCACCTTGCAAATTTGTGGATTGGTAAGAACTGCTCCCTATCGAGAAGATTATGATTTCTTGTTCAGAAAGTATTACTTGTATGCATATAAAGATATTTTGAAGATTCATGTTTTGGCGGACATACTTTTAAAAAGAAATATCATATTCTTCATTTTTTTCATTTTGCAAGAAGAGAAAAACAGAGAGAGAGAACAAAATAAAGCAAAATAGGATGACGGGAGTAAAAGAATAATGAGAATAGGTAAGAGAAGATAAGACGACGAAGAAAAAAAACGAAAAAGAAGAAGCACAAGCAAAATCATAACAAGAATAAATAGAAGGGAAATAGAAAGAGAAAACTTAGGAGATGGAGGAGGTGTAGGATTACACAATTATCAGTGAAGAAGGAGGAGAAAAGGAAAAGGGAGCATTATAAAAAGAAAAAGGGGAAAAAAGAGGATTTCTTTTGCAAGAGGAAACAAAGCAAGACTATATCAAGGGAGAAGGGGGGGGGGTCTATAAATAGGAAGTATAAGAACAAAAAGATGAGACAGAGATCGAACAAAAGAAGAAAGGAAATGAGGATGATAAGATAAGAAGAATATCGAAAAAAGAAGAATATGAGAAGAAAAGAAATGAGAATATTAATATTATGATAAAAGTAATATCGAAAAAGAAGAAGTCGAAGAAGAACTTCAAAACCCGTATCACAAACAATACATTCTCAAAGAAGTCACTCTGTGAGGACGTAATTATAGCACTCGAGCGACAGGTGAGCTCTGAACTCCGTGCAGCCAAAACAGGAAATGAACTACGCATGCGCGAAAACTATCGATCGATCAATTCACTCATCGTGGATCGCACACACGCTTTTGTAATCAACGATCCAGCTCGCACGCACGGAACAATGGAGCTGTTCGAACTTGACATGGCCGGCTGATTAATCTCGTTTGGGGTGTTAGAACCTATTCTACTATGCCGTCGCGAACGGGTTAAACATCATCACCTAATCTAAAATATCACAGCATTATATTTGATTTTGACACACACACACAAAAAAAAAAAAATCATCATCATGATCACTCTTATGAATGGGAATAACATCTGGAATAATACAAAGCACAATCAATTCAATTTGAGAACAGACAACAATTTAATATATTATTTTGTCACATTCTCCACACATGAATAACCACACGTTACATGGTTATTTAACTATGATTACATATATTATGACTGTTAAAATTATTTTTTCTGCAAGTCAAGTGATATGCATGTAAAAATTATTTTTTTTTAATTCATATACATCATACTATCATGGAATACCATCAACCCTATACAGGCCTCGGAGCCCCCGCCCCTCAATGATTTACGCAATATTTTCGCAGTGGGAACTTTTTTTAACGTGCTCGCTGACTTTTACTTTCAAGTATTGCGCAACTTATGAGACCAGTTTTGCGTCACCCGGGTACGCGGTCCCGAAATTACATAACATTATGTCAGACCAAAAATTGCTCAAAAGCGTGATTTCGTGTACAAAATCAATGCAAATTATGTTTTCAACCAAAAATCATAAATGTATGATTATTTTTAGTTTTGCTGGTTTAAATGTATTTATTTTATGCTGCTTATGATCAGAAGAATCCCCAACAAATTTCCTTGAAAAAACAATGATATCAAATATGCATTACCTAAAATTGGGAGTTGGGAGAAATTAATTGCCAAACACAGATTTACAAACTTTTTGAGAGGTTTATATTGTATCAACAGTACTGCAGATTATATTGAATACTCATAGATAAAGAAATAACAGAGTTCTTGATTTGTTGATGTGGTTGGGAGAATTCATTTGAATATTGATATCATAAAAACTGTATATAGACATATCTATTCATAAATTAGGAATTATGTTGCAATGGATGACATTGTACTATAAAGACCAAGAAAAACAAATATAGTATACAGTACCTGACTCATTATCAATATATGTTTACATCAATACAGCTTTTCTTAAACTACATGGTCACTCAAAAGCGCTGCTTTTTACACCTTGTTTAGAATCGCTCTGTATTCTCGGCAATTCAAGGTGTACATGTCTTGTGATCATTTTTTACCTTTTTAATTTTCTTTTTCAAAAGAAATATAAAACAGATGTTACTTCGAGTAGAATACTGAAGCGTACTGTTAAAGAGGAAAGATAAGCTGTATTTATGTATACACACATTGTGACTTTGAATATTCCTAGAAATTATGTAAACGTTTCGATTATTATTTTTTTTTTACTTGTAATTTGCAGGTTTACAGGCTTATATGAAATATCACTCCTATAGTCAATGATACACGATTGACATGTTGTTGACATTTTATATTCTTTTCAGAAAAAAACTGAATAAATTTCTCTTATTATCAAATGCAGTAAAAAAAATATGGTATTGCTTTTCCATAAATGCTTGTTTCTTCACTCTTGCTTCCAAAAATATACTAAAACATATCTAAAATATTAAAACTTTTTGTATATTTTCTCAAATGAAAGGGATCTCACTTTGTATCATTGTTTATAACCATCCAACTTCAATCCTGTCGAGTTCACACGATTTTTATTTTCATTGCAATTAAAATCACCTCCTCAAACAGTTCAATGCAATGAATATAGTGGAATGCCTAAGCAAATAATCATCGCTTTACAATTCAAACAGTTCAATGTCTTGCAGAGAACTGATTTTTTTCTTTCATTGCGAGTCAAATCACCTTCCCAAACAGTTCAATGCAATGAATATATATAGCGGAATGCCTATGCAAATGGCATCGCTTATTCGATTCAAACAGTTTAAAGTCTTGCACTGAACTGATTTTGTATACAATGTCATTATCATTTATTTGGTTCTGTCTGTATTCTGTCTTCCGTACACTCTTGTCTAACTTGCAAGTAATTTAAATTACATGTAAATGAGTGTTAATAGAACAGGTTGCATTGCAAGCAAATATCTACATTATTCCAAGTGTACTATTATATTTTAACAACACCTTGCCCCTTTTCGGATTTAATTGTGGCATCTCAATTGGTCTTTTTGCCTTGTTTGATTGTTTGAAACAAAAAATTCCAGCATAAATGAGGATCCCATGTAATCACGTTTCCGACACATTACATTGTCTACTGTGTTTACCATGCACTATAAATGCATTCTTTTGTATCTATCATCATTCCAGAGCAAACATTTAGAGTGTTTCAATTGTGGTCTGACATAAATACCTTTTTGTAGTTATATTGCATTCATTGATCAATTAGAATTGAATAGAATTGAATCGGTCATACAGTATACGTATATAGGTGTGTCGGAATCCCATGTAAATGAGGATCTTTTTGCTCTTTCAACGACTTTTTTTTAAATCACTATTTGTATAACAATTGAGACGTTGATATGTATACATTTGATCTCGTACTTTTTTTTAATCACAGCAATGCCTGTATTGCCCTGATATACATTCTCAATCATTCATGGCTTGCTGACACAGAAGTAAATGCTTTTCTATGTGCATTCCAATCCCATTCACAGTTCGATGGCAATTTCCAATTTTTTTTCTTTCTATCTCGGAAAGGCAAGAAACTTTCTATTCAAATTGAAGACGTCTGTTTATTCATTAACAATCACATTTTGCTCTTGACTATTGTGTTTGTTGGAGCTAATGACTCTATAGATAAACTATCCCCCATTCACTGTATGCAGAAGATATAGACCTGCTGTAATTGAAGAATAGAATAATGTAAAGCACATTAATCATTTAAGGCACTATGATGTAATGAAATCGCCATACCGTCTGGAAAGAAAAAATCTTTATTACCAGCTATTGATTGTATTAAAAGTTTTAAAAAGTCATTTCAATTTCATATTATCTTTAAAACTTATTTTTACCAAATATTGGACCATTATATAAAGATATATCAATATTTTCAAAGATCCACCATATAACTTGTTTTAATGACAATGATGTAAGCACCAGCCCGAGTCTGTCAGATCGTCACACATAAGTGAACATGTATAACACTTTCTTCAATGCTTCTGGCATACACCCTTACTTGCACTCACATGCACCACGCACCTCGGTTACTTCTTCAACGATTGCAAACAGAATCTTATCTATTCTCTTTCAATAGAGCAGATGTATTAAACGGGAAACCTTTTCACCCCAGTGCAAATATTATACAGCCAGTGAATTTAATAAGGCTTTTCATAAATTAGCTCAAAGTGATATTCCCGACTACTTTAGTTTAATGCATTTAAATATAAGAAGCTTACAAAAAAATTTTGATACTTTCTGCGAATTTTTATCCACATTAAACACATTTTCTATTATTGGTCTCACGGAGACATGGTTGCATCCATTGTCTCCTCCAATTTATAACATTGATAATTACAACTTCCTCCATATAGATCGAAAAGTTGGTAAGGGAGGAGGTGTCGCTCTCTATGTACATAAAGATCTTAATTACAAAGTAAGACATGATATTGAACTTCAAAATATGGAATCCTTATTCATTGAAATTTCTAACGCTAAAAATAAGAATAAAATAATCGGTGTAATCTATAGACCCCCAACCAATAATGCTGATATATTTTTAAATGAATTGGAATCTAGTCTTGAATCAGTTTCTCGAGAAAACAAAAAAATCTTTATCATGGGCGACTTTAACATTGATTTGTCATTCCCCTATACTACAATAGGTCAACATTTTACTAATTTATTATCATCATTTGGATTACAACATCTCGTTAATAAACCAACTAGAATTTCTAACATATCAAATACAATACTTGATAATATTTTTTCTAATGCACTTGATAAAAGTGATAATGGAATAATATACTATGATATTTCAGACCATCTGCCTATTTTTGCAATGTATCCAAATGACAAACGCCCTCACCAACCTAGGGACAAAGATAACATAACCAGACGGAATGAAACCCAACGTAATATAGAATCCATTAAGGTAGATTTGGCTGAAGAAGATTGGCATGATATTTACCTAGAACAAAATGCAAATGACTCTTATGTAATATTCTTAAATAAACTTCTTTATTATTATGATAAAAACGTGCCATTACTAAGAGTTAAATCGAGAAAAAAGAAGAACAAACAACCGTGGGTCACACAAGGTATAATTAAATCCATATTCACTCGGAATAGACTTTATAAAATATCCATTAAATCGCCTACAATTCAAAACATAAATAAATACAAAAAATTCCGCAACAAATTAACTTCAGTTATTCGCCTTGCTCGCAAATCTTACTTTTCTGATAAAATTGAAAATAACAAAGATAATAAAAAATCATTATGGAATTCTGTAAATGAGATATTAGGTAAGAAAAAAGAAAACTATGATAACATCAATTTCGTAGAAAATGGTCAACACTTGCGAAACCCAAGTGATGTTGCTAATGCCTTTAATAACTTCTTCAATAATATCGGTCCAAATTTAGCTTCAAAAATAGTATCTAATGATAATGACTTTTCTGAATACTTAAACGACTTTCCGGAACATTCTTTATTTTTTAATCCGACTAATACTCATGAGATCTTAGAAATTGTTAGGTCTTTGAAACCAACTAAATCTTCAGGGCATGATGGAATAAGTGTCTGTTTATTAAAACAAATAATTCACTTTATAGCTTCACCGCTCATGCATATTTTTAACCTCTCTCTGTATCATGGCATTGTTCCCGATCCACTTAAGATTGCAAAAATAATACCAATATATAAGAAAGATGACCCATGTCTCACTTCCAACTACCGACCAATATCTTTATTACCGAGTATCTCTAAAATTCTTGAAAAAGTAGTTTACAAGCGATTGTATTCCTTTTTAAACAATAACAATATATTATTTCCAAATCAATATGGTTTTAGAGAGAATCACTCAACCAATTATGCAATTTTACAATTATTCGACAAAATATCTGATTCTCTCTCTAAAAAAGAACACAATGTTGGGGTTTTTATGGACTTATCAAAAGCATTCGATACAATGGATCACCGCATTTTACTTTGTAAATTAAAGAGATATGGAATCAGGGGGGTTGTTTTCACTTGGTTCAAAGATTACTTAAGTAATCGACGCCATTATGTTTCTTTCAAATAAAAAACATCCAATATTTGTACTATGAAATGTGGAGTACCACAAGGATCGATTTTAGGTCCCTTGCTATTTTTGATTTATATGAATGATATTGTAAATGCATCTCGAGAATTAACATATGTTTTATTTGCAGACGATACAAATGTCTTCTATTCCCACAAAGACTTAAGTATACTCGTCCCGACACTTAATTTAGAATTAAAGAAATTATCAAAATGGTTTAAAGCTAATAAACTCTCCCTAAATATAAGCAAAACAAATTTTATGTATTTTAAACACATTCAAACTAAACATATGTTCCTTAATATATACATAGATGACATCCCTATCATTGAAAAACAAGAAACCAAATTTTTAGGTGTATGGATTGACTCAAATTTAACCTGGAACAGTCACATTCACAATATTTGCATGATGGCATCCAGAGGAATAGGAATTTTGTTTAGATTAAAATATTATCTCTCCAAAAAATCATTATTTATGCTTTATAATTCGTTCGTTTTATCCCACTTATCTTACTGCAACTTAGTATGGGGGTATGGTAGTAAGGTAAAAATAGAAACGATTTTCCGTCTCCAAAAGAAAGCACTCCGCATATGTACTCATTCACATTTCATTGCACATACTGATCCAATATTTCACAACTTAAAAACATTGAAAATTGAAGATATTAACATTTATCAAACGGCCATATTTATGTTTAAATTTTCATCCAATACTATCCCGATTCCATTTCGCAATTTTTTTGTTTACAACAAAGACATTCACAATTATCCAACACGGCATTCACCAGATCTTCACTTAACCAACCCAAGAATATTACTCGCTCATAAAACGATACGCCACCGTGGCCCAGACATTTGGAATGCATTGCCACATGCTATAAAACAATGTACATCTCTCTATTCGTTTAAAGCTTCGTTGAAAAAATTTCTTATTTCTAAGTATACCTAATTTGATTCACCTGCACTCACCCACATGCACACACTTGCACTTCTTTTTACCATTTTTTTTCTACCAATATATATATGTGTGTATATATGTATATATATATATATATATATATATATATATATATATATATATATATATATATATATATATATATTTAAATCTTATATTTCGTGACGATCAATTTATCAAATATAATTTATGATGGTTTTCATGTAGCCCCTCTCCTGGCTGCTATTGCTTCAACCACCTCTGTGCTTATAATAGCTGGCCCCTGTATTTTACCGAACTATATCACATGCTAAGGTATGATTTAATTATCAGTCTTGTTTGTATTATTTATATTGTATCTTTTAAATTGTCACATTTAATTTGTATTCATTGAATTATGTGAACATGATTATTATCATTGATTTCTGAATAAAATGCAGAAACTCCTGCAAAAAAAAAATATTCATTAAAACTAGGGCAATACATTTTAAATGTCCAGCTCAGACGTAAGATAGGGGTAAAACAATAGTATATTTATGTTATTAATGTACTTATATTCTTCACTCTGTATGATGATTAAGTATTTATTGAATATTGATATATGACTTCGGCATTATCAATTGAAAAATACACGAAGAGCATGACAGTAAGAAAGTGAGTATTTATTTTTGAATTAAACCTAGTTAGAAGGAACTGGTCTTTGTATGAATAATTTTCACACTTCTCTAACTTAAAGAAATACAATGGAATTGTAAGATTTTTACACAATTATCGAAAGACTCACTTAAATTCTTAGTCTGTAGCGTCTAATATCTAGATAAATAAATTTGTAAGGAAAATGCTAAAGAGCATATTTAAAGGAAAAATAAAAACTTTACAGAACATTACAAAGAGAGGGTGATAAATAAAACATCTAAATTTCAATGCTTAAAAAAAAGTCGATGACCACTACTTTCATTTGGAATGATGATAGGAGTACAAGTCACATTATCGACCCTTTCCCAAAAGTTCAGACTGGCATAACAGAGTATACATTTATATTAAATGTATACTCTGTTACAACTGCACATTGACGGAATACCTGTTCTTCCGGTTAAGGAAGTACAGGGCTTGTTCCCCACCAGGACTCCTAATGTAGACATGAGTCCCATCGATGACACCTATGACAACAGGTAGAGGTTCACTACATTCTGTATTCCTCCTCAGATCACCCTCACACATGTTGATGAGATGGAGTGCAGTCTCTTTTGAGAAGCGATACCGCATTCGAAAGGCTCCGTCAGGGTCTGGGCCTGTTGGCTATCTGTGTATACATGGAAAAAAAATTAGAGTAGACAAACATGAAAAATAAATTTGATAATTCAAGATTCCCTGAACAATAGGTAAGGTTTGCTAACCATTCAGCCCCCCCCCCCCCTAGTCTTCTTAGGTACAGTATGGAAATAGCCCAGTCTATTTAGGATTAAGTTTTTCTTTTCCTAATTTTGTTTTTACATTAATATGCATTGCATACATCAAGTCAAATGTTTCAAATAATCTGCTGCTTTAATTGCTGTACTCCTTTCATTTTGACTCCATCCATTTTTAAATCTTGAAAATTGTCACTGCTTGTGCAAGTAGGAACAAAAATTTGCCATGTTGGTTTCATCACTAGTGCTTCAACCAGTATCTCCTCCATATAGAAACAAGTCATAATTTTGTCAGTTATAAAAAAGGGAAATATTTTGCAATAAGCACTGCATCGGTTTATTGTTCAATTGAAACAAAGCTTACCTCTCTGAGGCTGTTGACACGATCAAGATGCATTAAATGAGCACGGTGATTTTCTGCCATTTTTTGTTCTGCATAGAAAATGAAATTGACATAGGGTTATTTTTCCTTTGCTAAAATAAAAATACGTTACTGCTCTCCAAAATTTATTTTCTTTGAAACGATTCATCATCTCAAATGAAATCTTCAAAATTGCTGAAAAGACTAGCCTGGAGGTTCCTGGAGAGTAAAAATCAGTCTAGGCATACATAGTCATAGCCGGCCCGTAGGCTTACTCATGACCATCATGACCATGGATAGTACCATGGATCTACTATGGTAGTGCTTACTGAACTTCTGTCAGTCAGTCAGGGAAACTCCCGGTTTTCCGAGATCGTTTGAAAAGTCCCCTTTTCGAGATAGGTGTGTTCACCGAAGCGTGAATCACCGCTGAAAACCTTCGCCCTGTGTACTCTTTCTCGGCTGTTTTCAGACCCTTATGTATGTGTGCGAAACACTCGGTAAGAGCGGTGAAAATGTGTACGCGTGTATACAACCGTGCATTGTTATCTTTAAAACATGTGCCTCTCTCTCCCCCTCTCTCTTTTCTCTCTCTTATTTATTGTCAAGCATTCAATTTGATTTTCGTTCATCACTTACCCTTAATCCGGACGTTAAATGTGCCGTAATTAGATCATATTTTTGGATCAACCGTCATGTTTATCCGTATAATATCCAACTTTCATGTTAATTCCACCTGAGCATTCATCTTCAGCTTTAATATGATCTGCTGCACAATCCATAATCAATACATCATTATAATATTATTTCCACTACTAGTGCCGGCGGAAGTCATGGAAATTATTAAGTCGATATGCAATTTCAAAACATGCCGAATACAGGTCTGTCCTAAAACAATCATTGGCTGGTTGACGAAGCCAACGAATTGGAAAAAAGTATACTGTATTCACCTTCAAAACAAACATACTGCAAAGTATTGGGGCTAGCGGTCACCAAATCAAGTGCATTATAAAAGTCTGCCTGTCAGCTCGATCCATGTCCAAACTTCCCTCAAACGTCCAGCCCAGATGAGTTAAAAGCAATATCATGATGTCATTATGATCATGACCATTCTCCATTCGACATGATCCATGCTAGCAGTGAACAGGTGTGAAATCAATGGTTTAGATTATGAACATTATCGAGAACTGCATGTCCATTTTCCATAGCACTAAACCGCCGGAGAGCTGGTTAGAGGTTACTACCATAGGAACGAATATATTTTCCAAGTCTTTCTTATCATATATTACGTAATGCCGTACCCAAAATAACTTTCAGCATGATCATGGAAGGTCCATGGTAGTACCATAGCTCTATGCACACTTTGTACACGCAGTGCACACACACACACCACACGTTCGGCTACAACATGCAGCGGAGTATCGCAGCACAAAGGCTGAACGCAGAGACTAACCTCCTCTTACGAGAACTTTTGCTTGAATTTTTTCAGCATAAATGTGTCTTCTTTCTTCAATAGCGTCTAAGCACCACGGTGGCGAATTCTATTTTTTAGAATATAGATGACAAATTTAGTTTTCTTTAACATATTTGAAAATAAAATTCAGCCACCGTGGTGCTTTTTATATGATTTTTTTAGTGAGGGTATGTAAAAAACCCCATTCACTTTGTACAGGAAAGCTATTCGGTGAGATCCTAACAGATTACGTCATGCGACCACAAATCCCTGTTATTCGAGATTCTGTCGCTCTCGCAAAAGAGGGAGTTTCCTTGACTGTAAGTTCTGAATCTGATTATCATTCTGAGATGCACCGTAGAGTACGGTAACTCAACTGATTTTTACTCTCCAGGAGCCTTCAGGCGTGCAGGCTAGAGTAAGATAGACCATGTAGATATAAGAAAATCCAGGAACAGGGTCAGGGGGATTCAGAAATTTCGGAAGAATCGAGTGAAAAGGGGAACAAGTCAAAGGTCTAATCGTCTAACGTCAACGAGTACGTCTAGCCGTGTCACAGAGCTCGCGAAAGACCAACACAGAAATGCACTTATGGGGCTACACAAAACCATTTCCGCGAGAATTTTTTTTCACTAACTCGACTCTCATGACCGTACCTAATATACATGCATTTATGACATAAATTCGGACATTACTTCACAAATCAATACATAAAAAGTGACAAAAAATATTGCTCATCAAACAAATATGTCAAATTACTCACAATTTTCTCGGAGCTCGGTCCAGCATGTATTTTTTCCACCACTTTCACGTCCAGTCTTCCACCTGAAATTTTGCTGCAAAATTATCGTCCAGCGGTTCGTTTGTCTGCACAAAGATGTACCCAAATGCTGCGCTGTGATTGGCCAATTACGCCTAGAATCCACGGATTCTGTGAAGTCCACTGTTTCAGACCACCCCAAACAGTTGACTCGAAATCATAACGTAATGGACTTGGTAGAATCCGTGGATTTGGTCGAGTCCACCTTTGTGAATCACAAAAGCGAATCCGTGGACTGTGGACTCAACAAAATCCGTGGATTAATCCGTGGATTTTGCAGAATCCACCTTTGTGAATTCGGGCCAAAGATATTATAAGAAAAATATCAGTGCTTTATTAAGTGCCACCCATATCAACCTCATAATTTTCCTGCAAAGTGTTTAAAATATATAGCTGAAATTCACTCCTTTTTCAGATCGGAATATCAAAAAGTTTAAGTTCGCGCTCGCTTTGATTTTCGTGATAGCAGATGTATATAAAATGCCCATAGTCTGGGACTAAATAATTATAAAACATGCGCGCACATGTTCATTCAGATACTCAACTTGTTTTCTTAATTTAAATCATTATCCAGCTTCAGATCACAATATCAACAGTTTTGTGATCGCTTTATTAATGCACGAAGACCCCCTATAAGTCATCCTTTTTATGATTTGCGAAAATGAATAGAGTGTCACGTTTTAGGTCTAAATCTCGACGTTTTTTTGCTCGAGCTTCGGGCTCGTATCAGTTGTTTGCTTACATAGTTATCATGTTCACAATTACACAAATTTATTAATTTTTTTTATTTTTCATGCAGATATTTCGATTTTTTAAGCTCGCTCTTCGCACTCGCATTATCAGATTGTTGTAACGTCTTAATGGCTACGTGCAAGCAGTCCCTAATATTTACTTGTTCGATCAGTTCAAAACGCATATGTTTATGCGCTCGCATTATTAATGCAATAAAGTACAGGAGTACTTAAAATACATTGAGTACAGGATGTTTAGTATTAAGCCAATCGGGTGTTGACAAAAGGGGGAAATGCATTTGGTCATATAATACAGGGTTTTTTTCCTTACAACCATATATTACTTCATTTACAAGTTATCATAACACTGGGTATGCCTTTGTTATATTCGCCGGCCCATGGCCTTCTGGCGAGTCGAAAATAGCTGATTTGATCATCCTTGTACAAGCTACATGTAGGTGGTTTGTATAGTAATAAATAATACTGCTGTTTTGTCTCGCCGTAAAGCAACCGATCGGCGAATGTGACAGAGGCATTAATAATTTTTATTGTTGTGTTAGCGAGAAGGATTCTGGGTCGAATCTAGCTTACTTTATGTGATCTCAAAATGGCAGCAATGAACAATGTATGAAATAGGGAAAGTAATTCATGTGACATCAGAATGTTGGTGGATGTAAATCCTTGTTTACATAAAGATGAAATGTTGTTGCATTACTCTAGCCATCATTTACCGGTATACAAAAGATGTTTTGTGTATAGTATTACTCATATGTAATAAATGTGTCAATATGTTTTAAATGTCTTTGCAATTTTTTTAATTTAACCGCTTTTTCAATAGTGAAGATGCCATGGTTGTGCTGGACCACAAGTATGCTCTAATAAACCAGTGCAGCATTACTACAGGAATACCTGTAGTACTGTCCTGTGATACTGTACATAGTATCACAGGACCGCCACAGTACTACATGAAAACCTGTAGTATTGGCCTGTGATACTGGCCTGTCGTATTCCTGAAGTACTGTCCTGTGATACTATGGACAGTATCACAGGACAGTACTACAGGAATACGACAGGTCAGTATCACAGGACAGTACTGAGAGTATCACAGGACAGTACTACAGGAATACGACAGGCCAGTATCACAGGACAGTACTACAGGTATTCCTGTAGTACTGTCCTGTGATACTCTCAGTACTGTCCTGTGATACTGGCCTGTCGTATTCCTGTAGTACTGTCCTGTGATACTGTCCATAGTATCACAGGACAGTACTTCAGGAATACGACAGGCCAGTATCACAGGCCAATACTACAGGTTTTCATGTAGTACTGTGGCGGTCCTGTGATACTATGTACAGTATCACAGGACAGTACTACAGGTATTCCTGTAGTAATGCTGCACTGGTTTATTAGAGCATACTTGTGGTCCAGCACAACCATGGCATCTTCACTATTGAAAAAGCGGTTAAATTCACAAATTTGCAAAGACATTTAAAACATATTGACACATTTATTACATATGAGTTATACTATACACAAAACATCTTTTGATATACCGGTAAATGATGGCTAGAGTAATGCAACAACATTTCATCTTTATGTAAACAAGGATTTACATCCACCAACATTCTGATGTCACATGAATTACTTTCCCTATTTCATACATTGTTCATTGCTGCCATTTTGAGATCACATAAAGTAAGCTAGATTCGACCCAGAATCCTTCTCGCTAACACAACAATAAGAATTATTAATGCCTCTGTCACATTCGCTGATCGGTTGCCTTACGGCGAGACAAAACAGCAGTATTATGTATTACTATACAAACCACCTACATGTAGCTTGTACAAGGATGATCAAATCAGCTATTTTCGACTCGCCAGAAGGCCATGGGCCGGCGAATATAACAAAGGCATACCCAGTGTTATGATAACTTGTAAAAGAAGTAATATATGGTTGTAAGGAAAAAAAAACCTGTATTATATGACCAAATGCATTTTCCCCCTTTTGTCAACACCCGATTGGCTTAATACTAAAAGCAAAACATCCTGTACTTAACCAGATTATGAAATAATGGATAACAACTTGTGCACGTACAGATAATGCATGGTTCTAATATGGTAAGGGATGACATTATGATGTGGTGATCACCAGTATAAATTTAAAGTACATAAAGAGGTAATCACAATCACTTCATTTTGCACAGAAGTCCATAAATAATGAAAGACATTTTTAAATAAATTTCACATTGTTTACCATAGGTTAGAGAAAAATATGAATATACGATTAAAAATATATTGAAATGAATCTCTTGACTTTGAAGAGGCATACCATTGTTTTGCAGTCTTCTTGTCTCAGAATTGCTCTGATTACAGATCAAAGAGCGTGATTTATGCAAGTTTACGTCATGTATGAATGTAAGCCTAAGCCCATCACAAACACAGAATTGTAACATGTAATTTGATATGCTACATTTCATGATTATTTACACCATCTACCAAGTCAAAGAACAACATGACCTGAATCAGAATTACTGCGCAACCATTTAACTTCATGACGTTCAATACTTGATGTCGCTACATGAAATAATGAAGGTCATGTAGCATTTTGCATTCATACTGATTTGAGTCATGTAGTAATTTCAATTAAACAATTACATGTAGCATAGAAATGACGTAATTATGACCATAAAAATTGGAACATATCATTATTTAGGTCATGCAGCAATTCAAATTACCACCTGAAGTAAATAATATGCAGAAAAAAGGAATTACTACATGACATAAAGTCACATGATTCTGTTTTTGATGGGCTCATACTTCCATATGTTAAGCAAATAACAGACTATTTCATTATCTACTGATTATCCACAAAACATAAAATAAACCAATATGAGAGAGAGCATCATATCCAAAATAATCTCTAGTTCACCCACTATGTAAGTATAAAAATAAAAAAGTTAAATTTTCTGTACTTTCACACACCTAAAAGTATTATATGTCACTTGACCCTGATAAAGTTATTTTTTTCATAATACTAATTTGGCAGACAATAGAAATGGCAAGTAGTGAGTTCTAGCTGCATGGTTTGCATAGTTAATGTTAAATGAATTTCAATAAATAATGTCACCTTTCTGTACACTATGGCCATCTGCTGTTCATAAACTGTCATTAATTAGGCCATGCAGTAATTCAAATTACCACCTCTAGTAAACAATTGTGGTATGCAGTAAAGGAAATAACTACATGACGTCAATCTGTCTTTGATGGGCTCATGCTGCCATATGTTAAGCAAATAGCAGACGATTTCTACTGATTATCCACAGATGTAATACATAAAACGGTAAAAGCGATTTTGGGTCTCGCCCACTTATGAAAATAACCAGATATATCTTGATTTGCGATGGTACGCAACAGAATTGTATCAAAACTTGTCATAAAAGCCTTGCACATAAACTTTAATGCTGACCTGAAGATGACCTTTGACCTTACCATGTGACCTCCGACTGCAGCATATCATGCAGGTCACCTAAGTACATCTAGACAACCCATGTGCCAATCTTCAACGCGATCGTGCTGTCGAGATCTCAAGGGGGGGGGGGGCAACATGCGTAGCTTGTGTGCATGGACCTTTAGGTTTATGCTTGTATGTCATGGAAAACAAACCATCTCAAACACATGTACTGGTATTCCTTCCTTGCTCGCCTTGATGATTGAGAGCTGTGCAACACGTGCATAGATCTACACTCTCAGCCAAGGCGAGGCAAGCAATACGGCATCTTTGTGATGGTTTCTTTACGATCACATATATGAGCTGCGCATGTTGGAGACGATCTTTTACATCTAATTAAATTTACCTCAACGTTTATCTTCGGAAAAGGTTTTATGGTAATTTAAAAAATAACACGAGATGTCAATATATTTTCATATAGATAAATAATTCCCTGAGTTTCGTAATTTTGTCAAATTAATGAGATAAAAATTACATCTAACAGAACGAGTGACAATCTATCCCAGCCACATGAAATTTATCGTCGGTGCATATCGTCTGCTGCTATTCATTGAGTTGATTTGCCTTCAGGTTTGGATTATATTCACTTGTTTGTAAGTACAGTTATATCATTATTTTCCTTCCTCATAGTCAAAGAGGTAAGAGACTCTGTCTGGACAGTGTGGTAATTCATTTTCATGAATTCAATTTGGCCCGCGCGCTGTAGCTAGCACTTGTAGCAGCTGCATGAGTTCGGCGTGTGATCGTGTTGCAAGTTGAATTGTCCGACTCATCATCATCGGCGTAATTCCCCAATTTACCTCCAGCTACGTCACTTTGTTGTTCACTTCATCTTCAAAATCATCAATTTGAAAATCCAAATCTAGATAAAATTCTGGGTTTTCTTTCATTTCGGGATCGAAGTATTCAGTGACAGTGTGGAGAAAACGTACCCTCGCAACAGGTTTTGCAAGCAAGTGGAGCTTCACGTGGGAGAGCCAATCACGCCTCTCGTACAGACAGTGATGTCATAAAAAATCCCCAATTTTGCGGACGTAAATCTGCGTGTTTTAAGCATTCAGATAGAGAACTTTAAACTATCAATTAACTGAGTCTCATCCGTCTCCATGATAAATGATGTACACCATCGTGTTCTTATTTTCTCCTTAAATTTGATATATGATTCTCCATTTTTACGATTTTCAATACATTTCTACTTAGACCTTAATCGACTTTCTGGCTCCTCTTGAGTAGTCACCATTCATTGGACAGCTTGTTTTGGCAGCCTCCCTAAGTAGTTTTTATCCACGTCTGTTCACCATTCATTGGACAGCTTGTTTTGGCAGCCTCCCTAAGTAGTTTTAATCCACGTCTGTATAGCATGATGCAGCTTTATCTGTAGAAAAAAAAACATGTACCATTACGATAACATGAACATCAAAATAAAAGAAATAAAGGGGTGATCCGGGCTGAAAAATGAAGATCTTAATAAATAGAGTAGAATTCACTGAGCAAAATGCCGAAAAGTTCATCAAAGTAGGATAACAAATAACGAAGTTATTGAATTTTAAAGTTTAGCAATATTTTGTGAAAACAGTCATCATGAATATTCATTAGGTGGGCTGATGATGTCACATCTCCACTTGTTCTTTTGTATTTTATGATAGGAAATTGAGTTTATTTAAAATTTTTCCACCAAGAACTAGAAAAATTGGATTGACAACTGATTTAGTGCATTCGATATATTACTGCAACTTATTTCATTATAAGGGAGACATACTCTTCACACAAGTATGAAATAATGAAAAAAAAATATGATTTTATGTAATAACATAAAAAACAGAAAGTGGAGATGTGACATCATCAGCCCACCTAATGAATATTCATAACGACTGTTTCCACAAAATATTGTTAAACTTTAAACTTTGATAACTTAAACATTTTTTATCCGATTTTAAAGAAATTTTCGGCATTTTGCTCAGTGAATTCTACTCTATATATAAAGATGTAAGTATTTTCAGACCAGACCACCCCTTTAAGGTGTTTTGCCACCAGTACATACCAATCCGACCATGAGGTCCTTGCGGCTATCTCTCTTAGCATGTTCTTGCTTATGAAGCAAACTTAGCCGAATATTCAAGAGTGACAAACAATTTATAATGCAAACAAATTGTCATAAGCATAATATTGAAACTTTTTAATACATAAATTTACCTCTCCTAACAAGGATTTTCAACTACACTGTATGCCACTGCATGAATACAATCTGCTTAATTTTGCAATTATAATATCAACTGAAGTGAATGCCTACATAATCACCTTTTATGAACTCCAACCGTGTCCTGACATGAACATGGCCTTTTTTGTGTACACCTGTAGTATCTTTCCAACATAATGCTGGACTTGCTGCTCGATCATCCAGAGATCCCTCTTTGAATCTTTAATGAAATGAATTTGAGTGACATAGTAAAATTCTGTTTGCAGATTAATAAAAATTCATGATGATAAAACTTCTTCATTCCCATATTTCAGTGTTACAATTCAAGTGTAAAGAGTCTTATTTTTTAATAATAAACATAAAATGAATGAAAACATTAAAAGTAGAGGAGCATTTTAACTTTACTCACAGTCTGTTATTGTCGCTAAAGTCTTTACAATAAAGATTGGACACTTTGCCGACATCGCGTAATGCTTTGCATCGATTTACATGTAAAATAGTCTTTGTGCATAGTCTTTTCTATGAAGTGTCTTTAATATGAAGATAAATCATACATCCTTTAGCTAATTAGATAAAAAAAAATTGGAAATTTTTATCAAAGAAAAGAGAAATTAGCACTTAAATGAAGCTATTTGAGGGATATTGATGATATTTAGGGTGAATTGACTTCACATCTTTTTTGCAAGTTTGTCATGTTCATAGAAGGCCGGACTTGATTTCATAAAACTTTTTTTGAATTTGCGGGATTGCCTATCTCGAGCGAAGTTCATGCAGGCTCCACTCCACTTCACTATCGCTACACTACGCTCCACCTACCCAAACTTGAGACCGTGAACTCGATCTGATATTCCGAGTGACAAAAAGTGGGATTTTATGGGGGAAAATATAAAATTCGTGCAACATCATGCTCTTTAAAAACAATCAAAACTAATATTCTTACTGTACACAAAGTTTCACTTCTTAATGCCTCTATCCGTCTCAAAATTGGTGATTGAGAGCCAACATGAAGTTCCTCACACGTATCAATATTTCGCTGCCAATTTCAATACATCGCATGCGCGTGAGGCCAGTCTGAGCTTGGACCAGACCCGGTACCTCGTGCATTACGGTGCACATTTTACTGAAAATGATGTCGGCCATTTTGAAAATGATGACCTTGATAATGATCTTGATGATGTACCCATGGTCGAAGAATCAACAATAATAGATGGATCAACTGCTGAACCGTCCCAGTGCATTTCGTGTGGATCATCTTTTGTTGAATGCGAGGGAGCACTTTGCCCTAATTGTGCGACGATCCCGGATAGACTAAAATCAATGGAAAATCGATTAATCCAGATAAGTAACTCCTTATCTAACAAAGCAAACGACTCTGTCGTATATCAAGACGGATACAAAAGGAATCCCCCAACCCAGTCACAAGACATCATGCCTTCCCGTTGCTATGAAAATTCTATCCCTAGCAACCCGCTGGAAACTGATGTGCAGTCAGGCAGCACTACGAAAGATCTCCATTCAACATCCCAAAATAATTGTACTCCGATAACAGATCAACTCAATGAATATAGACAGGCCCAAAGTGTAAAGTTCAAAAATATGAGGAAGGGTCAAACTAAAAAGGTCAAAAGTCTTTGAACCCCGTCGTCTTTCCAAACCAAATCCTGTTGGAATACGATCGATCGCCGGTGCCCGCGTCGAGGATGTATCCGACATAACGACAAGGCTTGCCAATGAACGTGAAGTTGAAGAAGTAATCCTCCACATAGGAACGAACAACATTCACGACACTGATAGTCAGGAAATAGCAACTCAGATTGAATCACTGGGTTCACACATCATTGAAAAATGTCCAACAGTTACCAAAATTGCTATATCTGGCATCATACAACGGACCTCATTAAGACACCAATCAAAAGTCAAAGATGTCAATTCCCACCTGACTTTACTAGCACATAAACATGGGTGGAACTTTATCAATAACAGCAACATTAAACCTGATATCCACATATCACATGATGGTATCCATCTCAACAGTGCAGGAGTTGAGATATTTACTCAAAACTTTCTTAACTACCTTGAGCCTATCGATGGAGTTATCGAAAAAAGTCTGAGTCGATCGCTTATCATCAGGGCGAATCTTATCCAGCTGCCACACCCCTCTATTCCCAAGTTACACAGGATAGTGTATACCGCCCTCTACCGGATGATCGTAACTTCAGCCTTGATTATCCTCAACACCAACCTTACGGTGGATGTTATAATTGTGGTGAATTGAACCATAACAGGTCAAACTGCAGACATGGAACCAGACTACAATGTCATAAGTGTTTAGCACTTGGTCACAAATCGAAATTTTGCCCGAATTGGTATTATTAATATATTGGCCAGGAAGAGAGAGCCGTTCTATGCCCATCATCAAACATTAGACCATATGAGCATAGTGACCAACAGTCACCAACAGACTTTAGTGTGTCAGGCCAATATATTACCCGTCCAAACAGCGATTATAATAATCAATTCACTCACAGAAATAGCAAAGAGACCCTAGGAAAAATCAAAGGAAAAGGTCGTATTGACAACGGAACTCAACATGAAAATAATCACGAATTAATTAATGTACTTGATTTGAGTAGCGAATGTCAACCAAACACCAGGAATTATCTCTATGATATTTTCGAACCAGGAAGAAATCCTAATATCGATCATATCAACCAGCCATTTAATGGATGTGAATCTCAAGTAAATTTTGATAAAAACGTGGATTTTGAACTGGACGCACCATATGAACATATGCCTTGTAAATACAAATTATATTGCCTTGAACAAGAAACTGACATTGACATACGCTTCAATGAACATGAAAGTATAACTGAAAAGGACCTGCATGAATCCAAACATAGGACAGTCATCAACAACCAAAGACATTTTGATTGTGAAAACAGAGATATTTTATGGTACTCATATGTGCAACGAATATAAATGTGGTGATAATAATGATGTAAATATTAAACAGAAATTATATAATAGTCATGAATGTATTGATATATCTTATTCTGATAATATAAGATATGATTACAGTAAACTAAAAGACAATCATATAAACTTATGTGGTAATATCAAATTTCAACAAGGAAACGCTCATTGTGAAAGAAGGTATTGTAATCCAAATGATGATACTCATGAAAGTAATACAAAACGTAAACTCAATCAAAATACAACTGGCAAAGAAAGCAGTGAGTATTGTGGAAACAACAAGTTATATACATACAGCGAAAAATCTAAAAAAAAAGTTGCTTTTATTCAAAATATAAATTACATGAACATCATCAATGTGGATTACAAGATAAATCTTATGTTACAAGTGAAAGTGAATTTGATCCACAATATAATGATTGTGACTTACTCAATTTGTATATTACTTCAAATAATAAGGAAAATCATGTATCTGATTTACCATGTAAACTTTATGAATTCGATCATGACACAATTATCCAATCTGGATTACAATGTGATGATTATGATAATATTGAATCGGATTCGAAAAGTAATGTCGTTAAAATGAACATATCTTGCAATGTAAAGATTTTGAAATCAACCAATATGAACTAAATGTAAATAATAATGAGAGTAGCAAATTTGATTCCCATAATGATCTTGAAAGTGAATGTAAAGATGATGAAAAAGGTCAAAATGATGAAAAAAGTAATGATCATGATGACAGTGAATTTAATGTACAGCGTACCTAAAATGAAAATGAGTATACCTTACAGTGTAAAGATGATGAAATCAAACAATGTGAACTACAAAGAAATGATCATAATAACGAATCTGATCCCCATATTGATTTTGAAAGTGGATGTAAATACGATGAAAACGGTCAATATGGCCAACAAAATAATGATCATGATAATAGTGAATTTGATATACAGTGTAACTATGCTGAAAATGAATGTCCATTACAATGTAAAGATGTTGAAATGTGTCATGATGATCCACAGAGTGATAACCACGAATACGAATTGCACAGTAAACGTCTTAACATATATAAAGGTATGAAAATTGGTCATATAAATTGCCGTAGTATTGTTGATAAGCATGATGAAATAACATTTTTATTGACCAAATTTAATTTTGACATTCTATGCATATCGGAAACTTGGCTGCATAACCTTGTTAGTGATGATACAGTCAAAATTGATAATTATAACATTATTCGGCGCGATAGGTCTATTAAACGCGGAGGGGGCGTTTGTATTTATATACGCAATAATCTATCTTTCAGCCACAGATCCGACCTGAATCATGAAAGTTTAGAAGCAGTATGGCTCGAACTAAATAATATTAAACATGAAAGTATAGTATTATGCTGTATATACAGACCCCCAAATTCAACTAGTGATTTTTTCCATGACCTATTTGATATTCTTGAACCTGTATCTATTGAAAATAAAAAAATAATGATTTTAGGTGACATTAATATAGATTATCTTGACTCTGAATCCATAGGTCGGAGTTCGATTGATGATCTCAAAAATCTCTTTATGCTCTCGCAGATAATAAGAAAACCTACTAGGCTTGGTTTGACAACATCAAAATGTATTGATCACATTTATACGTCCATTCCTGATTTGCATTTAATATCAGACGTTGCATGTATTTCTTTAAGTGATCATTATCTTATATATACTTGTCTAAATATCGATGTTCCTAAGGTCAAACATAAAACTCTTCGTTTTCGTAACTATAAAAACTTTGATGAAAATCAATTTCTTACTGATTTGTCTAAATATAACTCTGAAAATGACGCAAATACATTATGGAATAAATGAAAATCTTTCTTCTTAAATGTTTGTAAAAAACATGCCCCTATAATATAACATAACATAATAGGATTAATGTACAAAAGAGATTATCTTAAAAAGAAGTACGATAAGAAAAAGCTTAACAAAGATCTAATTGAATATCGGAAAATAAGAAATAGGATTACAAGTCTAATACGAACAAATAAAAAAGAATATTATAATGAAGTGTCAGATAAGTATAAGAATAATCCAAAGAAATTGTGGAAGGAATTTAATATGGTAATAGGAAAAAAAAAATAATGATACTATACCTTTGAAATTGACTGTGAAACAACGAATGATTATTTTTCCAATGTTGGTAAAAAGATGAATAAGCTTTACACCGATAATACTATTGAATGGAAACACCCAAAATGCTTGTATAAATTTACGTTTACAGATATTCAACCTGATGAGGTCCTTAAATTACTCCGTCAACTCTCATCTTCTAGTAATTTAGATATCCTTGATTTTTACTCAAAACTCTTACGACTTGCTGCCCCATATATCTATAAATCCTTATGTAGACTATTTAATATCAGTCTTTCTCTTGGGCCAGTCCCCAACGATTGAAAGATTTCAAAAACGACTCCTTTATATAAGGGGAAAGGGTCCAAATTGGACAAGACAAATTATCGGCCAATATCAGTTGTCTGTCATATTGCAAAATTAATTAATTTTAAAAAAACAACTCATTAATTATTTTCTTGATCATGACCTTTTTAGCGTTGATCAGTTTGCCTTCTTACCAAATCATTCTACAGTTTCTTGTTTACACAGGGTCGTCGACGACTGGTATGAAGCATTTAATGAACATGAAGTTGTTGGAGCATGCTTTTTGGATATATCAAAATGTTTTGATTCAATTGACCATAATCTACTTCTTTTTAAAATGGAGAAATATGGAATTTATCATATCCCTTTGGAATGGTTGAAATGTTATCTTCGCAACAGAAAACAAACTGTATATTGCCACGGTCTATTATCATCCTATCAAAATGTAACCGTTGGGATCCCACAAGGAAGTGTTCTGGGCCCTATTTTATTTCTCATAATGATTAATGATATATCTGAAAGTGTAAGTGGCACATGTAATGTATTTGCGGATGATGTTGTCATATATATAATATTGGTCCAAACATAACAACAACTAGAATTTAATTCGTCATGCGGACGAATTAGGTGGTCTTTCTTTATTCTCGCCATCGTGATCACTATTACCATGTTCATGCAGATCAATATGATCTTCATGATGACGACGGAATATTCTTTATGGATGGAATACTTGTGAAAGACGGGAGATGATAAAACACTGTTAAGTGGGTCTCTTTCATGTCTGACAATACATGTGATATGAAACAAAGTAATTATGATTCTCTTATCTTGCGAAATTTTAACTTTTATACCATTTAATTATCACGAAGGATCATGTACGAGGTGGTAAAAAGAAAAAATCTTGTTTACCCCAGGACTCGAACCTGCGCCCCTGTGAAAGCAATTCAAATGAGTTATCCATTGAGCCGCGATATTCCCCATAGAGAATACATGTAAGCAATTTTGAGAATTACAATTCCAATTTTGCAAGCGAAATACGGGCATGATCCCGGCATCTGATAAAAAAATGGATGGCACATTTTCGAAAGCTTAGAATCTCGGCTACAACATACTTAAAAGTTCAGGGAAAACCGACATGAAACAATGGAGATATGGCTAACGAAATAGAGGAATGTCGAATCTAGATTTGAGAAAAGGTCATGTCCCATAGAGATTACACGCAAAATACATGTGATATGAAAAAAGTAATTATAATCTGTTTTATCTTGCTAAATGTAAAATTTTATACCTTTTAATTATCATTAAGGATCATGTAAGAAGTGGCAAAAAGAAAAAAAAATGAAAAAAAATCATCTTGTTCACCCCAGGACTCGAACCCGCGCCCTTTAGAAAGCAATCAAAGCCACGATATTCCCTATAGAGAATACACGTAAGCAATTTTGAGAATTACAAGTCAGATTTTGCAAGTGAAATACGGGCATGATCCCGGCATCTGATCAAAAAATGAAGGGTAACATGTGAAAGCTTCGAATATCAGCTACAACATACTAAAAGCTCAAAGAAAACTGACATGAAAAAATGGAGATATGGCTCACGAAGTAGAGGAATGTCGAATCTAGTTTTGAGAAAAGGTCATTTCCCATAGAGATTACACGCAAAATACATGTGATATGAAATTATAATCTGTTTTATCTTGCTAAATTTTAACTTTTATTCCTTTTAATTATCATAAAGAATAATGTAAAAAGTGGCAAAAAGAAAAAAAAATGAAAAAAAAATTATCTTGTTCACCCAAGGACTCGAACCCGCGCCCTTTAGAAAGCAGTCAAAGCCACGATATTCCCCATAGAGAATACACGTAAGCAATTTTGAGAATTACAAGTCCAATTTTGCAAGTGAAATACGGGCATGATCCCGGCATCTGATCAAAAAATGAAGGGCACATTATCGAAAGCTTAGAATCTCAGCTACAACATACTCAAAGGTTAAAGAAAACTGACAAGAAACAATGGAGATATGGCTCACGAAATAGAGGAATGTCGAATCTAGTTTTGAGAAAAGGTCATGTCCCATAGAGATTACACGCAAAATACATGTGATATGAAAAAAGTTATTATTATCTGTTTTATCTTGCTAAATTTAAACTTTTATACCTTTTAATTATCGTAAAGAATCATATAAGAAGTGGCAAAAAGAAACAAAAACTGGAAAAAAAATAATCTTGTTCTCCCCAGGACTCGAACCCGCGCCCTTTAGAAAGCAGTCAAAGCCACGATATTCCCCATAGAGAATACACGTAATCAATTTTGAGAATTACAAGTCAAATTTTGCAAGTGAAATACAGGCATGGTCCCGGCATCTGATCAAAAAATGAAGGGCACACTATCGAAAGCTTAGAATCTCAGCTACTACATACTAAAAGCTTAAAGAAAACTGAAAAGAAAAAATGGAGATGTCCCATAGAGATCACACGCAAAATAAGAAAAGTGGAATGCCTCTGGCCGTCTCACCTGCATTACGCGGTTCAATATAGCAGCAGTGCTGACTTTGAATACTACTCTAACTCGCACAAGATATTCAGTGATACATGGTTACTCTTATGTCCACTTTTTATGAACTAGACCAATAAACTTACAGAGATATGATGGTTATTCAACAAAAAACCCCAACATGGCCAAAGTTCATTGACCTTACATGACCTTTGACCTTGATCATGTGACCTGAAACTCAAACAGGATGTTCAGTGATACTTGATTACTCTTATGTACAAGTTTCATGAATCAGATCCATAAACTTTCAAAGTTATGATGGTAATTCAACAGATACACCCAATTCGGCCAAAGTTCATTGACCTTTGACCTTGGTCATGTGACCTGAAACGCGCACAGGATGTGCAGTGATACTTGATTACTCTAATGTCCAAGTTTAATGAACTAGACCAATAAACTTTCAAAGTTATGATGGTAATTCAACAAATACCCCGATTCGGCCAAAGTTCATTGACCCTAAATGACCTTTGACCTTAATCATGAGACCTGAAACTTGTACAAAATTTTCAGTGATGCTTGATTACTATTATGTCCAAGTTTCATGAATCAGATCCATAAACTTTCAAAGTTATGATGGGAATTCAACAGATATCCCCAATTCGGCCAAAGTTCATTGACCCTAAATGACCTTTGACCTTGGTCATGTGACGTGAAACTCTAATAGGATGTTCAGTAATACTTGATTAACCTTATGGCCAAGTTTTATTAACTAGGTCCATATACTTTCTAAGTTATGACATCATTTCAAAAACTTAACCTCAGGTTAAGATTTGATGTTGACGCCGCCGCCGTCGCCGTCGGAAAAGCGGCGCCTATAGTCTCACTTTGCTTCGCAGGTGAGACAAAAACTGATATGCCTCTTTTCTTCGCTGTTTTACGCAATGATGCGTTTCTCAAAACGAATATTTATGTTTACTAAGGAGAAAGAGTACATTCTAAACTACAACATACCGAAATCTGGGCGAAAAATGATCTATATTCGAGAACAACCAGATTTGCATAAATTTGATGACGTCATTTTTGAAAAAATGAAATTTTTAGTTTAGGCGCCATTTTGATGACGTCACTATATAATTTAGGGACAATGATGACATGAAATCAACTCTACAACTCATACTCTATCGATATATGAAAAAAATTGGGGGTCAATGGACTATTAAAAGAGCTACAGTGAATTTTGAATAGGCATGTTTTTGCCCATATATGGCCTATAGTGAGAGCTCGCGAGCACACGTGCTGCAAACTTTAACGGGTGTTGATTTCGTTATTAATGGTCGTAGAAGGTTGATCAAGGTATCAAATTGTTCAAAATTTTATTATCAATGCAATGATGTAAAAAAAAACCGGTGTTTCTGCGTTGTGTTAGGCGTTACGCGCGGAAACGCGCACGCATGCGTGCGCGCGTGCAAAATTTTGAAATGCTTAAAATGACCTAAAACGTACTCTACTTTGGTCAAAAAGTGATTTTGAGCATTTAGAAATTTTGACGCGCGCGTACGCACGCGTCGTGACCTCCAGGTGACCTTTGATGACATTGACAGTTGACCCTTGACCTAAAGTTAATGTCATGTAAATTTTGGTAATATTTGATAATTGATAATGAAGATATGATAAAATGAAGAATTTTACAAAATGGCGCCTAGATATCGTCATCATGACCTGATGACCTTGAAAAGCTTATTTTGACGTATCAATGACATATCCTATAGATGACATGAAATTCAATGAAATTGATCAAGTCCATTTTGAGATAACTTGGCGAAAAGAAAATCCGTAAAAATAAAGAAAGAAAGAAAGAAATAAGAAAATTCTGACGAAATTAAGAGGTGATCTGTCAAAGACAGACCAACTAATCAATATTGATATGCAAAATAACTTAGATAAAATAAAAAAATGGTATGACGCCAATCATCTTACAATTAATGTTGATAAGAAAAAAGTCATGTTGCTTAAAAATGGATCAACTGATAAACTTCAGTTGTTCATTGACGATAAGCCAGTAGAACAAGTTAAAACTATTAGATATCTTGGGGTAGAAATAGACGAAAATCTAAAATGGAATTCACATATTGCTATGTTGTCTAAAAGTTTAGTTTAAGATATTTTAACTTGGTAAATTACGTCTTATCCTTAATGAAAACCTATTAAATATATTATATAAATCCAATATACAACCCTGTTTTCACTATGCCATATCAGTCTGGGGATATAAAACAGGTTATAATGCCCTCTCAACACTTCATAGACTTCAGAAACGAGCTGCCCGATACGTTACTAGTAATTTCGATTTTATAAATTGTAGTGGGGAACAGATTATTAAGGATATGAAATGGAGATCTATTGAACAAAGAAGAGATTATTTTTTTAGGAAACTTAATGTATAAATGTATTCATGGAATGGCCCCATCTCGTTTATGTAATAATATTGAAATGGTTTGTGAAAGGCATAATGTTAGAACACGTAATTATAATACAGTAAATGCTGTTCCCCCTAAACCAAATATTGAATGCTTCAAAAAATCTTTTATGTTCTCCGCCGCACGGGTCTGGAACAATTTACCATACTCACTTCAGAATGCAGTTACAGTAAATTCTTTTAAATCATCCTTTAAAAAATGTATTTCCTATGATATCATGTCAATTTTCGACTCACAATGGCTGCCACAATAATGACATAATAACCCTTACTTAATTCATTTGTTGTAACATACAATTCCCCTATTCCTATTTAATATTGCTTTTATTTGTAATGATTTTTTGTAATGATCCTAACCTTTTGATATCTTATAGTTAGACATACCTTTATAACTGATTGCCATTTTTTTTCCACTCGATTTTCTATTGTGCCAGAATTATTTCATTGTTTATTGTTTTTATCAGCGAATAAATTATACAATTAGTAGTATTAAATTAGTTACTGTTCCTTTTTAATAATTTAAAATATTCTAGTTTGATTAATATTACCATTTAAGCCACAATATTTGTTTATTTATGTTACTAAGTATTTTTATCTTTGATTTAGATTTTGACTATATTTTAATGTATGATGTGATGATTTTTGTTATTCTTTATGTTTTCATCAGGTCATTGATGAAAAACAGTTTTATACTGATCTTTTGTACCTGATTAAATATGTTCTAATAAATAAATAAATATTGCATCCGCATGCAATGTTTTGAAATTGGCAGCGAATTATGAACATGTATATGTGTGAGGAACTTTATGTTGGCTCTTAATCACCAGTTGTAAGACTGATTAAAGCATGGAAAAGAAGTGAAACTTTGAGTAAAGTAAGAATATTAGTTTTAATTTTTTTTTTTAAATCAAGAAGTTGCATGAATTTTATATTCCACCCCCCTCATAAAATCCCACATCTGTCACCCGGAATATCAGATCGAGTTCATGGTCTCGAAGTTCGAGTAGGTGGAGCGTAGTATAGCGGTAGTGAAGTGGAGAGGAGCCTGCACAAACTTCGGTCGAAGGGATTGCCATGCAATTGTTGAGATAGTACACGGCGGCACGTAATACACCCCTCGGTGTACTCTTGGAGCCTCTTGGATTTCCATGTGATGCCACTACCGTCTTTCATTAAGAAAGAAGTTGACAGGTTGTAGGTTTGGAGGTGTCATGAATATTTACTATTTAGTAAGGTTGTCGTTGCCGATCTGGCGCTAATGCAGTTTCACACCGGCCGATTATTATTAGGTGGTCTGTCATTTATGACAGATCACCTCTTAATTTCGTCAGAATTTTTAGGTGGTCTGTCTATGACAGATCACCTCTTAATTTCGTCAGAATTTTCTTATTTATTTATTTTTACGGATTTTTCTTGTCGCCAAGTTATCTCAAAATGGACTTGCTCAATTTCATTGAATTTCATGTCATCTATAGGATCTGTCATGGACACGTGCAGTGAAGCTTTTCAAGGTCATCAGGTCATGATGACGTCATCTAGGCGCCATTTTGTAAAATCACATTATCAATCACATCTCCATTATCAATTATCAAAAATCAATCAAATTTACATCACATCAACTTCAGGTCAAGGGTCATCAGGTCATGTCATCAAAGGTCACCTGGAGGTCACGACGCGCGCGTACGCGCGCGTCAAAATTTAAAAATGCTCAAAATCACTTTTTGACCAAACGAGAGTACGTTTTAGGTCATTCTAAGCATTTCAAGAATTTGCGCGCGCGCACGCATGCGTGCGCGTTTCCGCGCGTAACACCTTAACGCAACACAGAAACACCGTTTTTTTTACATCATTGCATTGATAATAAAATTCTGAACAATTCAATACCTTGATCAACCTTCTACGACCATTAATGTCGAAATTAACACCCGTTAAAGTCTGCAGCACGTGTGCGCGCGAGCTCTCACTATAGGCCATATATGGGCAAAAACATGCCTATTGCAAATTCACTGTAGCTCTTTAAATAGTCCGTTGACCCCCAATTTTTTTTTCATATATCGATAGAGTATGAGTTGTAAATTTGATTTCATGTCACCATTGTCCCTAAATTATATCCTGACGTCATCAAAATAGAGCCTAAACTAAAAATTTCATTTTTTCAAAAATGACGTCATCAAATTTATGCAAATTTGGTTGTAACTTCTCGAATATAGATCGTTTTTCGCCCAGATTTCGATATGTTGTGGTTTAGAATGTACTCTTTCTCCTCAGTTAACATGAATATTCGTTTTGAGAAACGCATCATTGCGTAAAACAGCGATGAAAAGAGGCATGTCATTTTTCCTCATTTTGCGTGTAATCTCTATGGGACATGACTTTTTCTCAAAACCAGATTCGACATTCCTCTATTTCGTGAGCCATATCTCCATTTTTTCTTGTCAGTTTTCTTTAAGCTTTTAGTATGTTGTAGCTGAGATTCTAAGCTTTCGCGAGTGTGCCCTTCATTTTTTGATCAGATGCCGAGATCATGCCCGTATTTCACTTGCAAAATTGGACTTGTAATTCTCAAAATTGCTTACGTGTATTCTCTATGGGGAATATCGTGGCTTTGACTGCTTCTTAAAGGGCGCGGGTTCGAGTCCTGGGGTGGACAAGATGAATTTTTTTTTCACTTTTTTTTTTTTGCCACTTCTTACATGATCCTTTATGATAATTTAAAGGTATAAAAGTTTAAATTTAGCAAGATAAAACAGATTATAATTATTTTTTTTCATATCACATGTATTCTGCGTGTAATCTCTATGGGACATGACCTTTTCTCAAAACTAGATTCGACATTCCTCTATTTCGTGAGCCATATCTCCATTTTTTCTTGTCAGTTTTCTTTAAGCTTTTAGTATGTTGTAGCTGAGATTCTAAGCTTTCGCAAGTGTGCCCACCATTTTTTGATCAGATGCCAGGATCATGCCTGTATTTCGCTTGCAAAATTGGACTTGTAATTCTCAAAATTGCTTACGTGTATTCTCTATGGGGAATATCGTGGCTTTGACTGCTTTCTAAAGGGCGCGGGTTCGAGTCCTGGGGTGAACAAGATGAATTTTTTTTTCACTTTTTTTTCTTTTTGCCGCTTCTTACATGATCCTTTATGATAATTTAAAGGTATAAAAGTTTAAATTTAGCAAGATAAAACAGATTATAATTACTTTTTTCATATCACATGTATTTTGCGTGTAATCTCTATGGGACATGACCTTTTCTCAAAACTAGATTCGACATTCCTCTATTTCGTGAGCTATATCTCCATTGTTTCTTGTCAGTTTTCCCTGAGCTTTTAGTATGTTGTAGCCGAGATTCTAAGCTTTCGAAAATAATCCTCCATTTTTTGATCAGATGCCGGGATCATGCCCGTATTTCGCTTGCAAAATTGGAATTGTAATTCTCAAATTTGCTTACGTGTAATCTCTATGGGGAATATGCTAGCTCAATGGATAACGCATTTGACGTGTTCGTCCGTATTGCTGACGTGTAGGTCCGTGTTGCTGACGTGGTGGTCCGTGTAGCTGACGTGTAGGTCCGTGTTGCTGATGTATTGGTCCGTGTTGACGACGTGCTCTGCCGGCATGATCCATGTAGATCCGTGCTGTCGTGTTGATGCCGTGTTCACAGTCATCTGGGGCAAAACTATCCCGGACCTCCCCGGATCATGCCGGCATTGCCGTGTTGATCCGTGAGGTATAATCATCTATCTTGTATGTATCTGTTTGAAGATGTATGTCTGACGATTGTCATCACCACATCAATAATCACATTTAGTAATGGTCAAAACTTATTCTTAGGATGTCTACGATCAAGATTATCAATGATATCTAAATGATTTATTTCATACATCAGCCGACACTGAATGACAAATCATGACAGACCACCTAATTCGTCCGCATGACGAATTAAATTCTAGTTTTTATTCTTTTTAATGGCAAGGTTTTTGTCGCCAAGTTATCTCGAGTTTGACAAAATTAATTTCATTGAAGTTTATACCATACATAGTGTCTCTTATGGAAACGTCAAAAATTTGCTTTTTGATGTCATCAGGTCATGATGACGTCATCTAGGCGCCATTTTGTAAAATCACATTATCAATCATATCTCCATTATCAATTATCAAAAATCAATTAAATTAACATCACATCAACTTCAGGTCAAGGGTCATCAGGTCATGTCATCAAAGGTCACCTGGAGGTCATGTGCGCGCGTATGCGCGCGCGTCAAAATTTAAAAATGCTCAAAATCACTTTTTGACCAAACGAGAGTACGTTTCAGGTCATTTTAAGCATTTCAAAAATTTGCGCGCGCGCACGTATGCGCGCGCGTTTTCCTCGCGTAACACCTTAACACAGTGCAAAAACACCGTTTTTTTTACATCATTTCATTGATAATAAAATTCTGAACAATTTGATAACTTGATCAACCTTCTACGACCATTAATAACGAAATCAACACCCGTTAAAGTTTGCAGCACGTGTGCGCGCGAGCTCTCACTATAGGCCATATATGGGCAAAAACATGCCTATTGAAAATTCACTGTAGCTCTTTAAATAGTCCGTTGACCCCCAATTTTTTTTTCATATATCGATAGAGTATGAGTTGTAGATCTGATTTCATGTCATCAATGTCCCTAAATTATATCGTGACGTCATCAAAATGGCGCCTAAACTAAAAATTTCATTTTTTCAAAAATGACGTCATCAAATTTATGCAAATTTGGTTGTAACTTCTCGAATATAGATCGTTTTTCGCCCAGATTTCGATATGTTGTAGTTTAGAATGTACTCTTTCTCATCAGTTAGCATGAATATTCGTTTTGAGAAACGCATCATTGCGTAAAACAGCGATGAAAAGAGGCATGTCATTTTTCCTCATTTTGCGTGTAATCTCTATGGGACATGACTTTTTCTCAAAACCAGATTCGACATTCCTCTATTTCGTGAGCCATATCTCCATTTTTTCTTGTCAGTTTTCTTTAAGCTTTTAGTATGTTGTAGCTGAGATTCTAAGCTTTCGCAAGTGTGCCCTTTATTTTTTGATCAGACGCCGGGATCATGCCCGTATTTCGCTTGCAAAATTGGACTTGTAATTCTCAAAATTGCTTACGTGTATTCTCTATGGGGAATATCGTGGCTTTGACTGCTTTCTAAAGGGCGCGGGTTCGAGTCCTGGGGTGAACAAGATGAATTTTTTTTTCACTCTTTTTTTCTTTTTGCCACTTCTTACATGATCCTTTATGATAATTTAAAGGTATAAAAGTTTAAATTTAGCAAGATAAAACAGATTATAATTACTTTTTTTCATATCACATGTATTTTGCGTGTAATCTCTATGGGACATTACCTTTTCTCAAAACTAGATTCGACATTCCTCTATTTCGTGAGCCATATCTCCATTTTTTCTTGTCAGTTTTCCCTGAGCTTTGAGTATGTTGTAGCTGAGATTCTAAGCATTCGCAGATGTGCCCACCATTTTTTGATCAGATGCCAGGATCATGCCTGTATTTCGCTTGCAAAATTGGACTTGTAATTCTCAAAATTGCTTACGTGTATTCTCTATGGGGAATATCGTGGCTTTGACTGCTTTCTAAAGGGCGCGGGTTCGAGTCCTGGGGTGAACAAGATGAATTTTTTTTTCACTCTTTTTTTTCTTTTTGCCACTTCTTACATGATCCTTTATAAAAGTTTAAATTTAGCAAGATAAAACAGATTATAATTACTTTTTTCATATCACATGTATTTTGCGTGTAATCTCTATGGGACATGACCTTTTCTCAAAACTAGATTCGACATTCCTCTATTTCGTGAGCTATATCTCCATTGTTTCTTGTCAGTTTTCCCTGAGCTTTTAGTATGTTGTAGCCGAGATTCTAAGCTTTCGAAAATATGCCCTCCATTTTTTGATCAGATGCCGGGATCATGCCCGTATTTCGCTTGCAAAATTTGAATTGTAATTCTCAAACTTGCTTACGTGTAATCTCTATGGGGAATATGCTAGCTCAATGGATAACGCATTTGACGTGTTCGTCCGTATTGCTGACGTGTAGGTCCGTGTTGCTGACGTATTGGTCCGTGTTGACGACGTGCTCTGCCGGCATGATCCGTGTAGATCCGTGTGAAGCTGCCGTGTTGATGCCGTGTTCACAGTCATCTGGGGCAAAACTATCCCGGACCTCCCCGGATCATGCCGGCATTGCCGTGTTGATCCGTGAGGTATAATCATCTATCTTGTATGTATCTGTTTGAAGATGTATGTCTGACGATTGTCATCACCACATCAATAATCACATTTAGTAATGGTCAAAACTTATTCTTAGGATGTCTACGATCAAGATTATCAATGATATCTAAATGATTTGTTTCATACATCAGCCGACACTGAATGACAAATCATGACAGACCACCTAATTCGTCCGCATGACGAATTAAATTCTAGTTATTATTATTATTATTTATTTGACCAATATAAAAAGTACATACACATTACATTAGAAAATTTACAGTACATTAACATGCAAAGAATGCGGGAACGGCATGTGGGTCAGGGGGCACAAAAGCGAAATTCATCACTGTTGCCCGAAGGCATGAGCCCCCACACATGCCGCTCCCAAGACATAAATAAAAATATATAAATACTATTACACAAAATATTGCACGTTTAAAAAGGGAATACTGAAAAGGGTGCCAAAATAATTAATTAGATAGTATTGAGATGCATAAAAAAATACCACTGCAAAATTGGAAAAATATAACATAGTAAAAAATAACACCTCGGTGCTGAACAGTAATGAAAGGGGTATTTTTAAATAAACTTGCAATAGAAATTGGAAATCCAAATATATGTGATTATCAGATCTGGTGTAACTGGAGTTCTGAAAAAAATAAGGGGGGGGGGGTAAAAGTCCAAAATAAAATGTAATATCGAAAACTTTTTCAGGATATAATCACTTGATTTATCATAACGATACATGTACAGTGAAAAAACATGATAACATGATAAAACTCATCAGGAGAGGAAATTGGGATGAGAAAGCATTGGATTAACGAATCGAGGAGATAAAGAGAAAAAATAAGAATATCACTGTACTAGCCTTAAAATAATTAAGGTAATTTACAAGATAAAATACAAGATAAAATCTGGAGAAAAGCATGCAATTAAGTGCATAATGTATAATTGCATAATTTTGATAGGAGAGAAAGATATAATTTATACAAAGTAAAAAGGAGAAGAGAGAGAGAGAGAGAGAGGCAGAGATAATGAAAAGAAAATGTCTCCAAGGCAGAACCAGAATCATTGTATTAAGCAGGAAAAGTAGAAAAGCATAAAAGTCTTAATCAGGAAATAGAATTGCTTGCTTTACAGAACTGAGGAAAGTAGAAGGAGAAAGAACAGCAACATCCTTGATGTCGTTGGGTAGTGTGTCCCACAGTCGAGGTAGTCTTCTGGAGGGGGTGCAGAAGAGGGATTGTGTCCTAGAAGAAAGATGTCGAAAGGAAAGAACTTCCATATGACGGGGGTTAATGAGTATGTTTTCAAGAAGAGATTCACAGTCACATAAACCCGACAGGCACTTGTATGCAAATGAGCATAACAAGTAGTCCCTACGAGATGTGAGTGATGACCAGTTAAGTGCCAGAAGTCTTTCATCATACGGCATTTCGCCTCGCCTCTGCTTGAGAGCTAAGCGGGTTGCCGCACGCTGAATCTTTTCAATTTTCCTAGATTGAGTTAAGGTCGTCGGGTGCCAGGCAGGAATGCCATATTCGAGGATTGGCAAGATGAGAGCTTTATATAATGCAAATATGGCATTGGTAGAGGCACCACGTGCAACAACTCGGATAAAACCAAGCAGACGGTTCGACCTAGAGACAATTGAATCAATGTGTGGGTTCCATGATAGGTCTGAACTAATTGTAATACCCAAGTACAAGAATGAAGATACGGATGATATGCATGCGTTTCCTAAATAGTACTGAGGAGTTTGGATTCTTTTCTTCCTGGTTACATGCATAACTTTAGTCTTGTGTGCATTAATGGACTTACCATTGCTGGCAGTCCACTGTATCAAGCTATCTAAGTCATTTTGGACTATGGTTTCGTCAGCATCAGAAGAAATAACACGGAATAAGAGAAGATCATCTGCAAAGAGAACAGCTTCAGAAGAAAGGGAGATGGAGATGTCATTAATGAAGAGATTGAATAGCTTTGGTCCCAGAACACTCCCTTGCGGAATTCCGGAAGGAACATGAATCCAAGGAGAGGTTGAACCCTGAAAGAGAACAGACTGATAGCGGTTAGAAAGGAAAGAACAAATCCATCTCCACAGGTTACCCTGAATGTTGAATTGAGAGGATAGCTTGGCAAGAAGAGCATTGTGAGGCATTTTGTCGAAAGCTTTCGACATGTCTAGAAAAACTGCGTCGATTCGTGGTGGGGATCTCTTATCCAAGACAGTCGCCCATCTATGGAGCACATTCACCAGCTGAGTAACACAACTCTTCCCTCTCGTAAAACCATGCTGGTTTCTATTAAGGAGACCAAACGATTCGACATGATTATCAATAGCCTTCACGATCATCTTCTCAAGCATTCTGCACAACACAGATGTTAGGGCAACAGGCCGGTAATTAGTAATGTCGGATGTTTCACCTTTCTTAAAAACAGGGGTAATATGAGCTCGTTTCCAAGAAGAAGGCACAGTTCCACTGTGGAGAGAAGCATTAAACAAAATAGATAGAGGATGTGAAATTTCAAGGGCAATGTTACTGAGTACACTAGGTAACAAGCCGTCAGGTCCCGGTGGTTCATTCTTGGATAGGCGAAGAAGAGCAGAATGAATATCAGAGGTGGAGACGGACAGGTCAGAGAGAGAAGGGATAGGCAAAGTACATAAAGAAGGAGCCTTAGGAAGAGGTAAAGAAGGACCAAAAACGGAGGAAAAATAAGTGCTGAAAGCATTAGCAATGTCGCAAGGTTTACACATGATAATATCATTTAACTTGAATTTAGGAGGTGGTACAGCATGCTTTTTATTACGTATAAATGACCAGAATTTACGCCTGTTATCTTTACAAGTAAAGAGAGAGTTCACATAAGTCCAGTAAGATTTCCTAGTTTCTTTCTTTACCTTATTTCTAAGAGCTTTGTAAGCAGTCCAATCGTCAGGTCTTTTAGACCGTCTAGAGTTTCTAAACAAAGAATGTTTCTGCAAGACAAGTTTCTTTAGTTCTGTTGAGATCCAAGGTGAACATTTAGACTTCTTCTTCAAGGTACGTGGGATAGCATCATTGACGGCAGCATGAAACAGGTCAAGAAATAGTTCGTAGCTTTCCTCAATGTCAGCCGGATCCAATAGAGAATTCCATGGTAATAGGTGTAGAGAATGCCGAAGATGACCAAAGTCTGCCTGTTTCAAATGAAGAAACGATCGGAGAACTGAAGGCGTCGGAGCAGGCTTCGGTGATCGCAGGCGAACACTTACTGCTAGGTGGTCAGACTCCACAGGATTAGCCATGGTATTAACATCCAGAAGAGCGTATTGACGGTTGGTGAAGACAAGATCGATGATTGATCCCTCAGTGGAAGATCCATTCGACAATCTAGTTGGAGAGGATACCATCTGAATCAGATCAAGCTCATTCATCATTGATGACAAGTGAATCCGATTTGAAGAATGAACATTTGGCGACATATCAACATTGAAGTCACCTAGAAGGAGACATCCATCATAATCATCAGGTTTGATCAAATCTAATTCAGCTTGCAACCTATCCCAATAAGATGTGTTGCTATTAGGAGGTCTATATAATACACCAATCAGCCATGAGTCAGAACCATTCTTGAAGGAGGCCCAGATGATTTCAAGACAGCTGTTGTTTACCTTCCGTTCCGGTATCAGGTACTGCTTTATAGCAATCAAGACGCCACCTCCACGCCGATTATCAGGGCGATCACGACGAAATATAAGGTAATCTTGTGGAATACCCAAGGAGGCATCGTAAACATCATCATTCAACCATGTTTCATTAATACATATGATGTCTGGTCGGGAAGTGCAAATATATGATTCGAACTCGGGTACTTTCTGACGTAGACTTCTGGCATTTAGCAGAATGCAACTCAATTGCTTACTAGTTGATCGAGTTTGGGTTTTATCAGAGAGACGTGATCTAACACATGGGCCTGGATTAGGATTCACGTCACCACAGCAGATGATCCTAATGTTGAGACTAGCGATAGCGTTACTATAATATGGGATACCTCATCACCAATACTTGTTCCCAAATATCATGACAAGTCTCTCAGTCCTATTTCGATGTCAATATACCCACTGCTTTTCAAAATATTGTGATCGAGAATGGCTGTATTTCGGCTTTGATCTCGATTCTCGACGTCGTTGATCTAATCCGTAGACATCGCTTCGCGGATCGCCATGATTCGCAATGCGCCGTAATGTGAATATTGACTGAAGTAAGCAACCAAGTCATGCGAACATGTGGCAAACGAACTGCCAGCATGCCGCATGTGAATCTTTAGTCGCATAACTTCAGTCCAAATCAACGTGACAGTGAGCGGTGAAGCCAAGCGAAGCGATGTTTGACTAAAGAATTTGAATGAACTATGTCCTCAAGATCACAGTCAAAATACTAATTAATTAACTGTATTTAATTTGACATTTTTGCCCCCAAAATACCTGTCACTGTATTTATATGCTTGGCAAAATGACAACATCATGGGTAGAAATGTATGTTGCGATGATACACAACATTTGTACTAAAAGTTAAGATTAGATAATTAACCAAATCTCTCCGGTTTACTAATTGATTAGGTTGCAGATCAGAGCTGACATACACATGTATTCCATGCACTGCATATTTTCAAAATTGTCAAATTTTTGTGACATTTAGTTGTTCCCTGCTTTAAAACGCCCAGAAATATGAGGATAACAGTCATATTACGTATTGTAGTAAGATGTTAATTTAGATTTAATTAATATTTTATCATTTACCACATCCACCGGCTCCACCACCCCTGTTACTTCCAATTTAATGTTCTATAGTTTTTGTTCCTGATATTGTATTGATCTAATTCATAGTAATATATTTAGCCTATATTAGCTTCAAAATGAGATATTACTCAATAAAGTTGGTCAAGATGCTGTGAAGTAGCAACAATTTATCCATGGCACCGTGTGGAAAATTGTTCATACGCCACCCTTTTTGCATACCCAACTTATGAAATGCGATCATATGTCTTGTAACTAGGCTACGAACAAAGAAGGAAATATGGCGACAAGATCATCAGTGAGTATCGGCTCGTCTTCTTACATGATTTTTATTAATATTTGTATTATTTTTCATGTAAAAAAACTTTATACATGCTATAAGTGCCTAATTGGGGGGAATGAACTTCTTTTTCATTTACAAAATTGTGTGATAAGCAAGTTAAACAAATCAAATATTTTGGAGCAACATTGTTATCTCCAAAAACTCTCTGTGTGGCCCAATCAGTGATTTCAAGTACAGTGTTGAAATCTGGTGTTGGTGTTGGGACAACACCAACACCAGCTACAACACCGTACTTGAAATCACGCTGGTGTTGGGATTGACCTTGGAAAATATGACGTATTTCCGGCAGTTTTTGTTGAGCTCTGGTGTTGAATGTCGTCTGCTGAACCGAGCATTACAGCTGGTGTTGACGATCTACGTGCAATTTCCTTATATTCACCAACACCCAGGGATTGAGAAAATCGTGATTTCAAGTTCGGTGTTGGTGTTGAGGAACTGTAGTTCACGAACAGGAGGCGAACACGATGGAACACCCCCGTAAAATTATCTATTACTGTTAAGATGAACGCAAATCATTAGAGTTTTACACATTTTAATGAAAAATAATATTTATGCTTTATGATTATTGCAGTGATTTTAACCTGTGCATTCTGTACGATAAGATTTTACTGCAATTTCTTCCCAATTTCACTTTCGTCATCGAGAATTTCTTGCGTATAAAGTTGACATGATCAGCAGCGCAGCGCAGAGGCGTGACGTCAATAGGATATCGATAACGCGATCAGTATCGCTCCTCTGAACTCAGCTCGGTGTTGGGGCTCGGTTCAGCAGCCGTTTCACGCTCTCAACACCTACACCGAACTTGAAATCACCCAATGCCTTGCCGTGCCAGGCGTCATGGGGAATAAGCCTACGTAGTCGTAGACCCTATAGGCCTAGTAGAAATAATTTTACTCCCAGTCCCAGTACGCCTCGAGGCTAGTCATGACAGGACCAAGTAATGGTGATGAGGTATGCTAGCAGTACCACTGTACCAGGCGGTAGTACTAGTAGTAATCAGCCGGTGCGAAACTGCATAATCCTAGCATTATCACCCCCGATCTTGCCTTTTCTTGGCAAGGTCAAGGAGGGCTTCGTGAAACAGTTAGCAGACAAGTGAAGTACAAGTAGCTCACTATCTTTGATTAAATATAGACTTAAAAGGGTGTTGAAAAACGGGCCCCTGACCGGGCTACAATACAAATCATTCTCACTGACACTGTCTCACCGCCGCCTTCAATACTAGCCAGCCGTTGGCCGTCCTCGGCCGCGCACACCGCAGGTCAGCGCCCGCCCGTTAAGCGGGCGGGATCGGGAACAACGCCAGTGCACTGGCCGTACGGTGTACATGTAGCCTAGATGATTAAAACGTCGAAGAAATTTAAGTGCATGCCGCGCCAAACTACGAAAAATGGATCTAACTTACTGTTTAGCCTGTTGCGTGAATGTCTTAGACATCGTTGTCCGAATCTAATCCATATTCTGTTGGTTTTTGTGGAATTACTGACGGCCTCTTCATCAAGCTTCAGTTCAGATGAGCAGTTACGATTTTTTTTTCAAAAATGGCGGAAACGGAACACGCGTGTAATACGCGTTCGCAAAGCTAGTTGCAATCCGGGGGGGGGGGGGGGGGGGAGGGTTCTTAGTTTTTACTTGGGAACAGTCAATCTGACTATTTTCGCCATCATATATTATATAAATAGTGTACAATCTATTGTACAATATACTGGATTATATGTACGACAAATATAAAATTATCCCGAGTGCAGGTTTATTTCTCCGAGGCCGAAGGCCGAGGTGAATAGGCCTGCACGAGGGATAATTTTATATTTGGAGTTCATATAGTCCAGTAATATTGTATGATAGAACGTTCACTATTTATTATAGTAAATAAATCCCTCAATCTAAGCCCCCCATCATGGATTTTGCCATCCAAAAATCGAAAGTTATATTGTACATATGTACAATATAACTTTTTGAAGGGAGGTCACGTGGTACAAATCCAGCCAATCACAGCTTGTATTTTACTACCACTATTTACTATATATTAATATTAACGTAAAGTAATTGAATAAAGTAAAATTTAGATATTTTTTTTCCTTTCTTTTTTTTTCTTTTCAATGTCTTTTTTCTTTCTTTCCTTTTTTTAATAATATAGGATAGGATTTAAAAACTTGTTTCACAATTTGAAACCAGGGCTTTTACTGAAAATATATTATATAGGCCTACTAGTATGCAAGTAGGATGGAGATGACAAAGAAAGAAATGAGGAAAATCACAGCTCCAATCCTATTTTTTATTTTATTTATTTTTAAAAACACACATTTTATCCTGACTTGCGATCGAAGGTCCTTTTATAAGTTTCAAGGAGTAAAAGAAAATAATCTTAGATCTTGCCGGCAGGGTATTTTTATAAGGGGTGGGGGAGCAAGACAATAAAGATAACACTTTGAAGCGAAACATAAATTTGCCGACTAGGTAAAAAAAATAGTATGACATCGTGACACTTTAAGGAATGAAAATAGTTAGAAAATATATAGATACAAACTTCATACAAATTAGAAAAAAATATATAGATACAAACTTCATACATATTAGAAAAAAAAAATCAAAATAAACTGTCATCAAGATATGTGAACAGAGATACAAGATCGTTCTTGCAATTAAGAAAAATAGTTGCAAACTATAGCCTCACATCATAAAATAGATTGAAAATATACAAATTTATTTGATTTAAAAAGAAATATGTATAAACAAGCCTGGCTAACATATTACAAGGTTGCAAAGATATAAACCGGGGATATAAAGCAGAAAATATAGTAGGCCGAAAAATGGAAATTAAATATTTTAAGTTTTATTTTAATTTTATCCAATTTAACCTGTAAAAATAACAAGAAATGGTATGAATAGAAAGAACAAAAATTGAAGAAACCTACTAAAAAACAGTAAATAAAAAAATAGTTAGAAAATAGGGGAAATGTATTTTCTCGCAACAAAAAACTTCAAGGGGCCAGTATCGCATTAAAACTTGGTTATCAAACATGTAAAACCAAAATTCTAGATGGCATTTTAACTGAGATTTATTTTTTAATCAACATTCAAAGCTGAATTTTCTTATGTTAATTGTTATGTGATGAACCCTAAAGGGATGGTCCGGGCTGATAATAACGAAGTTATCGAACTAAGTTTATCAATATATTTTGTGAAAACAGATGCACATCGTCATGAATATTCATTTGGTGGGCTGCATGATGTGACATCCCCATTTTCCTTTTTTTAATGTTAAACATGAAATTATGATTGTTTCATTTTTTCAATACATGTGTAATGTGTCTCCATTGTGCTGAAGTTGCTGCATTAGATAACTAATGCGGTTAATCAGGTTGTCATTCCAATTGTTTAAGCTCTTGGTAGAAATATTTTGAATAAACCTAATTTAATATAATGTACAAAAGAACATGGGATATGACATCATCAGCCCACCTAATGAATACTCACGAGACATGCCTAAATAGAACTGTTTCATGTGAATATTGAAAATGCTTTAAAAGTCAACTTAACTTCGTTATTTGTCATCCAATTTTGTTTAAATCTTAAGCATTTCGCCTTGTGAATTTTACTCTATTTATTGAGATATATGAATATATAGCCTTGACCTTCCTTTTAATTATTTATTTGTATAGTTAGAAAGAGATAGATTAAGTAGAATATACGTTCATGTTTATGTTTTTATTCATTAAATTGAAATTAACCCGGTCTCCTCGCAACCAATTAAGCTCTAAGGGTGTGTCCTGTATATTTTAACACGTACCCTTTTAGATGTAGTCACTTTTTTATCCTGTTTTTCATGAAAAATAAGTGGCGAACAAACAAAACAAATGATAATTGAAATTTAAAAGAGCGCACGAAAGAGAAATAACCCTGAAAACGAACAAGAGTTCTCAAAATATTAGTTGCCCATTTTTGGGTCAATAATTTTTCAATATTTTTCAGTTCGCGCTTTGCTCTTAGTTCTGATCTAGTACGTATAGTACCCTTTCTCGTAGAAATAGAAGCTATCAAACTTAAAAAGTCTGAGTCTCAGTAGGCATAACCACACCCTTCGCAAAAAAAAACCCCTACACAATGGGACTTAGTGTTGGGGGACACGGACCCAAAAAAGTTTCACAACAAAGGAGAAAATATGGAAAAGAAAAAGTGGGTGAAATATAATTTTCAGATATGTCAAAATCTAGCTATCACAAAATTAAATTTTCATATAAAAAATTGTACTTTTTAAAATGAATGGTGCCCTTTTAAGCCATGTCCTCCTAAAAATATAAGACTCAATACGCTACTGGCCTCTCCCGAAACTGAAGAAAAAGATAAATCCCTCACTGGAAATAAAACCTTATTTAGTCTGTGGTACAAACAGGGTTTCCATGCATGCAAGTACTGAAGGAAACTGAATTTCTCATGTACCACAGAAAATACACCATAACGTCTGTGATTCAGTTTCAGTCATATTTCTGGGGTGGCCATGGTGGCTGCATGAGAACTACCGCAGGAAACTTTGAAAGCACAGCACTGGGGTTGCCATATAGAATTTTAGAAGTGCCTTTAATAAGTCCTGCAAGAAATATCAAAATCTTCAGGTACCACAGAAATATAACAGATCTATCACAGAGTGATACCACAGAACTCCTGTCGTCATTCTGTAGTACTAACAAGTATGACAGAAATATGACAAAGGTATGACAGGAAATTTTCAATTTTTCATGTACCACAGAAGTATGACAGAACTATCACAGATTGATACCACAGAGCTCATGTCGTCATTCTGTAGTACTAACAAGTATGACAAAGGTATGACAGGAAATTTTCAAATTTTCATGTACCACATAAATATGACAGATCTATCACAGAGTGATACCACAGAACTCCTGTCGTCATTCTGTAGTACTAACACGTATGACAGAAATATGACAAAGGTATGACAGGAAATTTTCATGTACCACAGAAGTATGACAGAACTATCACAGAGTGATACCACAGAACTCCTGTCGTCATGCTGTAGTACTAACAAGTATGACAAAGGTATGACAAAGGTATGACAGATTACCACAAATGTACTACAAGAATTTTTTGTAAGGGTTGGAGCGTTAGGGCGCGTCAGTGTCGACAACGCCCCCAAATGGCACAACCGGGGGGGGGGGGGGGCTTTCCCCGAACCTTCGCATTCAGTACACTCAGCAGCTAATTGTAAAGGCGTACGGCCTAGTACAGTACGGCTGGACGGCTAGCCAGGGCGGCAGGGCGATGGCACGAGCCGCTCATCGCTGCAGAAGCATATCTGAACAGTGGCGACAGAAATGATCCGAGCTTAACTTACCTAGAATCAAAATGAATCGTTGAAATGTCTTAAGAATATTTTCAAGCAAGTACTTGCATCACTCTTTCTTGAAAAATGCATGATTCTGCGAAAAAGGAATTCAATTTCGTCGTATCACCGTTTCGAAATTATCGTCACCAGAAACAATATAGCGCGGCGTGCGTTCGGGCATTGCGCAATATCAGGGGATATATACTTAAAGAAGAAAAGACCACGACATGGCTGTAATGCACGAATAGCTCAATTGGTTGAGAGCGGCGCCTCGAAACCGGTGGTTGCAGGTTCGAACCCTCTCACTTCGATCGATGATTTTGTTTTTTATTTTTATTTATTATTATAATTCATTATTATTATTGTCATTATTTTATATTATGTTGATGATGAAGATTATGATGATGATAATCATCTGTAATATTTTATTATTATAATGATCATTATTATCATCGTTCTTATCTTTATTATTATTATTGTTATTATCACTATCATTATTATTACTATTATTAATATAATTATTATTATTATTATCATTATTATTCTTATCATTATTGATATTATTATTTTCATCATCATTAAGCATTATTTTTATAATTATTAATATAATTATCATTATCATTATTTTTGTATTATCATTATGATCCATAGGACTAGTAACATGTTAGTATTGGGATTAATTAAAATAATTCCTACGTTTTTTTCTTTTCTTCTTCTTCTTCCTCTTCTTTTTCCTCATCTTCTACTTATTATCATTATTATTTCCATTATTATTATTATTATCATTAAGCATTTTTTATCATTATTATTGTAATTATCATTATAATTATTGTCATTTTTATTTTAATTATTATGATCCATAGGAGAAGGAGCATGGTATTATTTAGATTATTATTATTATTGTAATTAAAATAATTCCATAGTTTTTATTATCTTCTTCCTCTTCCTCCTCCTCTTCTTCTTCTCTCGAACTTGTTAATCTTTTTCCTTTTCTTCTTCTTCTTTTTCTTCTTCTTCTTCACCCTCAGCCAACATACTTAATTTTTTCAGCTATACCACTGCAGGAATACAATCTGTTTTATCTCATGAAGCTTTGCAATTTTTCTACTGAAGAAAATTCTTACACACATACCTTTCATAAACTCCATTTTTTCTTGTACACGGCACGTTTTCTGTGTTCGACACCCGTCGTGTCATTCCCAGATAAGGTTGGACCATCTACCTCATCATCCAGTGCATCCGTCGTCCAAACTTTGAAAATGAAATAAAATCAATTTGAGTGTAGTAAAATCTGCATGTATGTGCAGATACAACAAAAATAGAATACTAATATAGTAATAGAAAAAGAATGATCTTAGAACTTTAATTTTAGAGATATTTTTCATGGATCTCTGATTACCAGCCCAGAATTCAGGAAAATAATAAGGAAATGTGATATTGTTCAGCTTAGTTCAGACAAGGCTGTATTATAACTGTGCATGCTTTATACTAGTAATAGCTATGTCATCTGAAATCAAATTTCCAGAGCAGCAATTTTCAAAAGGAGGGTAATCGATGACATAAATTCCATTTTCCTGGTATTGACAATCGCAGAAGCGGATCCAAGTGGGCACATTTGACCTGGGGTGCGTTGTATATTTAGAGTTGCAATAAATATCATGCGCAACTTGATTTTCAACCAATCAACAGCACGCATTAGGGACATGCAATTGATTTTTTGACTTGCGTTTAAACGCAACTTTTTCTGCAATGGACCCCTGTGCCCCCACCTTGAGAGCAAGATAAAAATGTGACTTTCTTACACAAATGTCCCCCCCCCCCCCTTCGAAAGTTACAGCAAATATTTATATTGAAAATATTGTCTCTTACATACAAGAGTGAGGATCTCTTTTTTGGTTTGCTTGTTATTTAAAGTTTCCTTTGGAAAATCTGCCCCACTACCCCCTTTTAGAAATCATGGATCTGTTCATGGACAATCATATGCCAGTGGATGAATTCCAGACATTGTTTTAGGCAAGTTGTGATCAGTAAATAAAAACAGATAAAATGTGATCACAGGACAAACTTAAAAAAGGATAAAATTTACTTTAAAAATTGATATGCCTAGCCCCATGAAAAGATCTAAGAATACCCTCCCGCACTAATGCTTCACAAGTTTCACACCAGCCAACTTCGAGCAAAACTCCCCACCAGAAATTGTCTACACACATTTTGAGGTCAATACACAATATGGCTACCACTTTTCAAAATATTGCGGATCGCTTGGATTTGCCGTCATGTTGATATGGAGCGAAGTTATACGACTAAAGATTCGCATGCGGCATGCTGGCTGTTTGTTCGCCACCTGTTAGCATGATTTGTTTGCTAACTTCAGTCCAAATAAACATTACGGCGAATCCAAGCAATCCGCGAAGTGACGTCTACGGATTAGATCAACACCTCGAGATCGAAGACTAAATACAGCTGTTCCCGAAATTTTGAAAAGCGGTGAGTATATTAACATCGAAATGTGACTGAGAGACCTGTAATGACATTTGGGAACACATTTTGGTGATGAGGTATTGTAATGTAGTGATTGTATGAATCACTACATATACACAGTCTAGACTTCATAATGTATATGCCCCCTTCTCAGAACCATCCTTTTCAACCCCCTTCTCAGAACCCTTATTCATTAATTTAATCCAAGTCATTAAAACCCTTATTGTTCATAGTCAAACAACCCCCAATCAGAGAACAAAGAACTGCCTTCCCCTTCCCAATAATTAAACCCCCTCTAGTCCTATATCCAAACCCTTGGATTATAATTTGTGTAGAAGCTTTAATATATATTGAGTGTACACCCAAGGCTTGAGAGGAGATAAGTTAAGATCATCACAGAGTTAAGATCTACATCGTCGTACGTTGTGATATGCTTTTCAACTCTACATGTAATATTGCTGAAGATTGACGATTAATAAAGTTTCTTGATTGAAATGTACATCGAACGTTCCTGCGTGGTCATTGATGCTCCCAACTAAGATATAAACGATCCCAACACAACAGTATGCTGGTAATCGGCCGGTGCAAAGCTGCATTAGCGCCACTTTTCTCTGCATAATTATTGCAGCCTCTGTAGAAAAATTGAATAGGAATCGTTTGTCACTCTGTCCAGTCACAGTTCCACACACAAAGTGCACATTTCACCATTGAAACAGTCAGTATGTGCCATGAGTGGTGTGTACAGTGTAGCTTTATTATAGGGGCTGCGTAGCCTTTATCATTTTTTTGAACTTTAGGACCCCTACCATGTTTCACCTCCATTTTATCTCATTTACCAACATCTATCAACAACTACAAATTAGGCCTAGAGGGCTAATTCCAATTCCAAAACAATATTTGTCTGCAAGTTTTCAGTTTCATTGAATGTCTTGACAAATCATTCATTCATGAATTGTAAAACATTGACAATAAACATCAGGCAATATGACCGAATTACTAATCTATTCAATGCTCGCCGAGCTAAACTCTGCCAACACAAAGCATAAGCACTCCCTATCGTCATAGCCACGTCCCGGCCCGTAGAACAGCCGCCAGCGCCAACGGGGCAATGGCGGTGGCAGTGCAGTGGTCATGGCAGTACACCGACATCTAACATTTTGAGACAATTTGAGAAATAAATCAAAGAAAATTGTTATAGAACTTACTGTTTAGCCTTCTACAAATGACTTTGAAGTCGCTGTCCGAATCTGACCAGTATTCCTTTAGTTTTTGATGAATTATTGACGGACTTATCAACAGCAAAACGGTGGTCCCAGTAGATGGAGTTTTCTTTTTCAAATATTGCAATTGGCGGTTAGACGTGCGCGCGCGTGCGAGAACAACACGTATAATATGCGCTGGCGCTAGCAAGCAGCCAAGCGGCCCTGCTTGCCCACGCATATGGGGGGGGAGGGGGGCCGGGGGTGAATTAAAACCAAATCAGGGGTGTCTTCTTTTTCCTCTCGATTGGTTCTGGGTTGGAAACCATGATGGCGTGAGTGCCACTGTTTTCCTTGGATCTTGGAATCTATAAAATAAAATTTCGATCCCTTCACTTTTTTTTCCAGTTCTCTCTCTTATTTTCGTTTTTTTTTTTTTCCTTTTCTATTAATCTTTGCCTTTTTCTTTTCCCGTTTTTTCCCCTTTATATATATTTGTTTACTCATTCCTCTTCCCTTTTAATTTGCTTTTGTAATGATTGAAATTGAGATTTCATTCAGTAGAATTCTTTTCTGTTACATTGTACTATAACCTGTATGGCGGCAGGGAATTTTGATAGGGGTGAGGGAGCAAGACAATATGGATAAATCATTTCAATCAAGTAATGACCGGCCTATAGAATAGCTCTCTTTATAAACGCCGTCCACAAGTGGGAAAGAATAATTAGGGCCTAAAAATAGAATTAGAATTTTGAAAATATCATTTGTAAAAAAAAGAGAGAAATAATTTATGATTGGAAGCAGCTTCAATAGCGTACAAATGGGTTCAGAGGGGGCTTTTGACGTTACAGACAGACCAAATCAGGGTTTGCGGACGGGAATTTGATAGAGGTTGGGGGACCAAGACAACCAACAGTGAATTCAATTTGAGCAAAATAATGACTTATGGGCATTGCAAGAAACTTGCAATCGAAGCAATCGAACGCAAATCAATTTCAGACTCCAAAATCAATTGAGAGTCATACTTTTCATTGCAAACTTGCAACTGATCCATCAAAAAATCCAAATTGATATGTTCTATAAACTTAATGTATCATCACCTGTAAATTTGCATCTGAATTTTGGGATTGATTGCAAATATCTTCTTGGAACACTCCATATATAGTTTTTATAAAAAACGGCCATAAATAAGCAAAATTATAAAGATAGAATAAAAAATTATTAATTGAAAATCAAAACCCTTTTATCAAAAAAGATTTCATTGACCGATTGATTTTATTTTGCACCCATTGCATCATATTTAAATTTAGAAGGTAATATGTACAATTGTAAAATATTACAAATTTATAATATTGTATTATAACCACTGGATCAATAATATTTAAGCACATATAGAAGTTTTACTTAATAAGGACAAAGACGATTTAAAAAGATGCAAGAGACCATGTTTACAATCATGAGCGATTACACTTGATTTGGGGAAGCTGCTCGCATAAAAGTCACAGCTCAAATATTTAATTAACTCTAAATACCTTTTAATCTTTGATATATTTTCTTTAAATCTTCGGAATTATGTTAATGGGTAATGCAATTGGGCATACCATTCACCATTAACACAAATGGCATTCATTAGGCAAACACCACTAAGCCACTATGGCTTTACAATTATCCAACATGATTATACCACTAGGCACATACTACTAAGACACCATATTGGGTATATGGTATACCATTGATACCAATCATACCATTATAGAGGCACATATTACTGAGACACCATTGAATACCACTGAGACACCATTGCATACCACTGAGACACCATTGGGTATATGGTATACCATACAGTCATACCATTAGAGGCACATACTACTCAGACACCATTTGACACCACTGAGACACCATTGGGTATATGGTATACCATTCACCATACCAATAATAACATTATAGAGGCACATACTACTGATACACCATTGAATACCACTGAGATACCATTGGGTATATGGTATACCATTCATTATACCAGTCATACCATTAGAGGCATATACTACTGAGACACTATTGAATACCACTGAGACACCATTGTATACCACTGAGACACCATTGGTGTATGGTATACCATTCATCATACCAATCATACCATTACAAGCACATACCACTGAGCACCATTGAATACCACTGAGACACCATTGGGCAAATGGTATACCATTCATCATACCAATCATATCATTAGTCACATACCACTGAGACACCTTTGGGTATATGGTATACCATTTACCATTAAATAAACTACCAAATACCATTAAGAACTTACCATTGAAACACCACTTAAATACCATTCGCGTACCATTTACCATTCAGATCACCATTCAACTACCATTCGGCACCATTCAAATACCATTGGCGATTTTTATAAGGGGAATAAAGCTTAAAAGTGCAATATTTGGTTTACATATTATAAAGCGGCTTCTCATATTCCAATTTTACCTTAAACGTAAGTATTTATTTTCAAACGAAATCTATGAAAAGGGTGCAGTCAGGCTTTCATTTTTATGCCCAATAGTCTCATAATTGAGATTAGTTGCAAACACGGTTTTCGAATAGAAGGCACATCGGGGAACATCAAAGTATCAAGACAGTCACCCGCCCTGACAAAGTGATAATCTCCCCTTGACATACCCCTACCAATCAAGAGGTAATCTTTCGGTTACACTTCGTAATTCCGAAGCTTCGTAATTCCGAAGGTTCTTTATTCCGAAGGTTCTTTATTCCGAAGGTTCGTAATTCCGAAACACGTAAATTGCCTATACCTCGATGTTCGTTAATCCGAAAACGAAAAAGGGTTCGTTAATCCGAACATTTGTGGCGTTATTCCGACGGTTCGTTATTCCGAAAATGAAATAAGGTTCGTTGTTCCGAAGGTTCGATAATCCGAAAACGAAATAAGGTTCGTTGTTCCGAAGGTTCGTTAATCCGAAAACGAAATAAGGTTCGTTGTTCCGAAGGTTCGTTAATCCGAAAACGAAATAAGGTTCGTTTTTCCGAAGGTTCGTTAATCCGAAAACGAAATAAGGTTCGTTTTTCCGAAGGTTCATTAATCCGAAAACGAAATGAGGTTCGTTAATCCGAAAACGAAATAAGGTTCGTTAATCCGAAAACGAAATAAGGTTCGTTAATCCGAAAATTAAATAAGCTTCGTATTTCCGAAAATGAAAATAATTCATTTTGGTAACAAAAACGATGTTGTCATTACAAGATTAAACGATATTATGCAACGATAGTAATAACGATCGATGATACAGCGTGTTTTGGGGCAAAAGCATGTATTTCATTAAGAATATAGGCGCCCTGATCAAGCATAGGCTAATTTCGATTTTATCTGAGCAATTGCTGCCTAGGCAAATGGTTTAATTAAAGATGCAGGGGATCAAGTGTGTTGGAAGCGTGCGAGCAACCTCTAGATAATAGGATTTGTATTGGAGGGAATGTCATTTTTAATAACAGCTTCTGCTGGTAATAAAAATAAAAATAATACGAGAAATGATCCTTGTGAGATGTTGAAAGCGCGAATCGCAAGCTCAAACTAGTAGACATTTCATGTAACAAGATGCGAAGTGAGCATTCGGAGCATTTTTTTTTTGTAATCGTGAGAAAGATGTGTATCTTTCTAAAAGAATTAATGCGAGGGCGAGCTGTAATTTGTTTATATACTGACCTGGGGCCCGTTGCATGAAACTTTTTACCTGAGAAACTCAGGTTGTTTTTACAGGAGTTTTTGCCCTGTGCTAAAGTCAATGGCGGAAATCAGACTAACCTTAGTTTTCAGTTTTTACCAGAGTTTTCTCAGGTAAAAAGTTTTATGCAACAGGCTTCTGAGAGTAATCTTTTAAGGACTGTATTTAGTGACTCATGAATAGAATATATGTCTCACGAACTAAATAATGAGAGCGCGAACCGCAGGCTTAAAATTTGTGATATTCAAACCTGAAAACTGGACATTCCATACTTCTTTTTCTAACCAGGAATAGAATGAGTTCCTCAATAAGCAATACTTGATGCGAGCGAGAAACGTGAGCCAAATTTTCCGATTTTCCAACCTCAAAACTGGACATTCTAAGCGTTCTTGTAAAAAAATAATAATAGCAGGGAGAATAGTTTTCAGAACTGAAGTGGCTTCCCTGGGCAAATAATATCTATATCCATATTATTATTCTGGGCCCACATGAAATTTCCAAAAGTTTGAGCACGTGATTCGCTCGCAACATCTCACAAGGATGCCCTTTTAACAGTAATTGACCAAAAAGGTGAATTTTACATCTTCAGATTTGACTTTTTCCCCCAAACCGCTTGCTCTCTACGCTCGCAGAAATGAAACGTAAATATATAAATTTAGTGATCACTTAAAAATTATGCTCAATTTAGTTACTACAAGACAACCTCTTCACACAGATGATAATCTAATGGTGAAAATATCCGTTTGCACCAAATTGTCCATATTGGCCCCTTTTTTGCTTTGCCCCCCCCCCAAAAAAAAAAGTTTCGCCGCCATTGGTTAAAACACGCATAGTCTTCATGGCTAACTGCAAAAAGTTCTTAAAATGTCCCCTTAGATCAGGTCAGAGCTTATATATTTAAAAATTCTGTTCGCGCTTCTTGCTAGCAGTTATTATCTAAATTTAGTTACATAGGCATCTCGCTTTGAAGATCACAAACACATTGCCCATCATATTAAAAAAAATATATAGCTTGCGCTCGCATTATTTAAAAAGGGTTTATCATGTTATTACATATTTACTTTCTTTTATAAGGATAAAGCTAATTATTGACTGTTAGGACTACTCTTTCAAAGAAACAAACAAAAATCAACTTTAAACTGCCGATCAAGGAAAATATGGCTTAAAAAAATTGCCCCCCCCCTCTATTTGACGAAAGTTGGATCCGCCGGGAGGGAGGCAGGGGGCATCAAAAATGAAATAAAAAACAGGGGAATTAATATTTTCCAAAATGGGAAAGTTCCTTTTTCAAAAAAATAAATATGCCGTTTTTCATGTTTTTTCGAAATAAAACTCTTTTTAAAGTATACAAGTTAAGTTAATTTTTTAGGCTGGAATATTTAAAATTTTTCAGCTTGCGCTTCGCACTCTCATTCGATTGGTGAAATATGCATCCTATAAAGAGGTTACTAAATGGTTTCTTTAACAGGTTCCTTTTCTGGTCAGTATGTTTAAGCTCGCGTTTTGCGCTCGAGTTAATTCTTTAGTTAGATGCACATCTTTTTAATGACAGCAGAAATCTGCTCGGATTTTTAAAAACTAATTTTTATTTTTTATTGAAATAACCTAAAGTTTTAGCTTGTGATTCACGCTCGCAACACCTCGCAATAATGCAATTTTAAGAATAATTGACCACAAAAAACGTTATACAACTTCACCTTTGAATTTGTTTTACCAAGCCGCTCGCTCATTATACTCTCTCCCGAAAAATAAAGCCTAAATATACATTTTGCCATAATAAGAAGTCACTTCAAAAAAAGTTTTTCTCTACTTAATCACTATCAAACACACAATGACTTCAAGCAGATGATAATCTTAAGGTGAAAATATCACCAAAGTGCCCATTTTGACGTATGAGTTTCATTTTTTGGCTTTACCCCCAACGAAAATTCGTTCGGCCGCCCTTGCCTTCCCATCCTCATAATAATTGAATGGCAACAGTGTCCCCCGCCCCCCTCCCCTTGCCTCTGCCTCTGCTTTCCCGGTTTTCATTTTTCGGATTAACGAACCTTATTTTGTTTTCGGATTAACGAACCTTATTTTGTTTTCGGATTAACGAACCTTATTTCGTTTTCGGATTAACGAACCTTCGGAAAAACGAACCTTATTTCGTTTTCGGATTAACGAACCTTCGGAAAAACGAACCTTATTTCGTTTTCGGATTAACGAACCTTCGGAAAAACTAACCTTATTTCGTTTTCGGATTAACGAACCTTCGGAACAACGAACCTTATTTCGTTTTCGGATTAACGAACCTTCGGAACAACGAACCTTATTTCGTTTTCGGATTATCGATCCTTCGGAATAACGAATCGTCGGAATTACGCCACAAATGTTCGGATTAACGAACCCTTTTTCGTTTTCGGATTAACGAACATCGAGGTATAGGCAATTTACGTGTTTCGGAATTACGAACCTTCGGAATAAAGAACCTTCGGAATTACGAAGCTTCGGAATTACGAAGTGTAACCATTTTTTTTTATTACCAGCAGAAGCTGTTATTAAAAATGACATCCCCTCCAATACAAATCCTATTATCTAGAGGTTACTCGCACGCGACCAACACACTTGATCCCCTGCATCTTTAAACCATTTGCTTAGGCAGCAATTGCTCAGATAAAATCGAAATTAGCCTATGCTTGATCAGGGCGCCTATTCTTAATGAAACATATGCATGTATCATCGATCGTCATTGCATAATATCGTGTAATCTTGTAATGACAACACCGTTTTTGTTACCAAAATGAATAATTTTTCATTTTCGGAAATACGAACCTTATTTAATTTTCGGATTAACGAACCTTATTTCGTTTTCGGATTAACGAACCTTCGGAATTACGAACCTTATTTCGTTTTCGGATTAACGAACCTTATTTCGTTTTCGGATTGACGAACCTTCGGAATTACGAACCTCATTTTGTTTTCGGATTAACGAACCTTCGGAATTACGAACCTTATTTCGTTTTCGGATTAACGAACCTTCGGAATTACGAACCTTATTTCGTTTTCGGATTGACGAACCTTCGGAATTACGAACCTTCGGAATAACCGAACCTTCGGAATTACGAAGCTTCGGAATTACGAATGTATGCGAATCTTTCTATTGAAATCAGCCACCAGTCAGACCACCTCTATGTTCAAGAATATAGGGCAATCTCCCCAATCAAGGTTGGGGTAATTTAAATCTACCTGGACAATGGGGTAAGCCGTTAAATACAGCATGCAATGCGCCGGCCATGTCATTTTCAACGTCCGGCTTTCGGGGAATTAAAATGAGCATGAAATGGGTAGTTTTCTTGTTCTCGTATTGTCCCCATACTAGAACCTTGATTTTGTTTCTTTTCGTAATGTGAATTTTGATATGGTTTCCATTAGATTTCTCAACATTTCGACATTTAATGTGGTTTCATGCTTGCCTTTATAAAGAGCAATATTACATAAAACCTGTTTGGCGAAGCAGATTATAACATAACGTTCGACTGATATTTTAACAACACATTTTTAATTAACCATGTAACTTCCCTCTTTATAGGTCTACTCTTAATGTGAACATTCGAGTTATTTTTATTGCCTACCATCTCTCTGTGCATTTTAATAACCATATATTTTGGAAAGGGGTGTTTACCAGGCTAAAGTGAAGGTCCTCATTTGTGTATGAACGACAATACATGTTTTGAGTTTCAAAGGGGGCACACTTGTGTAAAAATGGCATATTTACATTAACAAAATTGATAAAGGCGCTCAAGGGGGAGGGGGCACACGGACCGGATGCTCCCGGGATTCACTACATAACTGTATAGTACACAGCTCCTCGTCATAATATTAAAGGTTACCAAAAATTTTCTGTAGAATCTGATTTTTTGTGCTATTTCCCCTATTTTGAGGGTGCTGAACATGAATCTGCTTGTTGCCAAATTTATAATTGCCGTCTTCGACTGTTGCCATGGCAACGAATTAATTTCTCAAAAATATCACGTATTCCCCTGTAAATGGTAGATAAACATGGTAAAATTAGCCATTTGGTTAATTTCAAGGTTTTTATTGAATAAGAGTAGAATTTACAAACATTTAATGCCATTGAAGTAGTTCAGATTTTTCTGTTACCATGGTAACGGCCTCTTTTTACCCGCAAAAGAGATTAAAAATGAGTAAAGACGTAAAATATGATGAATTCTTTGGAATTTTCCTTAATGTGTGGATGCTGAAAGTAAATATAATTGTTGATAAATATATCAATACCATCTTGCATCATTGCCATGGCAACCAAATAACACCTAATTAGATAAAAATAAAGAGATGGTTGGAAAAGATAATGGTTGAAAATCACTAAGTTAGATATACATCTGTGAGTTTGACCCACTATTCAATTTTAAACAAAATAAGTATTCTGTATGACCTAAATAGCATGTTAAGATTGCTGTTGCCATAGTAACCAATGTTTTATCAATTATTATCAATGTTACATTACCTGTTGCCATGGTAACTGTTTTTTTTTATATCAAAATCAGTATAGATTTGAGAAAAATTGAAAAGTAAACCTTTTTTTCACCATATTTGAGTGAAGAACATGTAAAAATGTATATATGCATGTATCTTCCATCTTCTTTGGATATTGCCATGGCAACCAAATAACATCTAATTTGCTGCACAAATACCATAGTGAAAAGGTAATGAACATAAATTAAGTTTTCTGCTTGGGTTCATTAGAATGACAAGAATTCATAATTCCATGGCAATCCCTGAATTGATAAGCGATGAATACATGTACCAATGCTAACTTGTATCTACATGTATAATCAAGAAAGGAATGTACTTGTATATTTCATGTCAGGAAGTAATATGCCACACAGGAAACATATTCACTCCAAACAATACTCTCTCTCTCTCTATCTCTCTCTGGAACATATATAGTGGTTGCTATGGTTACACATTTTTAAGCATTTGAAATTGTTATTTTATGCAGAAAATATTTTTTTTATTTTCAAAACAGTGCAACATATTTTGAGAACCATTGAAAACACCAAAATGAGGACAAAATCGTACGCAAATTTCCTTTCTTCTCTTTGTTTCGAGATTTCCAATTTCAAACAAATGCCGTTGAACAGTTGTTATAGCAACATAATTACGTTGATTTGGTATACAATAAGTAGCAAACGCTTGTAGACAGTTCAAATAAACTTCAATAAATACTAATTTTGTCTTGTCAAAATTTTATTTAAGTTTTCCTTGCCAGATAAATTTTGTAGGCCAATCTGGGGCCTGTTTCATAAAACGATTCCAACTTTGTACCACTAACATGGTTAGCAGCCAACCACAATCAGGGTTATCATGGTAGCTAAAATATTGGCAAAAGTTAAAGTAGTCATAACCCTTTATAAACAGGTCCCTGGTGGTGAGTGGGAGTGTGATATTATGTATAATGCAAAACTATTAATTTTGGGCAGTCCACAAGATTGATGACAAAGGTTATTGCAAAATAAAACAGGGGGGGGGGGGGGGTGGTGGGTCCTTGCAACCTTCTTTCTCAATCCATCCTTGAAATCCCGTTCAATGGCATGAAGCTTTTTATCTGTCAACATGGTCTGTCAGCTGGAAAACCTGCAAAACATAATTCAGGAATCATTATTTAAAATTGCATGCCACTTTTACAGTCTCCTACATAATACTGTTTAAAAATTGTCACAATACAAAATTAATTCTAACTCATTAGTATTATTATTTACAGTTCACTTTGGATATAAGCTTATTTCAGTACATAACTCAAATAAAATTTGTGGTTGTTTCCATAACCATGAACCCAGAAACATGTTGGCTTTCACTCAAATTGAAAAATTATCACATAGTTTTGCAAGTCATTATTATATTTATTTATATCTAATTCTCGTAATATGCATAAAATGCTACTACTTTCACTTACATGCATTTCAGCGCATACATTCGTAATTCCGAAGCTTCGTAATTCCGAAGGTTTGGTTATTCCGAAGGTTCGTATTTCCGAAGGTTCGTAATTCCGAAGGTTCGTAATTCCGAAGGTTCGTAATTCCGAAGGTTCGTTAATCCGAAAACAAAATAAGGTTCGTAATTCCGAAGGTTCGTTAATCCGAAAACGAAATAAGGTTCGTAATTCCGAAGATTCGTTAATCCGAAAACAAAATAAGGTTCGTAATTCCGAAGGTTCGTTAATCCGAAAACGAAATAAGGTTCGTAATTCCGAAGGTTCGTTAATCCGAAAACGAAATAAGGTTCGTTAATCCGAAAACGAAATAAGGTTCGTTAATCCGAAAATTAAATAAGGTTCGTATTTCCGAAAATGAAAATAATTCATTTTGGTAACAAAAACGATGTTGTCATTACAAGATTACACGATATTATGCAATGATAGTAATAACGATCGATGATGTGTGTTGGGGCCAAAGCATGTATTTCATTAAGAATTGCACCCTGATCAAGCATAGGCTAATTTCGATTTTATCTGAGCAATTGCTGCCTATAAGCAAATGGTTTAATTAAAGATCCAGGGGATCAAGTGTGTTGGAAGCGTGCGAGCAACCTCTAGATAATAGGATTTGTATTGGAGGGGATGTCATTTTTAATAACAGCTTCTGCTGGTAATAAAAATAAAAATAATACTAAATGATCCTTGTGAGATGTTGAAAGCGCGAATCGCAAGATGAAACTAGTAGACATTTCATGTAACAAGACGTGAAGTGAGCATTCGGAGCATTTTTTGTAATCGTGAGAAAGATGTGTATCTTTCTAAAGAATTAATGCGAGGGCGAGTTGTAATTTGTTTATATACTAACCTGGGGCCCGTTGCATGAAACCTTTTACCTGAGAAAACTCAGGTTGTTTTTACAGGAGTTTTTGCCCTGTGCTAAAGTAATTGGCGGAAATCAGACTAACCTTAGTTTTCAGTTTTTACCGGAGTTTTCTCAGGTAAAAAGTTTTATGCAACAGGCTTCAGAAAGTAATCTTTTAAGGACTGCATTTAGTGACTCATGAATAGAATATATATCTTACGAACTAAATAATGAGAGCGCGAACCGCAAGCTTAAAATTTGTGATATTCCAACCTGAAACTGGACATTTCATACTTATTTTTGTAACCAGGAATAGAATGAGTTCCTCAATAAACAATACTCGATGCGAGCGAGAAACGTGAGCCAAATTTTTCCGATTTTCCAACCTGAAAACTGGACATTCTATAGCATTCTTGTAAAAAAATAATAATAGCTGGGAGAATAGTTTTCAGAACTGAAGTGGCTTCCCTGGGTAAATGATATCTTTATCAATATCATCATTCTAGGCCCACATGAAATTTCCAAAAGTTTGAGCACGTGATTTGCTCGCAACATCTCACAAGGATGCCCTTTTCACAGTATTGACCAAAAAGGTGAATTTTACATCTTCAGATTTGACTTTTCCCCCAAACCGCTTGCTCTCTACGCTCGCAGAAATGAAACGTAAATATATAACTTTAGCATGTTTAGTGATCACTTAAAAAATTGTGCTCAATTTAGTTACTACAAAAACACACAACCTCTTTACACAGATGATAATCTAATGGTGAAAATATCCGTTTGCACCAAATTGCCCTATTGGCCCCCTTTTTTTTTTACTTTGCCCCCCCCCAAAAAAAAAAAAATACGTTCCGCCGCCATTGGCTAAAACACGATCGTCTTCATGGCTAACTGCAAAAAGTTCTTAAAATGTCCCCTTTAGATCAGATCAGAGCTTATATATTTAAAAATTCTGTTCGCGCTTCTTGCTAGCAGTTATTATCTAAATTTAGTTACATAGGCATCTCGCTTTGAAGATCACAAACATATTGCCCATCATATTAACAAAAATATAGCTCGCGCTCGCATTATTTAAAAAGGGTTTATCATGTTATTACATATTTACTTTATTTTATAAGGATAAAGCTAATTATTGACTGTTAGGACTACCCTTTCAAAGAAACAAACAAAAATCAACTTTAAACTGCCGATCAAGGAAAATATGGCTAAAAAAATTCCCCCCCCCCTCTATTTGACGAAAGTTGGATCCGCCGGGAGGGAGGCAGGGGGCATCAAAAATGGAATAAAAAACAGGGGAATTAATATTTTCCAAAATGGGAAAGTTCCTTTTTCAAAAATAAATATGCCGTTTTTCATGTTTTTTCGAAATAAAATACTCTTTTTAAAGTATACAAGTTAAGTTAAGTTTTCAGGCTGGAATATTGATAAATTTCAGCTTGCGCTTCGCACTCTCATTCGATTGGTGAAATATGCATCCTAAAGAGGTCACTAAATGCTTTCTTTAACAGGTTCCTTTTCTGGTCAGTATGTTTAAGCTCGCGTTTTGCGCTCGTGTTAATTCTTTAGTTAGATGCACATCTTTTTAATGACAGCAGAAATCTGCTCGGATTTTTAAAAACTAATTTTCATTTTTTATTGAAATAACCTAAAGTTTAGCTTGTGATTAACGCTCGCAACACCTCGCAATAATGCCATTTTAAGAATAACTGACCACAAAAAACGTTATACAACTTCACCTTTGAATTTGTTTTACCAAGCCGCTCGCTCATTATACTCTCTCCCGAAAAATAAAGCCTAAATATACATTTTGCCATAATAAGAAGTCACTTCAAAAAAGTTATTCTCTACTTAATCACTATCAAACAGACAATGACTTCAAGCAGATGATAATCTTAAGGTGAAAATATCACCACAGTCCCAATTTTGACGTATAAGTTTCATTTTTTGGCTTTACCCCCAACGAAAATTCGTTCGGCCGCCCTTGCCTTCCCATCCTCATATGATAATTGAACGGCAACAGTGTCCCCCGCCCCCCTCCCCTTGCCTCTGCTTTCCCGGTTTTCATTTTTCGGATTAACGAACCTTATTTTGTTTTCGGATTAACGAACCTTATTTTGTTTTCGGATTAACGAACCTTATTTCGTTTTCGGATTAACGAACCTTCGGAAAAACGAACCTTATTTTGTTTTCGGATTAACGAACCTTATTTCGTTTTCGGATTAACGAACCTTCGGAAAAACGAACCTTATTTCGTTTTCGGATCAACGAACCTTCGGAATAACGAACCTTTCTTCGTTTTCGGATTAACGAACCTTCGGAACAACGAACCTTTTTTCGTTTTCGGATCAACGAACCTTCGGAATAACGAACCTTTTTTCGTTTTCGGATTAACGAACCTTCGGAACAACGAACCTTATTTCGTTTTCGGATTAACGAACCTTCGGAACAACGAACCTTATTTCGTTTTCGGATTAACGAACCTTCGGAACAACGAACCTTATTTCGTTTTCGGATTATCGAACCTTCGGAATAACGAATCGTCGGAATTACGCCACAAATGTTCGGATTAACGAACCCTTTTTCGTTTTCGGATTAACGAACATCGAGGTATAGGCAATTTACGTGTTTCGGAATTACGAACCTTCGGAATAAAGAACCTTCGGAATTACGAAGCTTCGGAAATACGAAGTGTAACCGCATTTCAGCTCATCTGCAAACAAACATGACACTGTGATCGAAGATCAGTTATACTCGATTTAACTTCCTCACTTAAGACGCTGCACGACATGACCTTCTCAGTTGATGCTATGCTCTCTATTAATAGAAATATTAATGAAACAGAAATATATATACCAATGATTTTATTATCAATCATTGATTATTGCTTTGAATAGTAAACGGGAAGTTTTAAAAACACTTCAACTAAATTCAGTAATAAAATAATCATTATAAAATGAGAAACTATTAAGAGTTTCTATGTTATATTCATGAGATCTTGTTATACTTGAACTGTATGTGTGACAGTGCAACAAAAGTATCTTAATATGTTTCTAAAGTTATAATCTATGTGTACATATATACTTACAGCTTTAATGATCTGACTAGAAACACCATCAATTGAAGTGTCAAGACTAGACTATTCATCAAACTCCTTGCATTTTTGGTAACACAGTTTCATTTTGCTTTTTGACTCTATTCCTCCTTTTGTTTTCAATGTTTCAAAATTGTCCACTATCTTCATCATGGTGTCACAGTTATGTACAATGTCGAGTATTCCATGGACTGAAGAAGACTGCATTTTCTCTCTTTTCTTCTTCTTTTTCCAGGTATCTATATGTACTACTATATTCATCATGGTGTCATCATTCTAATTCTGTATGAAATTCCTTATTCTAAAGATCTCCATTTCTTTTTTCCTCTTCTCCATTGAAACAGTATTTTCCATCATTTGCATCATGGTGTCATAGTTCTGTACACTGTATTAATTCCATGTTCTGAAGAAGATATCTATTTCTCCTTCTTTTCTTCTTCCATTGTCTTCATCATAGTTTCATAGTTCTGTATAAAATTCCATGTTCTAAAGAGAATATCTCAATTTCCTTCTTTTCCTCTTCCATTTTCTTCATGGTTTCATAGTTCTGTATTGAATTCCATGTTCTGAAGAAGATCTCAATTTCTCCTTCTTTTCATCTTCTCTTTCCAAGTATCTACCACTACCCTAATCATGGTTTCATAGTTCTGTATTGAATTCCATGTTCTGAAGAAGCTCTCAATTTTCCTTCTTTTCCCCTTCCATTGTAATCATCATGGTTTTATAGTTCTGTATAAAATTCCATGTTCTAAAGAGAATATCTCAATTTCCTTCTTTTCCTCTTCCATTTTCTTCATGGTTTCATAGTTCTGTATAAAATTCCATGTTCTAAAGAGAATATCTCAATTTCCTTCTTTTCCTCTTCCATTTTCTTCATGGTTTCATAGTTCTGTATTGAATTCCATGTTCTGAAGAAGCTCTCAATTTCTCCTTCTTTTCCTTTTCCACAGTCTTCATCATGGTTTTCATAGTTCTGTATAAAATTCCATGTTCTGAAGAAGATCTCCATTTCTCCTTCTTTTCATCTTCCATTGTCTTCATCATGGTTTCATAGTTCTGTATAAAATTCCATGTTCTGAAGAAAATCTTCATATCTCCTTCTTCTTCCATTGTCTCCATCATGGTTTTATAGTTCTGTATAAAATTCCACGTTCTGAAGAAAATCTTCATATCTCCTTCTTTTCATCTTCCATTGTCTTCATCATGGTTTCATAGTTCTGTATAAAATTCCATGTTCTGAAGAAAATCTTCATATCTCCTTCTTCTTCCATTGTCTTCATCATGGTTTCATAGTTCTGTATAAAATTCCATGTTCTGAAGAAAATCTTCATATCTCCTTATCTTCTTCCATTGTCTTAATTATGGTTTCATAGTTCTATATAAAATTCCATGTTTTGAAAAAGATTTCAATTTCTATACTTCTTTTCTTCTTCCACTGTCTTCATCATGGTTTTATAGTTCTGCATTCTGTATTAAATTCCATGTTCTGTAGAAGATTTCAATTTCTTTCATCATTTTCAGTACCAATACCCTCATTGTTATAGCATATTTCTGTATACTGTATGAAATTCCATGTTTTGAAGAAGATCTAAATTTTTATTCATTTTTTCCTATTCTCTTTACCGAGCAAAAATCAAATCTGTATTTTACATGTACTCATCTGTTTCACTGCTGCTGTCACTGCTGGTATCACTGCTGGTATCACTGCTGGTATCTTCTTCCTCTCCTTCAATTATATGTTCTGTGTTCATGCATGTTTCACTTTCTCCTTCACATCTGCACAGTTCTGTACATACAAGTCCATGTTTTCTACAAGAACAACGCTTCGTGCAAACTGTGAATTCTCCAGCTTTACTAGATCTGCATTGACACTTAAGTAACTGTGACACTGAATCTGGAGCTGGTGGTAAATCAGATAATACTGGAACAAATTTTCCATTACACTTCGTCCATCCGAACAGAAGAGGGTCTGGAACAATCGGATTAACCTGTAGATCTTGCTGCCATATGATGGCTTGACAACGTGCTCGTTTAAGATGCTCTTGCCAGGCACCTGGTGTCGGAGGAAGGTTTTCTACACCTTTCTTTTCTGTCATGTGTTTAAACATGTGCCATCTTAGCTTTTCTGGGGTAAGAATTTTCACAGTCTTTGGACAAAACAGTTGACAAAGGAAGTCTTGACAGCTTCTTAAAGTATCTTCAGATGGTTCAGTCAGGCTACCAAGCTTAGATATAGCTTCAATAATTTCATCTGATGCCTTCATGAATGACTTGAAGCAGAAACGTTTGCTTTTTTCCAAACAAGTGCCCTGTAGTATCACAACCTGTCATGGCATGCCAGTTGATTACTGCCTTTGCTTTCTTTTCACCAATCCATTCATAGATATCTTTCAGATAAATCATCTTGCGATTTATTCCAGTTCCTGTGATGATTTCCACATCCTCACCAAGTTGTGGAACTCTTCAATGCAAGCAAAAGTACATCTGTATCATGAGAGTAGATGCTGACAGCAAAGCCCGATGTTGCAACTTCAGCAGAATGTAAGATGAGAAGAGTATCAGCTTCCTCTTGTGTACTTACTGGCGTTGTATCTAGAAACTCATTATTGCACCTTACATCTTTGCGATTGACAACTACCAGATTTTCTGTCGAACTTTGTGCAATAAGGACATCTGTCAGGTAAAGTGTAAGTGAATCCTTCGTTTCATTGCTGGACAGGAATTCTTTTTTGTCTCTGATAGAGGTATTGTCATCAACTATGTATGACCGAACTGACTTCACACATCCTCTCCGTCTTTGCCTTGTGTTTTCCTTAAGTGATGATTTCAATGTGTAGTTGTCAAACACTACTCTGGCTTGGTCATAATGCTTTGCCTTTGAATCAATATGTTTGACATACATTCGAGCCATATCCTTGCAGGTTTGGAAGCTTCCTACTGCCATCACTTCTTGAAGAACAACCATGCCATCAATTAGGAGACACCTTGGCTTCTTCAAAGATTGGTTCTGATCCACTGATGATAGGACATTGTCATCTATTGCAATGCCAGATTCCTCACACAATATGTGCAGTACTTGACTTTTGTTACAAGCTGGATGAAGTGATCCATCGGCTTTCATCAACCGTTTGTTTGTACCTGCAAATTCATATTTGCCGATAACATCCTGGAGATCAATATCTTCTCTCCCAGATCTGGCAATGATCAGAAGTCTTGCAAATAGAGACACAGAGGCTTTCAACAATACAGCTTCAGTTCCTGTTTTCATCTTTATGGTTTTAGCAGTTTTGGTCCACGTCTGAATTTTAGATTTTGTCATTTTGCTCCACAGGTTATGTTCTCCTTTCAGCCGATCCTCTACAAATTTCTCATATTTCTCCTTTCCAACCTCTTCAACTGACAGTATGCTGTTTGCTACCTGCTGAGGAATTATTTCCTTTGTTACTAGTTTGAACATCACGTTCCTGTTCTCTTCTTTGCATTCTTCAAATAGGTTGAGTGGTCCCAAGACTTTCTTCAGTTTGGATATGGCTGCTTCCTCCCTGGTGACTTTACTCCTGCTAAGGTTGTGGTGCTTCAATTTACTTCCTCCTTCTCCTTTAATGCTAGACAGAAAATG